>NC_054745.1:24479508-24829880 GCF_018143015.1 Lytechinus variegatus | reverse complement strand
CGCATGCGCTCGCGCAAAATTTTAAAATGCTCAGAATGACCTGAAACGTACTCTATTTTGGTCAAAAAGTGATTTTGAGCATTTTGAAATTTTTATGCGCGCGTACGCGTGCGTCGTGACCTCCAGGTGACCTTTGATGACATGATTTGATGACCCTTGACCTGAAGTTCATGTGATCTTAATTTGATTGATTTTTGATAATTGATAATGGAGATATGATTGATAATGTGATTTTACAAAATGGCGCCTAGATGACGTCATCATGACCTGATGACCTTAGAAAAGCTTCACTGCACGTGTCCATGACAGATCCTATAAATGACATGAAATTCAATGAAATTGATTAAGTCGATTTTGAGATAACTTGGCGACAAAAAAATCGTTAAAAATAAATAAATAAAAATAAGAAAAATCTGACGAAATTAAGAGGTGATCTGTCATAAATGACAGACCACCTAATAAAGGTTGACTTCCATTTTTGGAATTTTAATGTACTTTTCTTAAAAAGTAAGACAAAAGGTAATCACGATTCTTGTCATTTGTACTTTCTCGGTGTAACGTGCCAATTCAGTATAATTATAAAATATATTTTCTTGATTTTATTTCATGATATCAATGCGCCCAAAGTGCCATGACAACCCCAAATAACCATTGTTACGATACTGCAACTACTGTTTCCAATTCAAATTTGCTTCCGTTTCAAATTGACTTTCGTCTCAAATTGCCTTTCGGTTCCCGAAAAACTGGTTTTAGTTTCAAATTTGCTTTTTGTACAAATTGGCTTTCGTTCCGGATCGGCCCCCAAAATTAGTTGTTACGATACTGCAACAAATAACAAGAAATATTGAGTGTTGAGTTTGAATTTTCTTTTCTTTTAGTAAAGAAAATTGATTATACATTAACAATCATAAATAAAAACCTAAATAAATATTGATCTTACGTCTCTTGAGATTGCGATAATAATCCAAAGTAAAATCCAATAATTAATCCAAGTTGGCTGGCGAACATTCCTTTATATTAAAGTTCACAATGATGGCGATGATGAAACTGATGTTGAAGTACGATGAAAAACAAGAGTCCTTGTAACGAGTTGAAATGTCTGTGAAGACGATGTTGATAGTAGGCACCTTTCGCAAATCTCTACAACGCGAGATTAGAGTCGGGTAACTCAAAAGTTAACGATTAATCATAGACTCGAATTTCTAGATTGATTATACATTACAGTCAATACAATCAAACGTAGAAAATTGTTTTGCGATCATTGCCAAGCTTTGTGTTAAGGCCCTATAGATTTTGCTTTTCGTGTGCAAAGCTCTTTCATACGATACCAGCATGCCATGCCATTTGCCTGCCTAGGCTCGCGGCGGGACTGTACCTGTATCATGGCTATGACTCCAGCTGGATGGAGACATGCGAAATGTAGATTATGACATGGATAAGAAAGTGGTTTTTCAAACAAATCGAGTACATATTAAGGAAAAACTTTCCGAATTAAGGCTTAGATATAGATCATTACAGTCCATCGAATCGATATTGCATTTAATGTGCATTATTTGTGGATCACTGGCAATTGATTCCATGGGTCAGATCACCTCTCAAGCCGAATCATTTCCCATGCGTTGACATGTACACAGCATGCAACAGGCCATAAGCCGACTAAACTTGCGGAGTTTTTTTTCTTTTGACAGTACCTTCTACAAAACGATATGCCTTTAGCACAAAATGTAATGGGCAGTAAGTTTTACTTTTCCGCAGAAATGGGGGGTTTGCCGGGGGGTACACTTCCATTGATGAGTGGAAACCAGGCGCGACCATGGAGTTTCGAAAAGCACCCTAAACAAGGGAAAGTCTTTTCCAGATTATGAAAATGCATCTCTCAACAAGTATTTGGGTTGTGACACACTACAAGTAGTGGAAATATATCCCTTTTCAGTATTTTAATCATTGTTTCTCACACCCTCATAACACTACATAGGCCTATACGTATACCCACTCTTTCCCTTTTTACGTGTGGTCGCGTCTGGTATCCACCATTCAATGGAAGTGGGTCCCCGGGTGGCCTCTCGAGCTCTGGGAGGAAGCAAATTTGGATTTGGAAAGTCGTCCTAAATCAAATATATCGCTGTTACCATAGTAGCAACCAGAATTTTGCACACGAAACGCAAATTGAATGTTTCCGTTCCAGATGCGAAACGAAAAAAAAATCTCATGTCACACAATTTGCATTACAGGACGGAGTTTTACGACCATGACGACGGGCCCAAAAGTCTATCCCAAAATGAACTACAGATCTAAATAAGTGTACGCGTCCTCAAACGAAAGGTCGGGAGTGATTCTACTTGGTGAGCCTAATTGTTCAGAATCATGTATGAGTTGCACACCTGCTACCGATCAAAACGCCACAAATTCAAAGCAACAAAAGGTTGCCATTCATATGCAAATGAGCACAAACAAATATAAGCACAGCAAGCACGCTCATTCACCGGTGTACTTCTGTGTGCCGACTATGCCAGGCTTACATGATGATACATGATGATACACCCTGTATCTATGCAAATAAGCAAATAATTTGCATAAATTTGCATATTATGTCGATATAGTAAAAACAAGTAATTCAGAATATATGTTTCACCAGAACTGCCCTATAATTGGAAATAAAGACTTAGGGTAAAACAGGGGAGAAAATAGTCATAAAAAAATTGGGATATCCTTGTTTATTATTACCTAATTGACATAAATTATGCAAATTATAATTTAAAACATAGTATTTTTTCAAGAATCCTGAACTGCTTTATAAATAACAGCAATTAATACAAAATGTCAACATTGTACATGAAAGATAATATATTAGAGAAAACATCGATATGCTTCATGACAGTATTAGTGTCTTAATTTGCTTAGAAAGAGGGCAAATTTGTCAAAATGTATGACGTGATACTGCGCTAAAACGAGACCAAAACAATCTCTATGTTACAGTCACACTCACGAATTGGACAATAAAGCGATCAATGGTATGTCATTCGAGATAACACAATCTCAACAAAATATCTTCCATCGGCTTCTCGTATCGCCGTTGTTGATGTGTCTGCCACACCGTAATCTATGCTGTATACTTGCAAAATGCATTTCGGTATCGGTAAAACACTATTAATTTTGTTTTATTTGTTTCTGATTTGTTCTCTTGGAAAATTTACAGGATACATTGCTTTGCAGGTTTCTGCTTAAATGAAGCTCTGGCACATGAATCATGACGAATGTACCCCACCTGAATCCATATTTCAACTTTGTTAAGATATATGTCTTTTGGAGAACCCCAAGTGGCAAAACTACATTCCCTAGCGGCATTCCCGCTACTTTACAAAACCAGTTTGACTTGAATTATCGACTTGGAAAACACAGATGTATGAGACATCAGTTAACATGTTTCCTGAAGATTTTTTTTAGTTTATTTAAACCTGCGTCCACGGGAGCCCTCCGAGTTTACTCCATCCTCTCTCTTTATTTCGACACTAAATATAAAAATATTGTGTTTAAAAGCCACCGGCAAGACAAATTGTGTTTTTGGTATAATAATGCAACTTTTATATCTATATTTCATATCTTTCTATATTAATATTATTAAAGTTATTATTATTATTTTTATTATTGTTCAGCAGTTTCTAATAATGCTCTAGCACAGTAAAGGCTATAACCCAACAGGAGCATGCCTAGGATACCCTTTTCCCTTTTGGTTTTATGTATTCAAAAAAGTTTATCTTTATAGCACTCTTGAAAGATTACTTTGTTGGTATTGATATCTTGGAATAAATTGAGGAGAAAATACTCTACAATTGACATGTAGAAGAGCTGCAGTACATTTATAAAAAAGCCACACGTAAGCACTAAGATACTCAAACCCCTTATTGCTTCCACTTTATGTTAAATTTAAATATTTTCAGAGCCCATTCGGAAGAAAGATACATTTCTACTACACACAGTAAAGCCTCTTTACTTTCTTTTTCTGAAAAAAAAACATAGAAGGCATTGTTTTATATCGCATAAAATAAGTTCGTGTACATGACGGTAGCCTGTCGAAGTTGCCCAACCCTTTATTTTGTTTTGACAATATACACTCAGCAAAAAAAGTTTTTGGACACTTATAAAAGTTAAAATATTCCATATAGATATTTGATTAAAAGTAAATTATTGTTTGTCATAATGACCAGACAATATTCCTCTTCCAGTATGACATGACATTTTCATGTAAACATTCATACATGGGTGGTTATATGCTGTAAACAATAGCAATGTCAGTAAAAGAAAAATTGCAAGAATGGATCAAACAGTACATGGCTGGTTACAGGCATTAAACAATAGCAATGTCAGTAAAAGGAAATTGCAAGAAAATGATCAGCCATTATTTCAGTTGTGAAAGTTTATATGGCATAAATATCCATTAAACGACAAAAGCAAACATACAGTCGAATTCCTCTCTAAAAGAGAAGAGAAAGTAATCCAACTTGGACGCATCACTATTCCACTGGAATTTTAAGTCAAAGTTAGTCAATGAATTTCAGATCCAAAATTTGGTGCAGTGACAAATTGCCTTCTCAACGCAATCATCCTTAACCTCCTATTTCCTGTAGGGGTGGTGGCCCTAGGTCGACCACTCCTAGGGCGGTCTCTGACTTCATCTGTAGCCAAATACCGCTGGTTCAAATTTGAAATTGTTGTTGATGAAACTTGGAAATATCGAGCCACTAGTCTACATGTCTGCCCAGAATGCATTCCTATTGCACTTGCAAGCTCTTGATTGGAGAGCTTCATGATGAAAGTGAGTGTCCAAATGATCCATCTCATTATGCATCTCATGAGGCATCCCTAAGCATTTAATTCGAATGATAACCACCTATTGAAATTATTGAATGTATGCCTACAGGATGACCATGATCATTACCATTTGAGTGATCCACTTCTTGCAATTTTCTTTTACTGACTTTGCTATTGTTTAAAGCATTTACCCAACCATGCATGACTGTTCACATGAAACTGTCATGTCATACTGGAAGAGGAATATTGTCTGGTCATGTTGACATACAATAATTTGCCTTTAATCAAATATCTATATGAAATATTTTAACTTTTATAAGTGTCCAAGAACTTTTTTTGCTGAGGGTATATTTAGAATATCGTCTAAATGAAGCCCTCATCTGAAAAAGGGCATTTATTAAAGGCAGCATCTACGTTACATAGAGGAGGCCCTGGTACTTGGAAGCGGGGGCTGAAGCACCCGCAAGATTTTCCGGAAAGGTGGGGGTGTGCTGCTTGTATTATTCTCGATAGATAGCACCCCCTGGAATTCCGGCAGATGTGACAAAACGAGAAAAAGAAATAAACGTTACCCCAAAAAACAAAAAAAAAAACATTTTTAGTGCAATCTTTTTAGTTTATTTGCCTGTAAAATTTATTGATGCAAATTTGAAAAGCAAAAAAAGGTTCAAAATTTTGGTCCCAAGAAATTAAACAAGCTTAAGCCCCCCTCTTCCCAGTGCCAAGGCTTCCTCTATATAATGTAGATGCTGCCTTTAATAAGTGCCCTTTTTCAGATGAGGGCTTCATTTAGACGATATTCTAAATATATATTGTCAAAACGAAATAAACGGTTTCGGCAACTTCGACAGGCCACCGTCACGTACACGAAATTTTAAGAGATACAAAACAATGCTTTTTATGTTTGTTCTTTTTCAAGAGGAGAACGCAAAGAGGCTTTACAGTTTGTAGTAGAAATATATCTTTCTTCCGATTGGGCTCTCAAAATATTTAAATTCAACATAGAGTGGAATCAATAAAGGGTCGTGTGGCTGTTCTTCAATTTACCACAGCTCCTCTACATGTCAGTTGAAGAGTATTTTCTCCTCAATCTATTCCGAGGTATCAATACAAAGAAAAGTAATCTTTTAAGAGTTCTAAAGACAAACTATTTTTTAATACATAAAACCAAAAAGGAAAAGGGTATCATAGGCATGCTCCTGTTGGGTTATAGCCTTTACTGTGCTAGAGCACTATTACAAACGGCAGAACAATAATAATAATAAGAAGAATAATAATATTAATAATGATTATAATGTCAATAATGATGAATGTAAATATAAAAATGTAGATATGAAAGTTGCTTTATTATACCAAAAAAGCAATTTGCCTTGCCGATGGCTTTAAAACTCGATATTTTTTTTAAGTCGAAATACAGAGAGGGGATGGGGTAAATTCGGAGGGCTCCCGTGGACGTAGGCTTAAATAAAGGCAGGAAAATGTTGACTGATGTCTCATACATCTGTATTTTCCAAGTCGATAATACAAGTCAAACTGGTTTTGTAAAGTAGCGGGAATGGCGGGGAGATGCAGTTTTGCAACTTTGGGGTCTCCAAAATATATATATTTTAACAAAGTTAAAATATTGATTGAGGTGGGGTACATTCGTCATGATTCATGTGCCAGAGCTTCATTTAAGCATAAACCTGCAAAGCAATGTCTCCTGTAAATTTTCCAAAAGAAACAAATTAGAAACAAATAAAACAAAATTAATAGTGTTTTACCGATACCGAAATGCATTTTGCCCGTATGTATCATAGATTACGGTGTCGCAGACACACCAACAACAGCGATACGAGAAGCCGATGGAAGCTATTGTGTTGAGATTTTGTTATCTCGAATGACATACCGTTGATCGCTTCATTGTCCGATTCGTGAGTGTGACTGTAACATAGAGATTGTTTTGGTCTCGTTTTAGGGCAATATCACGTCATACATTTTGTTATATTTGCCCTCTTTCTAAGCAAATCAAGACACTAATACTGTCATGAAACATATTGATGTTTTCGCTAATATATTCTCTTTCATGTAGAATGTTGACATTTTGTATTAATTGCTGTTATCTATAAAACAGTTCAGGATTCATGAAATAATACTCTGTTTTAAATTATGATTTGCAATTTATGTAAATTAGGTAGTAATAAGCAAGGATATCCCAATTATTTTATGACAATTTTCTTCCCTAGCTTACCCTAAGTCTTTATATTCAATTTTAGGGCAGTTCTGGTGAAATATATATTCTGAATTACTTGTATTTACTATATCGACATAATATGCAAATTTATGCAAATTACTTGCTTATTGGCATGTCTCTTCGGATAAATCTTTTTCTTTTGACTCAAGGAACATTTGTGCCAAGTGGGACTTTTGTACTAAAAGATGCAGCGTTCAACCTCTTAGCAAGTCTACTAATAGAAAGAAATCAGTGATTGAACCCTGTCAACAAATCGAATTTCCTGGTTTTGTGATGAATCTTGTACTATGACAATTTCTCTACCACCAGGCAAAGCGGATCATATTTCTTTGTCTTGTAAAAATTTGCTGGACAAAGTCAAGCCGCGGAATACTCATGGCAGTCCCTTACGGCCCCCTGTTCCGGCGAGATCTTGAAATTGACAAAAATTTAGCCCTAGAAATTCAAGAAGGAAATTTCAATGCTCGTATGCAGCTAAATACTCGATCAAGGTTGGCGCTGACATGGTGGGCGTCTCACGCCCCCGGCGCCTCCGCCCCAATCGTTCGAAACGTCGACATTTACACAAAGACACTGGTCCTCAACAGAATGCGATTTGCATATTAATGTTTTGGAACTTTTGGCTATCCTCTTTGCACCTCGTTCCTTTTGTTCAGATTTGAACGCCGTACATGTTCACGTTAGGACTGACAATTCTTCGGCTGTACCATGCATCAACAAATTTGGTACATGTCATTCGCCTGATCTACATTCCGTCAGTCGTGACATTTGGTTGTGGTGTATGGAGAGGAATATTTGGCTCTCCGCTGAACACATACCTGGGAAACAAAACACAATAGCAGACTCCTCCCGTAATTCTAATGAGAACACAGAGTGGATGCTTGATCCCATTCGCCCGTATTCTGATAAGAGGTTTAATTTAACCCTAGTCTAAAGTTAACCCTGGTTTAACAAAACCTCCTCTAAACCTCACCTCTGGTCTAAGTGTAGTTTAATTATTTTGGTATTCTGATAGCCAGGTTTAACTAAACCTGGGTTAAACCCGGGTTTAAAATTCTTTTTGGAAATAATAACCCTCTTTGAACCAAGACTAGCAGCTTTTTGGTAAATTACTGCTGCAGGGATGACTGCAACAAAGTTGAAAAAATGTCACTAAAGTTGTTTTTTCTTAAAAATTTGGCTTTTATGGAAACTAATTACAACTATTGTAGTGAAAGAAAGGCATTCATCACCCATATATGGTAAGAAATTTTCATTTATATTACCTTTATTTTTGTTAATTACTAAAACATTTCAACCCCAAACCGAGTGACTTGCACAGTTTTTTGTGTATCAGTCCCATTTATTGCTTTTCATGTTTGTCAAAATCTAAATTGAATAGATTCCCCTCACGCACTCTAGACTAGAGAGTCTAGACTGTACTGTAGTCTCTAGTCCTAGATCTAAACCAATAAGTTAAGAGGTCGACATCTTAATTCTAACTATAAGGGAATTTTTTTGTAACTTTTGAGAGTAGTTTTGGGTCTAACATTATATCTAGCCTATGCCTAGGCCCAATTGTTTGGAGGAGAATTGAATATTGTTTTGACTTTTTTACCCTACTGAAGCAAAACGTAAACGTAGTCTGGTGCCTTATGACAGTTAGTGGAGTAACTGCGACTGAAGCTATATATTAATTGGTCTAGGCCTAGAACAACATTCAGGGCCTAGTCTATGCTCGCTTAGCCTTGGGACAGGGATAGATATAGATCTAGGCCTAGATTATTATTCTAACCTAGATCTAGTGGTATAGTGGATTGTCTTAGACAAAAAGCTTTAGTCTCTGTCTTGACTATTAGTATTGGTTGTTCCGCTGAATTATGACAGTCTACGTTGACCTCTCTCAGTCTCACCAAGGCAATGTGATATGACAGTAAAATGTCAGAATTTTTAAAATAAATCCCAAGAAACAACGGTTATTCCTGTCTGCAGTGTTAGATCTGAGCTGACTATCGCTGCATTGCTTGCCAAGTATAGGCCTGGCAAGATTTAGAATTAGTCCTAGACATCTCTCTAGGCCTACTCCTGTTTTAGGTCCATATCTGTTTCTTTGAAGAGTTTTTTTTTATTTAAACATTTTTGGGGACTCGTTTAGGTTTTCAGGTCCAGGACTAGAAAACAGACCTAAACCTAGACCAACAGCTCAGTCTTGACTAGACTAGGCCTGGCCTAGATTTATGTAAAAAATTAGATCTAGGCCTAACATTAGTTTAGTCTGTGCTATCTATTCATTCTAGATTCTATTTCTAGCCTAGCCGGTAGCCCTAACGTTAGGACTGGCTGATCTAGTCTACTGTATGATCTAGAATCTCTAACGCTGGCCTAGATCTAGACTAAAAAATAACTTAGACTAAAAGTTAGACCCTATCTAGACCTTGAACTAGAATCTATATCAATCTAGGTCTACATGTAATAGGTCTAGATCTAGAGATTTGTAGACTGTCAACATGCTCAATGTAGATTCTAAATATAAAAAATAGTAAATGTAGGCTAGTCTACAGTAGATCGATCTACTCATAGGCCTTTAAAGGAAGTAGGCTAGAGATCTAACGTTGGATTATTTCTATTACTATAGATCTAAATGATCTAGATCTAGGCCTAGATCTAAAGCTAGGGACTGTAGTTCGAGATCTAGAGGTCTAGCACCCCCTTAAAACTAGAACTACATGAAGTTCTCTGTGTAGCCAACAACATTTAGCATTGACCATTGTCTTAATCTTATTTTGTGTGTATTTACCATACAAACACATATTTTCAATTCAATTTTCAATTTCAATTAAATTTCAATCTATTTTCTCATAAAAATCCATACAAAAACACAACATATACAAAGCATCGTATTAACAAAGTAGAAAAACAACGACAGCAAATATAAATAATACCTCTTAACGCGCAAAGCGAGTTAATGAGAGGTTATCTCAGGTCAGACTAGCTGGACAACAACATATCTCGCCAGCGGTACGTAACAGGTGTTTACAAGGAAGGGGCCTGGTCAGGCGAATTCCTTTGGCCTGGTGGAGATATGTTGCGATGCCAATTATGGTATTGTTCGGACTTCACGAGGAGGCGTGGCCCAAAAAATGTTGCATTGCGAATTTTGGTAGTTCGGACATCACAAGGAGGCGTGGCTAAAGATGCTACGTCGCGTTAGCTGACGTGGTAATTTCGGGAGGGGGCAAAATCCAATTTCTAACAGCATTCTTCTTCGTGGAGTCGAGTGGAAAGCATCTTTTATCTCAATTCACCTGTTTTGTGCCACATACTTCCTGTATTTTTGTTATCCGTTCGTTGGACTCTTTAGCTGTGATCCTGCTAATTGTCATTTTAACCCAATCGTATAGCTATTAAAGAACGCTTCGCAGTTGAGAATTATTTTCCTTATCTGGGAACATACCTGTACATATTTTGTGTTTATATCCGTTTGTTGGATCTTTACCGGATTGAACTTTTGAGTTGTTAGGAGTCACAGTTTGCTCTTAGGATTTTTCAATTTCATCGCCATCCCGCATATTCTAATCATGCCTAAGGTTAAGCCCGGCAAAAAAGTTAAGTCAGAGGAAGTCTACTCGTCGTTCAGTCCGAGTTGCCGGCAGCCAGCCTTCTCCTGTCGACCTCGCGACAGACGTCGGCCAAGTTTTTAGTTCGACGCAGAGCCCAGCTGCTGGAAGTTCGGCGGCGACAAGCAACGGTGAGTTCGGGACAATGGGGGGCTCCTGGCCTCTTGTGACTTCTCCACAAGATCCGGTCATTCCCCAAATTCAATCTCAAGCTCCCCCTTCTATCCCTCCTGCCCCTGTAGCTGAGGGGCTTAATAGTCATGATAATTTTACACCAGCCCTCAACCCTCCTTCTCTTAGGCAGCCAGACATGCTTAGCTGCGTGTGTGATGAATTGGGCGGGGAGGTGCCTTCTAGTGTTAAGGAGAAGATTTGGAAGGGTGAGTTTGTAGAGTTAGGTGGATTGCTAAAAAGGGAAAGCTTAAGTGAGGAAGGTCCCCAGTTGCAGGCCTTCAGCCTTTGTGCCTCCGGGTCAGCTTTAATGCTTCGCCCCCAAAGTAAGGCTCCGGTGATCGCGAGCATAGAGCAATGGACATATGCGTTCCTTATTTACGCGTCTATATACTTGGAGCGACACTGTATGCGTGCGCGCGAGCTCCTCAAGTATATAGATATCGTTCGTTCTATTGTGCGTTTTGGGGGTTTCAATTGGCGGGCCTATGACATTCAATTTCGGTTACGTCAGGCCCGTCATCCACATCGTTCCTGGGCTGTCATAGACACCGAGCTATGGCTGACAGTAGCTTCGACTCCCGGTCGAGCAATGTTTTCTTCTTTTTGGGGGTAACCAGCCCTTTCGGCCATACGACCGGTCGTTCCGGCGGGGTAATTTCCCATTCTCTGGATATGCCAATAGACAAGGGGCAACTCGGGCCCCTGGCGCCGCGCCTGCCCCCTCCCGCTCCTCATGCTGTTGGAGAAAGTTGGTAAGGAAGTTAGTTTAGGGAGAATGTCAGGTCCTTTCCAAGACCCGCCTTTCGATAACTTTCGCTGCTCCCCGGTAGGGCTCGTCCCCAAGCGAAATCCGGGAGAATTCCGGCTAATTCAGCATCTATCCTCTCCTCGCGGGGCTTCGGTTAATGACCACATTGATTCCGAGTTATGTTCCGTGAATTATACTTCATTCGACAAAGCGGTTGATCTCGTTGCTCGCTTGGGAACTAATGCTCTCATGGGAAAAACCGATATCAAATCCGCTTTTCGTTTACTACCAGTAAATCCCTCCGATTTTGACCTTCTAGGGTTTTGCATTGATGGCGCGTATTACTTCGATAAATGCTTGCCAATGGGCTACTCAATTTCATGTGCCCATTTTGAGCGTTTTAGCACTTTTCTTGAGTCATGTTGCCGTGAAATTGCAAATTCAGAGCAAATTTTGCATTATTTGGATGATTTCTTTTTCGTTGGCGCAACACAGCAGGAATGTCGTTCCTTGATGTTTAATTTAAGGCAATGTGCGAGGTTTTTGGCGTCCCGATAGCGGAGGAGAAGACTGAAGGGCCCGTTCCCACTATCACATTTTTAGGGCTTGAAATTGACGCGGCTGAGCGGAAAGTTCGGGTACCCAAGGAGAAAGTAGACGTGTTACAGGCAATGCTCATTGACTTTGTTAAGAAAGATAAGCTCTCGTTGCGGCAGTTGCAGTCGCTAATTGGCAGCCTTAATTTCGTGTGTAAAGCCGTGGCTCCCGGAAGAGCCTTCCTCAGGAGACTTATCGATCTTACTAAAGGGGTCCGCACCCCCAACCTCCGGATAAGGCTTTCACGCGGCGCGAAAGAGGACATGCAGGCCTGGCTTACGTTTCTGTCCGATTTCAATGGCACGGTTATGTTTTCACACTCAACATGGGTAACTAATGCTCATTTTCAGTTCTTTACTGACGCTGCGGGTAGCATTGGCTTTGGTATATCCTTCCAGGATAAGTGGGCTCAAGGGAGATGGCCAGCTGAAATACTGGAGAGAAATTATTCCATTGCTTTTCTAGAGCTTTTCCCAATAGTAGTCGGTATACGTATGTGGGGGGCTCTGCTATCTAATTCTAAGGTCTTATTTTGGTCAGATAATCAAACAGTTGTTCATGTTGTTAATTCCTTAACTTCGAAATGTCCTAGTGTAATGAAACTGGTTCGTTTGCTTGTAGTTCTCTGTTTGGAGCATAATATTATGTTCAAAGCACGTTACGTGCCAGGCTCTCGCAATGAAAATGCTGATGCCCTCTCTCGTTTTCAGATGGACAGGTTTCGCAGGTTAGCTCCAGGCGCAGATCTGGCTGGCAGCAAGCTTCCCGCCCATCTTTGGAGCAGCTTCGTATAGAGAGAGAGCATCTGTTGCTTTCTTCGCGGGCGCACAGCACTCATCATACTTATAGGAACGCTTGGTCTGTGTTTAATCAGTTTTGGCTGCAATATCATTATGATATAAGTATAGCTCCTGACGTTGAGCAGGTTGCTCAATTTATTGCTTATCTCTCTTGGAATGGGTATGCGGGGGCAACAATGAGTACTTATATTTCAGGCCTGGCTTTTACGATGCAAACATTGGGTTGGCCTGACGTGACTGACGCTTTTGTAATCCGGCGGCTGGTAGACGGGTGCAGACGGAAAAACGCTCGCCGCGATACCCGGTGTCCCATTAATCTACCTATTCTCAAATCCATCCTAAATTCATTGACTCACGTATGTGTTAATACGTATGATTTGGCATTGTTTCGGGCTGCCTTTTTAATCGCTTTCTTTGGTTTTCTTCGAGTAGGGGAGTTCACGTCTCGATCTAGACATGAACCCGTTCCGTTATCAGAAAAAGATGTTATTATTCAAGGAATGGGTAATCAAGCAAAATTGCGCATTATGATTGCGAAGTCTAAAACAGATCAAACTAGACGTGGATGCTCGACTTTAATTCCACAGAATATTGTTTCGTATTTATGCCCACTTCGCGCTGTAAATGATCACCTCGCTCTGCGGAGCTCGTGCGGCTCTGCCTTTTTCCGTCATTTTGACTCGTCACCCCTAACGAGGCACAATTTTGGCAAAGTTTTAAGACGTGCCATTACTTTTTGCGGTTTACCCGTTGCTCACTTCTCTTCCCATTCTTTCCGTATTGGGGCTGCAACTTCTGCAGCCATGGCGGGTGTTCCCGATGTTTGCATTCAAAATATGGGGCGCTGGGCTTCCAACACACACAGATTGTATATTCGACAACCTGTCCCCCCCCCCTTAATTTAAGCAATTTGTGCCAGTATGTTTATCGCCTTTCTGTTTTAAATACCAGTTCGTGCAAAATTTAATATCGACCTAATGTTTTATGAATTTGTTTTGACACCCTCTAACAAGCAGTATATATTATCTTTACTCTCTCTCTCTCGCTTGTTGCCATGGTGACGGCGATGGTTACTTTACCCAATAATAGCTCCATGGGCGCAGACAGACTTGCTCGCCCTCTCTTATTAGACTGTGGGCTTTGCTACTCTTATCATGTTTATGGTAATTATGTAACCCCCCCCCCCCTTTAGAATGCACAATTGGTGCCGCTGTTTCTTTCCTTTTCTCTCTTCCATGTGCAGTTATTTGGAGTTTCAACGTGGGCCGTGTCAGCCTTCCATGGAATCGTACGAGAGGAAGGGGGCGAATCACTTTTCGCTGACGTGGTCAGACCCGCTCTAAATGGGGGCGGGCCCTCACAACTCGGCGCGTGCCCGAGTCCTAAAGCTCAATACATCCGCGAACATGAGGATCGACCCTTGATTTCTTTGTCGCGGAGCGATATCACTGGACAAACAGCTGTTTTACCTCCGCCAAGCAATCGCTGGCTCGGACGTCGCGAACGATTGGACCTTTTTTATGGGCAGAACCTGAATACATTATCCAGAACTCACACGTGGACTCATGAGATTTCAAGTTACCGCAACTTCACTATTTAGTTGATAAGCCCCACCCCCCCCCCCCCCTTTCATAGAACATTAGACTCTTCGCCAGTGAACTGAATGAGCAATATTCCTGCTAGATGGTATAATGGTATAATGCGTCCCCGTTCGTTTAATGCACCCCCCCCCCCTCTTTCCCAGCTTCTTAGCGTGGACCTTGTACATACAGCATGGTTGGAACTATTGCATCATATTGTGTTGTGGCGGCGGGCTGACGATGAGTCATCCCGTTTGGCGGCATTCCATTTTTTGCCACAACACATTATGATTCTTCACTTATTATGGGCTTCCTGAGATAATAATTTTCAGTTATTTAGACCAATTTCGTATATTCCACTCCTCAGGTTATAATGTGAACGGGGCGTGGTTCGTCACCCGATTTGGATGAGGCCACCAGCGAATTCCATTTAGGACCGAACATTAACGTTGCCTCGTTCACATTCTAGTTCGGGGCCGTTGGTGGGGCTTCTGAGCACTAGTTTCTGTTTTAAAAGTTTTCCTGCATAAGCTCGTGTTGCAAACGGGAATCTTTGCTTCGTAGCTTTGCAGATGGATTTTTACGTTTCCCACATTTGGCCAACATGACAAAGTCACCAGTTTGTCATGAATGTGGATGGACTGTTTTAATTTTCAATTGAGGAGATTGGTTTAATAACTTATATTTTTATATATGACACATCTCAGGAGGCTTTACGTTTATACATGTATTATTATGTTTTAATTCTTGCATTATATTATTTTGGCTTTATTTAATGCCACATCATTTTACATTTCGGTATACATCATTTGGAAGATGCTTTTCAGAAACAATTTATTAAACTCCACGGAAACTGCATTTACTCGCCTCTCGTGTATTTTGTCTGGGTTGAGATAAACATTGGATTGAATATGAGAGGGACAGCAAGAAAGGAACGAGCCTTGTGATTAGCTGACCCTATAACATAGCAATCATACAACGACTTTAATAACAAAGAAAAAAATCACTAAACTACAACAAAAGGGGCGGGGGGTTGATTCATTTTGATGAATGAGAAAATGTGTCTTGCAGATTATTTTACCTCAAGTCAAAATTTTTCTAATTTTCACGAGCATAGGCCTATGTTATAAAATGAAGAATTAGTTCAATCCATTAGATGTTTTTACACATTTATTAATTTGATATGCGGTCACCATGGCAACACAGTTTGAAACACACACAAATATATATGCCTTGCGGATTTTTACCTCAAAACCAATGTGTGAGCCAACTTTTATAAGAATTGGTTGAAAACTAATGAAGGAGTTCAGATTTTTACCTAATTTCATTATGTAATATGTTGTTACTATGGTAACACGGTTTCTGATACATGAAAAAAATATGTCTTGCACATCTTTAACCTCAAGACTAATGTGTGTGCCAAATTTTATGAGCATTGGTTGAAAAAAGAAAGGAAGGTGTTTAAACCACAAAATTTTCACCTTATTTTCATTATTTAATATGTTGTTACCATGGCAACACAATTTCTGATACAGGCAAAAATATGTCTTAGACATCTTCACCTCAACATTAATGTATGCGCCAATTTTTAAAGAGAATTAACCAGTTTGAAAATGATATTAAGTAGTCAAATCACTAGATTTTCATCTTACTTTGATATTTGATTTGTTACCATGGCAACATGATTTTTTTTAATTAAGTCATAAAATATATTTTGCACATCTTCACATCAAGACTAATGTTTGTGCCACATTGCATGAAAATTGGTTAAAACTGAGGAAGTAGTTGGAATTGCAAAATTTTTACATAATTTTTGCCATAATATACCGTTACCATGGCAACACAATTTCCGACACATGCAAAAACGTGTCTTCCAAATCTTCACCTCAAGGCCTATGTATGTGCCAAATATCATGAGAAATGGTTTAAAAATTATAAAGTAATTGAAACCACAAGTTTTTCACCTAATTTTCGATATTTAATATGTTGTTACCATGGCAACGCAATTATATACTTCAGGCATAGAATATGTTTTGCACATCTTCACAATAAGACTAATGTATGTGCCAAATTTCATGAGAATTGGTTAAAAACTGAGGAAGTATTTGGAACAGCAAGATTTATACATAGTTTTTGCCATAATATACCGTTACCATGGCAACACAATTTCCGACACATGAAAAATGTGTCTTGCACATCTTTACCTCAAAACCAATGTGTGAGCCAACTTTCTTGAGAATTGATCCAATTACCATTGCAATACAATTTGTGAAAAAGCAAAAAAAAAAAAAGAATTCTTACACCTTACCTCAAGACCAATGTGTGTTCGAAATTTCAAGAGAATTGGTTAAAACTGAGAAAGTAGATCAAAATACAATATAGTCTTACATTCTAAAAATTTGTTGGCCATGATTTGTTGGATTTAAACCAGGCCTAAACTACCCCTGCACAAGTTTAACTTTTGGAGGATTTATTACCACACTTAGACCAGGGTTAAAATAAACCTTGCTATCGGAATACGAAACTTAAACCTAGGTTTAAATATGGCAGTTTATTACCACACTTAGACCAGGGTCAATGTAAACCACGCTATCAGAATACGGGCCATTGTGTTTAATCGTGTTTGCAATATCTTCTTTATCCCTGACATTGATCTATTTGCCTCTCGTCTCAATAGACAGGAGGACTCCTTTGTATCTTGGCATCCGGAGGCCTAAACAACTAACGCATTCTCTTTAAATCGGGGGTGCTTTCGGAAGTATATATTCCCCGTTCTGTCTCATTAACATGATACTACAAAAGATACTGAATGATAAGGCCGAGGTGATACAAATCGCCCCCCCCCCCCCTGTGGAAAACCCAGATATGGTATCCACGACTACTACACATGCTCACAGCTTATCCTGTACTATTACCAGCATCTTATACTCTGCTTTCTCTTCCCTTTTCAGATAGACTCCACCCCCTCTTCGGGAAACTGCGCCTCATTGTCTGTCAGTTATCGGGGGACAACTACAAGCCCAAGGAATTTCGCCGCAAGCTCCGAATTTCATCTTGCACTCGTGGAGAAAGTACACTCGTCAAAGTTATGACTCAGCCCTTAAAAATGACTTCTTTTCTGTTGTCGAAGAAGTGTCAATCCCTTTTGTTCCAATTTGAATTGTATCATCGAGTTCCTAACGTAGGAATTTTACCGGGTGCATCGTACAGTAGCCTAAACACGGTCAGGAGCGCACTTTCATCACTTCTACCCCTTGTCAGGGGTTTGCGGTGAGAACACATCCCCTCATATCTCGCCTTTTGAAAGGAGTATATAATTTACGCCCTCCCCGCCCACGATATAGTACGACGTGGTATGTGAACATAGTTCTGGACTGACCCCCCGTCACGATCTATCCCTCGAACAACTAACTTTCAAACTAGTTATGTTGATAGCCCTCGTTTCGGGTCAACGGGCTCAAGCTTTATCACTCATCAATATGACGGATTGCATTATATCTGATTCGTGTGTTGAATTCGTGATCAACGAGTTGACCAAGACGAGCCGACCAGGTTCACCCCCAACGGTAATCACGTTACGTGCCTACCCAGCAGAAGAAAGGCTTTGTGTTCTCCGTACCCTCATCGAATACCTGAAACGCACTTCACGCCTGAGGGCCAAAAATCGTCGGCTCTTTGTTTCCATTAATGCTCCACATCACAATGTGACATCGCAAACAATTAGCAGATGGATTAAGGGTGTCCTGAAAATAGCAGGCGTGGATACCGCTACATTCAAAGGACATAGTGTAATGTAGTGATTGTATAAATCACTACATATACAGTCTAGACTTCATAATGTATATGCCCCCTTCTCAGAACCATCCTTTTCAACCCCCTTCTCAGTACCCTTATCATTAATTTAATCCAAGCCATTAAAACCCTTATTGTTCATAGTCAAACAAACTCCAATCAGAGAACAAAGAACTGCCTTCCCCTTCCCAATAATTAAACCCCCTTTAGTCCTATATCCAAACCCTTGGATTATAATCTGTGTAGAAGCTTTAATACATGTATATATTGAGTGTACACCCAAGGGTTGAGAGGAGATAAGTTAAGATCATCACAGAGTTAAGATCTACATCGTCGTACGTTGTGATATGCTTTTCAACTCTACATGTAATATTGCTGAAGATTGATGATTAATAAAGTTTCTTGATTGAAATGTACATCGAACGTTCCTGCGTGGTTATTGATGCTCCCAACTAAGATATAAACGATCCCAACACAACATGGTGGAGAACCCGGCTTTTACTCGATAGAGCAATAGAGGACTGACACTTATTTACCCTTGAAGTAGGTGTCGAAAGCCTATAAAGTTGTATGTTAGAGGACTTATCATCTTATCGCGTATATTTTCATCGAAATCTAAGAACTTAATAATGAAATAGGAGAAAAGACAGACGGCTTTAGAACAGAGTCAAGTGACGACACCCGTTTTTTTATTTATTGAAAAACACTAAATTTTGATCATGGCTCAATGCTTCCACAAAAGACTGAGGATTTCTCTAATAAATTGCAATCTCGGAGAAATCGCAGATATATTGAAATAGTTAACCAGCACTAAAATGAACTCGATCGGCTAACGAAAACTTCTGAACATAATATGTTACTGCAACCATACATGTAAGTACGATGACGATGACAGAGACATTACTCAAAACGGACAGACAGACGGAAGAGCAGATGTACGATACAGACGGATGAACAATAGGACAAGGACGTCAATGACAACATAGATGACAACTAGAAGCACGACAAGACGCCATCTTCAACGCCACGACGCCGACCATCACTACAACCAACTCCAGTCTACGACAACAACATAAGTCAAGAACTATATGGAATGAACGACTGTGACTCTTTCCCTGAATATATCATTAAAACACTGGACATTACTTTAATACTGTGCTATTTCTTATACTCTATTTTGATTGTTGTTAGAGGACATCTCCTTTATTTCTGATTGGTAAGTGAAACCATTTTTTTTGTTGTTCCACTACCGAATGAAAGTGTGAGAGAGCGACTAAATTTTCCTTTTTTTTACATCGTAATTGTATTTTATGGTACATGATTTATCTAATTTGTGATGATAGCATCAGCTTTCTCCTATACTGCGTTGACTACTGTAAGAAAAGCATTCCAAATTTGAAAAAAAAAAAAACATTGACCTTTATAACCATATCCTTAATTACTGGTATGTTATAAAATTGATTGTGATGAATATTAAACTACCTTAACTTATGACTTAAGTTGAAACCACTGATATTGATAATTCCAAAGAATATCGAGCCAAATAAGGATTTACCAAATTAATGTAACATGATGTTCCATCATTTCTCAAACAATATTGCCGATGTGATGTAATCAAGGTAGATGATAATACAAAGCAAAAATGTTTTATATTTCAATCAAAATCATGATGATGTTGTATTTGGTTAACATTAACGTGTAAAGCAAAGCATTTTCCAGTGATGAATGATACTGGACTACACATAGGCCTAATGTGTCAAGAAATACAATTTTATTTTGGCTTTTATTATTTTCTTTTAGTATTTCACCGCTTTGTGTATAGCATGAAACTTGTCAAGTTTGAATGTACTTGAAAATGACCATTAAGACATTATCAGAGCAAATTAGGAGTGAAACTCATATAGAAGATTTGGTGCGTAATCCTATGACATAAATATACTTCGGAATTTGAAGTGAAAATAGAAGCACATTTCCCTATGATGAGGACGCCCACCGCTCACAAATTGATCGATTTATATAATATTGTTGCGGAGTGTATAGAAACTACTTTGGTGACATCACTATTTTCTAGAATCTTACAAGTATCAAGGAAGCTTTAGGGAAGAACACAACTGCTCAAGAACAAAGGAAACAAAACACTGAAAAACGATCAGTGAACTTCATCAATGAGAATGATGAGAAACTTCCAGAGTTCAATGTTGAGCACATTATGTGTACCCAATTATCAGACCCAATCCATGATTCAGATTACTTGCATGCATTAGCGGACAACAATGGTATAGCTGCCCCCAGACCTTTGACAAAGACTGACCTGGAAAAACAGTTTGAAATGCTTGTAAATGCCCCCATTGATAAGAACATGACTCTACATAGAGGACGTTTTAAGAATGGACATTTACAATTACTGACCTCATTCGACCAAAGCTTTAATAACACCACCAAACAAGTAAGATTTTGGTGGAATGTCGATTTGTATAAGGGCATGGATGATTTAATTAATGACATAATAGACAAATACCAATAACAGGGTCCCCAGCAAGATTTTACAAGTCTTTGTATGCGTAAGCTTTAATCTCTTTATAATAGTGTATACCCTATTGTAATTTTATAGATATATTGTACCTTTGTTATTCCTGAAAGAGTTTACTTCCTAGATAATGTTTTAAGTCACAATGGTTTGAATAAGACCTGCAAGCAGTTTGTAGTTAAAATCTTGATGACGGTATGTTTGTTGATGTGTTAAATTGAAAACGTGTTAGAATGCATTTTGTTCATGAACAAAGTTATATATCAAAGATCATCATTTTAATGACATAACAAGGTTTAAACATACTCTTGTTAGTGATACTGAACAAGTTTGAATTACTTGTTAAACTTTTTTTTCATTAAATATGATTGTAAAAAGAGATATTTGACAGGTTAGGTTGTTAGTGACTCAGGTTTCTATGTTGATGCTTCGTATGAAGTATAATATGGCCTATTTGAACATAGACACACTTTCAATACCTAGAGCGCACCTGTTTTTCTTATATATAATCATGTTAGAATATCACATTTGTATCTTTGGTTTGTCTATCATCCGAGTATGATGGGAATTTATTAATTAATGGTAGATAGCGGTGTAGAGAAAGACACACTAGCAAACTTGGCTTATATATTGATGGTAAATTATTACATATACAGGACATTGGTATCTACATATCTTCAACCTACAACTGTACCAGATTTGTTTCACTTACATTATAAAAACATTTGTTATCCATTACTGAATTTCCTTAGCTATATAGTAATAAGGATATTTGATACATTATGTTATTGATACTTGATTGTTAATCTAATTTTTCTTTTTCCCTGCATTTTACTTTGTCTTTTAAGTGCATAAGTCTGCACAATTTGTGATTAATTTTGTTTAGTTTAAGTGCATAAACCTGCACTGGTTTCTGAAAAATGAAATTTATGTTGTGAAATTTTGAGTAAGGTTAGCATTATGTCTCAGTTTATCATTACCACAATAATGGAAAGATTTATGCTAATTTTTAATATGAATTTACTGTAAATATGTATATAGGTTTGAAGTATTTGTTTGGGAGAGAGAATGAGCGTAAGAGAACACGGAACAATGGTCAATGTTTCACTTATCGTTTTCTTTTCTATTTTTCTGTATTTACTCTATGTTGTATATATTCTCTTTTTTATTTCTTTGTATTGTCTTTATAATGTATATAGTTCATTGACCCCAGGGTATCTATTCCTCTGATTTTGCTTACTTTGAATTTTTTTCCACAAGGAGGGGAGCCTCAATTTTCCAAAGAAAGGGGATGTAATGTAGTGATTGTATAAATCACTACATATACACAGTCTAGACTTCATAATGTATATGCCCCCTTCTCAGAACCATCCTTTTCAACCCCCTTCTCAGTACCCTTATCATTAATTTAATCCAAGCTATTAAAACCCTTATTGTTCATAGTCAAACAAACTCCAATCAGAGAACAAAGAACTGCCTTCCCCTTCCCAATAATTAAACCCCCTTTAGTCCTATATCCAAACCCTTGGATTATAATTTGTGTAGAAGCTTTAATACATGTATATATTGAGTGTACACTCAAGGGTTGAGGGAGATAAGTTAAGATCATCACAGAGTTAAGATCTACATCGTCGTACGTTGTGATATGCTTTTCAACTCTACATGTAATATTGCTGAAGATTGATGATTAATAAAGTTTCTTGATTGAAATGTACATCGAACGTTCCTGCGTGGTTATTGATGCTCCCAACTAAGATATAAACGATCCCAACACAACAATAGTACCCATTCAGCATCAACAAGTGCCGCATTACGTCAGGGAGCAACGATCGACGTCATTCTTTCCACCGCCGGATGGTCTTCAGCGCACACCTTTGCAGTCTCCTACAATAAACCACTTGCCTCGACGGCGTACGTGAACTTTGATTCCACAGTTCTCGGTGATACGAGTTGACTTTCGACCTTAATTATTGCTTGTTGCTTGAATGCAAATACAGAACAGTTGATATTAAGATGTCATGGGCAGTATACAATTGGGGATTAGGCCTTTACTTTATTTCTACAAAAATAGTTTCTTGAATCAGTCGAAGAATACTGTCAATACTTTATCTGTTATTAAAGGAGAAAAAAACTAATATTTACAAATTTGTCTCAGAATCTTTCTGTCTCTATGCATGACGAGGGTAAATTTCGCGAAATGTAATGTCATGTGTGATAATCTCGACGATCACTTGAGTTGGGTGTATCCTTTGGACCAATCAGCTCATCCACAGTTTTGGCTTTTGAGTCCCATACATGATTCTGAACAATTAGGCTTATGAAGTCGAATCAATAAATTAAACGAGATTTAAATGAAATTTAATATTGAAGTTTAATTATGATTCTACGAAGTAAAGCCTAATCTGAGGAATCATGTCCCGCCCAACTTTTTCTTCTAAATATAATAGCTCTTATTCCCTCCCGTAAGCGATTTGGATTAGCCTTGTCACTTTGAAAACTGGTGAATGAGCGTGCTTGCTGTGCTTATATACCTTTGTGGTCATTTGCATACGAATTGCAACCTTTTGTTGCTTTGAATTTGTGGCGTTTTGATCGGTAGCAAGTGTGCAACCCATACATGATTCTTCAGATTAGGCTTTGCTTCGTAGAATCATAATTAAACTTCAATATCAAATTTCATTTAAATATCTTTTAATTTATTGATTAACAGTCAATTTCAGCAATCCATGGGTTGAAAAGCGTTCATTAAACAGGTTGATGATCTCGATGAGAACTGAGATTTTCTCTCTCAAAATAACTGCAAACAGTTCATTGATGGCGTGCAAATAATTCCACAGAAGATAATTATTCCAGGTGTAAATAAAGTCTGCTTTGACATAAAGTCTGTCATGAAACTCTAAGTTGTGATCTGATTTGATGATCCTTGAAGAAACTGCCACCTTATATATATATATACACATTTCAACTATTCTAGAAACTTCTAGTATTCACTATTCTAGAGGCTTCTAGTGTTGTCTGCAAAAAGAACATTCTCCCTCTTTCAGGAGCAGTCAAATCTAGAAGACTCTTGAATGACCTCAGTGAATTTAACAATGAAGGCAAAATAGCTAATCCTATTGTCCATTTTCCACTCTGGACAGGCTCTATTGTCTGCCTTACCCTATTCAAAAATAAAACTCCTCGGCCTTTAAATAGGCGGGAGGCCTGTATAACAAAAGCTTTTACAAACATGTTCAGGAATGTTCTTTATCATTCTAGGCTATGAAAATAACTAAATAAAGGAATGTAATTGCTCCTACAATTTTAATATATAACACCATGTTTTGTCACTTTGCTCTTATTTGACCTAGAAGGAGACCTTAGTTTACGGCCCCTCTTTGTAATTTGTTGTAACTTTACTGCCAAAAGTTATTTATATCCAGCCAACGAGGTGAGTTGGATCGAAAGAAGTGTTTTTTTTTATTCACGATAATGCTGATACAAATTATTAATCAATTCTTTAATTTATTTTGATATTAATCTAATGATTGTTGAATATGTTATGGATATTTTTGTTTCGGAACTTGATTGATATTTATGTGCTTTTTGTTTACATTACGTAGATGTATATGAAACTTAGTGACATGACAATTAGTTATGGATGATGATAAATAGTTAAGAATTATTGTATGAAATTTTTTCACTTATGCTCGTATATGTCTTGTTTAAAGTGTCACAGTTCAGGAAAATTCACCAAAAGAATAACTTAATAAGACTTGATTATTATGTGTTTAATTGGAAAATATATTATTGCAATATACATATTCGATATGAAATTAACTGTTTGAACTGTTCATTGTTCTGTTACAGTTTCTCGGCACTGTTTGGAATAAATTTTCAACATCCGTCTGAACGCTGGATCTTTTGACTTTGTCTGCATAAATTGGTGGCAGTTATACTGCGTTTACAGGCTGTTACAGCTCGCGGTTCAGAATCGGCTCGCGTGTCAAAAACTTGAAATGATACGCACACCAACAATATACGTCATACTAAAGACAACGCTGGGTTCGTGCGCTTACAGTAACGTCACAATGGTAAAGTAAATTAAATGCGCACTAATTGCCGATGCAGAACCGGCTTTCTCTTTACTTAACACGTATTTAAAAAAGCCAATTCTGCATCGGCTCGCCTTTCTGAACCTACTACTTTGGTGGTGCGAAATTGCCGGTTCTGAACCGCGAGCTGATGGAAGTTAATCGCGTTTACACGTGAAACACGGTATGACGTACGTGTAAGCGCACGCAGCCAGCGTTGTCTTTATTATGACGTATATTGTTGGTGCGCGGAACACTGTTACAGCTCGCGATGCAGAATCGGCTTTTGAGCCAAAAACCCGAAATAATCCACACATCAACAATTATGTAATAATAAAGACAACGCTGGATCCGTGCGCATACAAATACGTCATACTGGTAAAGTAAATGAAATGTGCGCCTATTGTCAATGCAGAATCGGCTTTCTGTTTACACGTAGTAAAAAAGCCGATTCTGAACCGAGAGTCGATGCAATTTAATCGCGTTTACATGCAACAAAAAAATTACCGTGTTTACACTTAATCGGCTTTTGCATCGGTTTTTCATAGCGTGTATAAAACATGTGCATCGGCAATTGGTGCGCATTTCACTTACTTTACGATTGTGACGTAATTGTAAGCCCACGTATCCAGCGTTGTCTTTATTATTACATTGTTGGTGTGCGTATCATTTCAGGTTTTTGCATCGGCTCGCTGTTCTGAACCACAAGCTGTAACAGCTTGTAAACGCAGTGCAAGATAAATCAAAAGTCGATTCTGCATCGGCTTTTGGTTCTGAACCTCCCAATTTGGGGCTGCAAAATTGCAAAAAAACGAACACGGTATATGTTTGCTTGGGGCATCCTTACAGAGATAAGACAATTTTCAGATTTAATAACAGTTTGAGACAATTTTAGCGAGCTGTTATCGGGCTGAATTACAAGAAAATGTTCAGACTACCACGTCACGTTTTCAATGTCAAAAGCCATTTAAAGTCAATGGGCATTGGCCGTGTTAGGGGTATTTGTTGAATTAGCATACGAAGAAGGTGTATGGATCTTGTTTATGAAATATAGACAAAAGGGTAATCCAAAATGAATGATTGTACTGTCATGTAGTATTAATATAACTTCCTGTTATCCTTTCAGTCATTCACCCTCACTTGTTTACAAACTCTCCCAATGTCATCTAAGAATCCCAAACCCCCAATACCATTTAACTGCTAAGCCTTGACCATAAAAAGACCAACCCTCAGTGACGTCAGCTAACTCATGGAAGAAGTATGACTCACACTTCCAGCCCCAGTCACTTGCACAGAGCATCACCACACCCCATATACCAGAGAAAGTTTGATAGACAGTGAGCTGTAGACCAATCAGATCAAGTTTAGATTATTCCCACCTTAAATTGTTACACCCCCAAAACTAAGGATATAAATAAGACTTCTTGATTATTAGAGAGAGAGAGAAGACCAACGATAGAATACTAGACACACACTCATCCAGATAGACCGACTGACTTCAAGACTCAGACCTCCATCCAGTATTAATATTGACTTCACTCCGAATCTTGATCTTATACTTCGAAACTATTATATTCATCGTCTCATGTTATATCTCAATCTCCATTTACTTCGAACTGTAGCTGAATATTGATAATAAAATACTTTGTGATTTGAACTGTATAACTTTCTGCAAAGTTTCTTCATTACGCTTTCCTTCAATAATTACCGATCCCATCCCCAACACAACAGTACTGCAAACGTCTTAGTTCACATCTTCATGGTCAATTAAAGATCAGTTTGGGTCACTGGACATAGAATTTTATTATCACATGAAAGTTTTCTTTTGTGAATGGTTATTCAATAGCTGTATTCAGTCTGCCATGCTACAATATTGAATCGCGTAATGCAGACGAGTGTGCCAGAGGCGTTCGACTTGTTCCTTACTGTATCATATCGTTATTATAAACAAAGAAACAAACCTTTTCCTCTTTCTTGTGTGCATCTCTTATGTGGACTAAGAGAACTTGCATCCCGCTCAGAAATGGTGGCATTGGAACATACGGCGTACAGACCAGACGTTTTCCAATGAATATTTCCTGGAGTCCGATGAACTTGTTGCGCAGAGACACGAACCAATATTCGCAGAAGTGTTTAAAGTAGATATCGAGGTCCCTCTCTCTTACCACACACCATGGGACACTTCCTTCGGTAGAAGGTATCGCAACAAACTCTCCAGAAGCTACAAAATACATAGGACACAAAAAAGGATTTATTGCATTGTTCCCTTATTGTCTACATGGCTGATCTTGTCAAGAATTGGCTGATTACTTTATTTCGAATTTATATGAAATGAATAAAAAAGTCCATTGAACACTTTTCTTTAAAGATTTTCTTAGGACTTTCTTATATCAACGTTTTGTTATTTCCCTTTTTACCATTCTCTGTCAGTCATATAGATTTTCAATATTTATTTATTATTACTATTGGGGGGCACTCTTTATTACATTAAGATTGAAGCGCTAAATTATTTGAATTATAATTCCTCTTTTAGTCATATTTCAGAGGAAGTTTTATACAAAACATGAATATTGGATTTAATCACGGGTTACCGATTTTCAAGATTTACCAAGATTATCTTGTATATTGTCTTAACTAAAGTTTAGCATTTAAGGAAAAGGCCTATTTGAAAGGTTAAAATAATTTACCACTTTTCCGATAGTATGCAATGATTTCCGCTTTACTCGGTTTTGTGAATATGGCAGAGTGAGGCATTGTCACTTGAACAGGATGTTCAAAGGTTGCATTATGAGGCGCCTTCATCTTCAAACCGTAGGTAATGATTGCTTCTGTTTCCTTGATCTTCAACTCAGGTGGAATTTCGTTAATTACTTCAACCGTAATATCCTTTGCACTGTAAGCGTTGTTTGGTGGTATTCGTACTTCAATGTCATATTTCTCTAGTCGAATTATTTCAGTAATGTCACCTGATTCCTCTTTGCTTTCAGGAATGCGAACTTCTACCCGATGGGCTGTTGCTGGAGAATCACTACCGCCTTTATCTGCCAAAAACAATAATAATACACAACATTTTTCAATAAGGCCGTCACAGTTGTCCAATTTGTCCAAATTTGTCCGTTTTCTTCATGTATTGTGATATCCCATTTCTGTTTTCGACACCTTCAGACTATAAGGGAACCAGAACTGTGCTACTTTTACCGTTTTTATTGAATTGTGAACTGTATAAACCGATTTTGTCCACTCGACAGTCTTCGTTACTATTTTTTCTTGTGACTGAGTTGCTCCACTCAACTGCACTGTCCAGTCACTGTTTAGTGAAAAACTGCAAGTGCAAGCTGTACGAGCCCATTCACTTGCTGTCGATGTGGCAGGGATACGCTGTTTGATCCATCCACAACAGTCAAGGTAAGCATGTTTGGAAACTGTACTTGTTCTGACAGTGCATTCATGTCAGATGACAGATACAGATCTGATATAAATAATTTTAGAATCATGCATATTGATGAAAATAACAAGTCTTCATTTTAGAAATAATGTTTTTGAACAATTGCACTTGCAGCCAATTTTTTCTTCAGATTTCTAAATAAACTGGTCATGACTCAGGCAATTAAATTATTTCAAGGGGCACTGGCATGGACCATGGCTTTGCGTGGTTGGACTAAAACTAATCCAATGTTTCAGAGGAATGTGTAATTAAGATTTTATTATACTCGGAATTATATCACGAAAATGCCGGTGTCATGAAGCCAGACAAATTTTCAGCAGCGGTTACCGTGATTCCTGGCCGAAATTAGAGTCTGGTGTTTCTTTCTGATTAGAGTGCTGCTGCATACATGTATGCATAATGCCTTCAACAATGAAGATAAATGCACTCTTTGTAATGACACAGAGAGCAACGTACCTCAAGTGATTTTCGTGTAGTCTCCACTTCACTACCGCTACGCTACAGCCTATACTATGATACACGCCTCCCCGGGTAGGCGTGGTGTCAATGTACGGTAGTGTAGCGGGAGTGGGCCTACACAAACATCACTTGAGGTAGAACACCAGTGTTTTGAGTGGAACTTTTCACAGTCTGAACATACTATTATTTTGTCGACCGGGAATTATATGCCACCGCACGTCATCAATCATCAAGATAGTAAAATTCATACTTTGATTTGATTATTAAAACTATTTCATTCTTTTTTCTCTCTCTTCTACACACAGATCTGCAGACTTGCTGACTCTGGTGACTTCTGGTCTCTGCTCGCTACTTCAATCTGGGAGATTCTATCATGTCCTTGTACTATGTCTATGATTTGGATGTAGCCATTTTTTTTTCTTCACTCTTTCCAGGAGCTACGGTTTGCAAGTTTTAGACTGAAAATGATACAACAGAAAATTTATCTTTATCGATCTTGGAAACAATTTTGAGCACAGTTTTGGAGAGAACTAAGAAATTTGACTTGGACAGGAATACAGCTTGTCAAAAATAAGAACACACAATTTAAAACGAAAGAACAATTTTAATATTACTAGGGCATTTTGCGAGAAATTTTTTACTCAATCTCACGTCCCAAATCAAGGGTAAGTCCTTTGATTAAAGACAAACATGTAGTTGAATTGCGATTGCAACTCGACCTCATTACGCTTGAATTTGAATTTAAGACTTACGCTTGATTTGCAATTGAACATAAGTTTCTTGCAGTGCTGTGCCCCATAATTATGTTTTGTTATCAGATATCTAATGTGCTGATTTTTCTCGAAAGGTAAAACATAATTGTCCTTTAAACTGTATTTGAATATGGGTACCCCTTTTGTTTGTTTTCCACATTATTTATTGCATGTATGAACAGAAGTGAAATATTAATTGTGAAGCACAGTGAACGTGTGCTGGTGTGATGGTTTATCATTTTTGTTATAAGACTGTAAGCCTGGTGGATGTGAGGAAGTTGCCTGGATGAAAAAAGTGAAAATATGTCCATTTACTGAGACAATTTTGTTTCTGGATAAATATTGCCACGCTTTCCCAACATTGAGAGTAAAGGAGAAGTCCACGCAATCAACAATTCATTTGAATTTAAAGAAAAAAATAACATATTGCTGGAAATCCCATGAAAACTTTCATTCAAATTTAAATAATTATTATTATAACATTGAGAAATTTTGCCTAATTTATAAAACGATGATATGCTCATCTATGTCGACGTGCAAATTACACTAACCGATTATGTCACACGCACTAAGTTCTTTCGTATTTTGTTGTTTGATATATGTATATGACATGTAGATTAACTATTAAATTTTCTAATCATTTTCTTTTACAAATTTTTGGAGGGATTTTAATTCCTCCCAATAACATTTAGAGTTACAGTTCCGTAAATGTAACCTATTGTGATCGGATGAAGAGTTTCCTATCGTCAAATGTGCAAAAAATAAAATGCACAAAAAATAGAAACGAATGTGGTGGGACATAATCAACTCTAATTTGCATATCATTGTTTTGTGTATGAATGTTTTGAGTAAAAACAACAAGGGAAATTACTCTATTCAAATATTTTTAATGATGTGGACTTGACTTTTAACTCATCCTCTACCCCTCCCATCCCAAATATTAAAGAATAGAATCTGAACAAGAAAAGGAATTAAAGGAATTAAAAAAACCCCAGAGAAATCCGAGTTTTGAACCAGGGTCCTCGCACACGACGAAACAACGGCCAACACGTTTGGCCATCCGTTTCTCTTCCCGTGAGAGGATTTTTCAGATATATGAAACAAAGTCTGCTCGCCGCTATGTTTCGGCAATTCAACTGCAGTTTCAATAATTTCGCGATGGATATTGCCGTGTTATTTTGTGGTTCCTGACTTTGCTACGTAATGAAATTTCATTTTTTGTTTCAGTCGTGAAGAAGAATGTCTATGTTTTAAATTAATTATAATATCAATGTGACGGAAGTGTAATTTCTAACTGAAAATATGCTTTGTTTATTCACATGTATTTCTTGAAAAAAATCATTTTTTTCTAAGCTAAATATCGGTTACCAAAATACAGTAAATCTGCACTTTATTTCACTGTTCAGTAAATTAAATCTTTTATCTTTATAACAAGACCAATCTTGTGAGAAATAAACTATTCTAAGAGCAAAAAACGCTGATTGAAAAGATCGTCTTCAATGGGCTTCTGTCAGCTCAGCTACTCACTGCTCATTGTGTGACATCACTCAGCTGGAGCTCGCAAGAGGACCGGTGGAAGGCAGAAATATGGCATGAAAATAAATAATTTTCGAGAGCAGATTTCTGCAAACTCTAATCACTATTTTGAAAAGTGAAGTTATATATCGATTAGGTAACTTCCCCTTTACCATGATGAACACAAAAGGGCATTATAAAATACTTTTGATTCCAAGATCGGGTGTCTACTTTAAAGGTAAGTCATTATATAGGCGTGAGCCTCTATATACAAACATTCTACGTCAATTTTCTGTATTTGGTTTGGGCATAATTACATTACCTACGGTTCTTAAATTATATGAGTAATCACAATATTTAAATGAATCTGCTAAGTATAATGGAGCTAGGCCGTTCAATGACTTGAACACCATTGTATACACATGGATATTTCTTCGTGATTGTGTGGTAAATTCAATTTTATTGCGAAATCTTTTTTTTAGCGGAGACACCTTACGACGATTTAAAGTGAAAGTGTATTTCTTTTTGGTCGATATGTTCCGTTGGTTACTTACCTGTTACGTAACGTCAATGATGTTATTACTCCAAGAAGTAAAAGTAGTTCCTCAGACTTATAGCTGATTATTTTCATAAATTCATGATGTGAATGATGTTTATGTTAAATCCATAGTTGTTTTCGTTATACTGTTCATTTATACTAAATCTAGTAATATGTCATAAATATTTGTGATGTTGTGGAAGGATATTTACATCAGATAGCGTTCAAGTGTAGGTGGCGCAAAAGAACAAGCGTTTATGTTGTTACGGCGGTAGGATAAATCAGAAAGCGATTTGTGACGACAGTGCACGTTAGGGGTACATGTTCGTTCTTCCAAGTCAAGTTCGACAAGGATGCATGTAAGTTTCATTCTAAATTATATCGTTTGTCAATTTAGCAGCTTAGATTTTGACCACGTTGATATTATTCTTAAGAAAACAATTATCACAGAAAGTAGGGTTGAATGTCAATTCAATTTTGTATATATGGTACACGATCGTTTTATGCTTCATGTTATTGTTATAGTCAATTTCACATTACAAGGTGAAGATTTCTTATGATCAGTCTGTATAATGAAATTATATTATGTTTATTTTCTATGATGAGATTGAGTATACTAAACGAAGTTGATATTCTTGTCAGTACTTTGTCATGATCAGTTTTGTATACCCCCCCCCCCCTTCGCCGTACGTAGAAAGTGAATGAACTTTGTTTATTTTGATTATAATTGCCGAGTGGTAGTAGTAGTCTTGGAAATTCAGACTCGATTGAATTAGATGAGTTTTAAGGAACCATACTAGCTAATTTTGTTATGTCAATTTTTAGGGAATTTCATTTGACGTACTACCATGTATGAGTGATGCCGAGTGAAATCTCCGGAGGGTGACTTGGTGGATGTACCCTTGTTCTCTCTTGGCCTATAGTAGGGTGAGTTAGTCAGGATGGCCAAGTTATGGTTATTTTGTTATGATTTACATGTATAATAATTAAGGCAATAACTGTTCAAATGCTATGATATAATGTGCTTAGAAAGAATGATTTAAAATCGGTGCTACATTATTGTGATTATTATCATTGGTTAATTGGAATATATTTTTGTGAACATAAGACTTCATTGAAAAGTGATCAATAATTCTTCTTAGTAATGTGATAGCCTTATGAGCAAGAAATGAATTATGTATACTTACATGCAATTTATGTTGTATAATTTCTACTGGTACTTGAATTAAATTGTTATTGAATTAAATCCATAATCATGCAATTGATTAATGAAATACAATTTAACGATTAATGATATACCATTTATCAAGATATGATATGATAATCATGTGATCTTGGATCAGTATTGATTATTTTTTTTTAATATTCATTGATCCCTTATTTACAGGGGTTTGTTTTCCCTGTTTTTGCATGATCTACCCGGCTGTCAGTAAATGGGTGACCCACCCCTACTACTTGTCTATGGTTGTCCTGACTGAGTAGCCAACCCCCAACCCATACTACCACCCAAGCCCAGTTTACTACAATGGTGTCAGGAGTGGGATCACCGGTTTGAGATTGATGCAACCCCCTACTACGTCAGAGGACGCCAGCAGGTCAAGAGGATAAGAAGACGCAATTAGATATAAGCTATATTAAGGATGAAAGGCAATTTGGTTGAATAATTGAAACAAGTTAAGAAATAGTAATTATATTCTGTAAGAAGTTGTATTTTTTCAGAATTGTCATAGATTTTTTTCCCCCAAATAAACCAGCAGGATGCCTGGAGGTAATGTTGGGAATGGGGCTGGTGCAACCCCTAGCACTAGCCGCGAAGAGATGATTGCTTCTATGACTGGTGCGTTTCGAAGTATGTCTATGGCTAGGTCAATGCCCTCGATGAAGTTGCCTAAGTTTAAGGGCACTCCACCGAAGCCAGTTATTTGACTGTACGTGAATGGTCTGATGAATTCGATGAATACTGCCAATATTACCAGTTATCGGAGAGAGAAAGCAAAAGTTCTTGTGACTCATCTAAGTGGTCCTGCCAACGATGAAATCATGTGTAGGGAGGCAAGCCTACGTGATGATCCGACCGGCCTGAGAAGGGTTCTGATGACTCGGTTTGGATTAGAAGAGAGTGGCCAAAGCTTGAGTAGTGAACTTCACAGCCGTGTCCAACTTGACGGAGAATCACTTGCGGATTTCAGCAGTGTTCTTATCCGTTTGCATGATAGGATGGAAGCAGCCGCTTCCATACCTGAGAAGGAAGCTCTGCAAAGATTGAGAGACATGACCCTCAAGGAAAAGTTCGTGAGAGGGGTGCGGGACAAACAGATCCAGAGAGAGCTGAGGAGGATCCTAATTTCTAGCGGATCTGGGACATTCCTGACGATGAGAGAAGTACTGAACTTATTCCAAGACACAGATACGGTCCAAAGACCAAGGGTGAGAGAATGTGAAGTAGAGACTGCTAGGGTCAAAGCATCTTCTGAGACAGCTGAGATAAAAAAACAATGAGGGAGGAAATATCTCTTCTTAAAGAGGGACTTAGTGGGTTATCAAGGAAATTCAGGCCCTACAACTCCCCCCTCATCTTCGACAAAGGCCAAAGAAGAAAGGAGAGTTACATTGTTTTAATTGCAAACAGAAGGGCCATGTACAGAAAAAATGTGCTAAACCACCTAGATGTTATGGCTGTGACAAGCCAGTTCACTTCAAGGAAGATTGTCAAAAGGTTATGGAAACGGGGAGGGGTAATCCTGGAAATCAACTGAGTGAAGGATCCGCTGAAGTCCTCGCAGTAACCAACCCTTCAAATTATCTTTCATCGCTAGTATCAGAAAGTTCAAAGGCCATAGTCAAGATAGCTGGAGTAGAGACTGGATGTATTCTAGACACAGGTGCCGAATCGAGTCTGGTTCCACTGAGTTACTACGAGGGATGTTTAGAGGGATTATTGGGGATCTCGAAGGCACTGATAGCGGTTTAAGAGTGACTGGCATCTCAGGAGCCGTCCCAATCGTAGGTTACTTCAGGGCACCAGTTACAGCCAATAGGAAGACTGACGAAGTAGGATTTCTCGTGATTAAGGATGTAGTCCCTAGTAAGAGAAAGGAATACCCAGTTTTATTAGACTCCAATGCTCTTTATAGCTTTGTGAGAAATGATGAGTCTCAGAGTGGAAAAAACTGCCTGGCAGATGGTTGCGGAGGTCTTAAGGGCATTTCCTAAGCCTGTGTTGAACCCGGAGACTTCAACTGTGCTGAAGACAGGAGATATCGATGAGGTGATACCACCGCTCACTGTCAGGAGATTAGAGTGTCACGTGGACAATGCTGCCCAGTGGGATGGTCGAGATGTTCTTGTCCAAGTTATACGCGATGAGTCAGAAGACAATCAAAGACTGAATTCGATTGATCTTTTTGATGGTTGCACTCAGGTGAAGGGAGAAAGACTTCATGTGACAGTAGCCAACCGGAGTGAGCAGCAACTTGTCATTGAGCCCAATTCGACACTGGCATCTGCTACAAGGATTGAAAGAAAGAGTGAAATAGTACTACAACAACAGAACAATACAGTCGAAGTCATGGTCACTGATATAGAACTTGAGCCTGGCGCAGTTAATAATGAGGCTCCAGTGAGTGATGCGGTTGACAGACCAGATACTGATAGTCGAGTACACACTTGCCTGGATGGTCGCAATCTCAAACTACCTATGGGGGTTAACTTAGATGGACTGGAAGCTGAGAAAGCCGATGTTATTGTTTCACTTTTGGTCAAGAATGCGGCTGCATTTTCTGAATCGGAGATGGACTTGGGTTGCTGTACAGTCATTCCGCATCAAATCCAGAAGTCAGAAGGTCCATCTATCCGGTTGCCATACCGTCGTGTTCCTCCTAATCAGGCTGCGGAGATGAAGAAGTTACTGCAAGAAATGTTAGATAAGGGATAATCCAACGCTCCAGGAGTCCGTATGCAAGTCCGGTGAGTTCCAGTGCGAAAGAAAGATGGCTCGTTAAGGCTTTGTATAGATTACAGACAGTTGAATGCTCGTACAATTCGGGATTCCTTTCCCTTACCACGTATAGAGGAAACCCTTGAGGCCCTAGGAGGAGCTTCATATTTCTCCTCCCTAGATTTGGCTAACGGATATTTTCAGGTAGCCATGGACAAGGATTCCATAGACAAGACGGCGTTTCGTGTTCCTTGGGGCCTGTTTGAGTTCAAGAGGATGCCACAAGGCTTAGTTAATAGTCCCAGTACATTCCAGAGGGTAATGGAATTGGTCCTTGGAGATTTGAATATGACACAAGTAATCATATACTTAGATTACATACTTATCTATTCAACCTCGTTTGAGGAACATATAGAGAGACTTCAAGCTGTTTTCACCAGATTGGCTGACAATGGTCTTAAGCTCAAGGGGAAGAAGTGCAAGTTCCTTCAGGAAAGGGTGAACCATCTGGGTCATGTGGTGACGGCAGAAGGCATATCTATAGATCCAGGGAAGATAGAACGAATCAGGGACTGGCCAACCCCCAACTCACCTGAGGAACTTCGTTCATTTTTGGGCTTGGCATCATATTACCGTAGATTTATCACAGGTTTTGCACAGATTGCCTCCCCTCTACATGCTTTAGTCGGAAGACACAGAAGTCATCGAAGAAGTCCAGGCGGTATCAGAACAAGAAAGGTGACGTATCAGCAAAGTTTGAATGGACAGATGAAGTAGAGAAATCATTTGCCACACTCAAAAGATTGTTGACATCGACGCCAGTTTTGAGCTATCCAGTATTTGGGCGTGAATTTGTTGTAGAGATCGACGCTTCTATGAAGGGCCTAGGAGCCTGTCTATCTCAACAGGGCGATGATGGGAAGTTACACCTATTAGCATTTGCTAGTAGAGGTTTGAGAAAGGCCGAGAAGAATTATTCAGATTATTCTAGTTTTAAGATTGAGTTGTTAGGGCTTTAGTGGGCAGTCACAGAGAAGTTTAAGGACTATCTGATTGGGAGCCACACTGTGATACTTGCGGATCACAATCCTCTCGCCCATCTACAGACAGCCAAGTTAGGAGCAACGGAGCAGAGGTGGATCGCCCAACTAGCTCCCTTTGACTTGGAAATTAGATATAGGTCAGGGCGTTCCAATAGGTGTGCTGATGCACTTAGCAGGTGTTCAGTTCTCCCAGTGGAGTTGTCGACTGAACCTCAAAACAAGAGGAGAGAGCTACAGGAAGAGCCATTGCAAGCAATTGGCCCTAGAATCTTCCCTTTGTTCAGCCTCGAAGAACTGAAAAAACTCCAAGAGCAGGATGAATCACTTGGGGTGATTTGGGACTGTTATCGGAAAGGATGGCAACCAGGTCAAGTGATCTCTAAGGATAATAAAGAGGTGCGAAGTTGTCTGAAAGAGTGGACAAGTTTGACTGAGAAGAAAGGAGTACTATATCGACAGGTCCAAGTGATGGCGAGAACGTCTTACAATTGTTAGTTCCTGAGTAATTATGAAGATGACGAAAATCATATCATGCTCCCTAACTTCAATGATAGACTTCTAGTTCGGGAGGAAGTAGGTCAGAGGCAACTACGACGCTCGACGAGAATAACCAAGGGTATGCATCCGTGGGGTCAGTGTCAGATCTTGGGACTGAAATTCCCAGTCTGGTAATAGATTTGGTTCTGTTTGAAATGAACGTAGTTACCACTTGCAATAATCACACAATCATTCAATATCTATAAGTAACATAAATTTAATTCAGAGCGACCAGCTCTATAAATGTACATATAGTTAAAGAAATTGAATAATCAGAATTAGATCATGAATCACATGCATATCAACATAACATCAAACTGTATTCAGCAGTTAACATCAGCCTGAATTAACCTATACTGAATATGTTGCAATATGTATCTAATGAGAGTGATTTATTTATATTTAATCAAGGCCTAATAATTTGGCATCCAAACGTGACAATATTTTTGGTTATTAATTCCACCAATTAAGTTTCATCAAAAGAGGGTTTATACTTGGATGAATACATACACTGGACCGTAGTATATCTAATCTGGTTATAATTTATATTGTTCAGAATAAGGACCCCTTCGACATCGTCAATGACTATCGTTGGTCCGATGAATATAGTCGTCTAAGAGCGAGCTGCGGTGGCTTCGACGACGACGCGAAGTAAAGCGAGCGAACTCTCGACAAAAAGCCAGTCCAGAATCGCGGACGAAATGATGAGGGCTGAGAGCCACAAGATTGCTACGATGAATCACAAGTCACGAACTCTGAGTTCGAGGATGAAGTACGAGCCCAGCTCGTCCCTAAAGAGAGTAAATAAATAACCATCTCCTAATAGACAAGGTCCAGTAAATACTATAAATGTTCACAAGTCAGTTAAGATATACTAGCTTGAATTCACTGAGCTACTTACGGAAAATAATGTAAAAACAAACTACGGTATCTTTTATCCCTAAATAGCAAAAGGAAATCTCTCTTCTCATAGAAGTATAACTTCTCAGTTCAATGAATATTTACATCAACTATATCATATACAACATCAATAAACTGATCCTGGCTATTACTCTTGTTCAGTTCACAAGCCATATATCACATAACTATCAGCTTAAAATATATGGGAATCATCATTGTCATTGAGGTATAAACCAACAATTCTTCCATAATAAAATGTCTACTTTAATAACATTTAATTACTTCATCTTTATATCATTACTTCATGTTTAGTTGGTTTCTCCTTGGTTTGATTTCACAAAGTTTTCATTTATGAAATATGATTTACTATACAATACAACAAAGCATTTAATATTCTTTGCACTTTAGTGTTCAATACTCCAACATTAATCATAAGCAAAATAATTACTGAATTTCTGTTTTCTTTGAAAACACTAAGTTTTGCTTTTAATTACAATAATTAATTATACCAATAAAATAGTGAACTTACAGTTCTTTGGAACAGTCGTGCCTGGTGAGATGAGGGCAGATGTGGTGGCTTTACCTGGCCTGTGCTGCCTGGATCCAGCCTGCCAACGATGGGGATTAAGACTCCGCTGTGCCTGCACTACACAGCCTGCAACATACACCCAAAGTAATGGCCTACGAGAACCACACCCTCACACTCCGAGTTAAGACCAAATGTGGAAGGGTCTTCCTCTCCCGAGAATCAAACGATTTCTGATTTGCTTTTACTCAAACACCACTCCATCATGACTCTCACAAAGACAAAGTCATTAACATTCTCAATATTCCTCTGCTTTACTCTTCCACGCTGAACATATCCAATTAAAACTACTTAACTATCCAAGCTTTAATTTCACCTATTCAAAACTCCCATCTCAAACATTCTCAACAGTCTTTTCCTCTCATACATAAAACAAACATCTATAGAATTTTAGAGCCCCATTGAACTTAACTAAATATATCAAGTTAAATGACCCAATGCTCATGACCTAAGATTGTCAAGAAGTCAAAGTAAAATTCTAATCCTTACACCCCAGCGGGTTTGATCACTTACTTAAAGATACAGTTGATTGACTCTGGGACTTTGACAAGAGTCAACCACCCAAATTCCTTTTATTATATACAAGCTGAATGGTTACTAGGGGTTAACACTAAATAGACTTACAGTCGCATTGTGACATATCTCCCCTTCCTTCAAGAAATTTCTATAATTTTTGGAGTGAGTTTCTCCGAACCTGGAAGGAAAATCAAACAATTAATATATATATATATACAAATATAAATGTATTTACAAGAAAACCAAAAACACTCATCCTGGTTTCTGCTTCATGTAGAATCATTATCCGGTATCCTACTTAGGTAGTCTGCACCGACATTCTCTACACTTTTGATCACTGTGATGGTGAACCGGAACGGCTGTAGTAGCAGAGCCCATCTCAGGATCCTTGCGTTTGCCACCTTCGACTTGGCAATACATTTCAGAGGTTGGTGATCCGTTTCTAGGTGGAAGTGCTTGCCATAGAGATACGGTTCAAACTTCAGAACTCCCCATACAACCGCTAAGCACTCACGTTCCATGACTGAGTAGCCTTGCTCTCTTGGAAGTAGCTTCTTGCTGGCATAGGCGATCGGAAACTTCTTACCTTCTGTTTCCTGAAGCAAGATTGCCCCGAGGCCATTATCTGAAGCATCGGTCCTCAAGATGAAAGGGTGATCTAGGTCTGGAAGATGGAGGATGGGTTCTCTAGCGAGCTTCGTCTTCAAGGTAGTGAAGGCTGCCTCTTCTGCATCTCCCCATTTCACGAGAAGTGGTTCCCCCTTCTTCGTTCGATCAGTCAAGGGTACTGCTATGGCTGCAAAATTCGGAATGAATCGCCTGTAATAACCTACAAGACCTAGAAAGGATCGAAGTTGCTTTTTGGTCTTCGGTCTTTGAGCTTCTTGCACTGCTTTGACTTTGTCTTGCACTGGCCGAAGCTCTCCTTGACCTACTCGATGACCAAGAAATTCGATACTTACACATCCGATTGTACACTTCGTTGGTCTGGCCGTCAAGTTGGCCTTCTTCAGTCTCTCGAATACCTCCCGGAGGGTATCCAAATGTTCCTCAAAACTTACCGTGTGAATCAAAATATCATCAATGAAGTTGTCTACATACTTCAATCCACGGAGTAGATCTCTCATAATCCGACTAAAACTTGCTGGAGCGTTAACTAGCCCAAAAGGCATGCTTCGAAATTGGTACAAACCTTCTGGTGTCACAAATGCCGTCAACTCCTTGGCTTCTTCTGTTAGGGGTACCTGCCAATAACCTTTGGTTAAATCAATTTTAGTGAAATACTTGGCCCTAGACAATTTAGCAAATATTTCTTCCTGATCGGGAATTGGTTCTGCATCAGTTATGGTGACTTGGTTTAATTTGCGATAATCACAACAAAACCTAATAGACCCATCTTTCTTTTTTACCATAACAACAGGGGATGCGTAAGGGGAATTGGACGGTTCCACTATCCCTAAATCCATCATCTTTTGAACCTCTTCGTTCACCTTACCTCGCAGAGCATGTGGCAATGGATACGGCTTACTCTTAATGGGCTCCTTAGTGACAAGTTTAATGTCGTGCTTACCTAGGTTTGTCGATCCCGGCATATCTGTCAAGACTTCTTCATACTCATGTAAAAGAGAGTTGACTTTCTCTTGCTGGTCATCATCCAGTTGTGGACTGATTTGCACATCGTTGAGTGATTCTGTAGGGTTAAGATTAGGGAGATGAAGAATGTCTTTTCTTACCGAAGGGTCCACATCTTCACTCTCTCCTTCACAATCCTGGGATACGTCCTCGTCCACTACAGAGACACAAACAACATCAAACACTCCCGCACTTACCTTCTTTTCTCCTTTCTCAGCGGCTTTCCTAGAGGCATCCAACGAGCTGTCTTCCTTCTGGGCCTGGATGAGATTATCCACTGACACAGTGTCTTCTAGTGGCTTGGGTACAGGAAGAGGAGGCCTTGTCCGTCCCGCCTGCCGCTTCTGCCCTCTTGTCTCCACTGCACTGCCTTGATGATCTCCTGGCGTCCAGTCTCCGTCTGGATCAGCTGGTTGCCTCGCTCCAGGAATATTACCTAATACAAGATCATAAACAGGGGTTGGTACACATAGAGCTTCTACCTTACCCTTGAAGTATGGAGTATCTATGTCGATTTTGGCACGTCGGAAGTTTCTCAGCGTCCGGTCGACGAGCAAACACGTCAGCCTATCTCCAAAGAACTGCTCTTCACGCACCAACTCATATCGGACGATGACTGTTGTGCAACCACTGTCGCGAAGAACATCCACGGGCTTCCCATTCACCAATCCATCGACGACTGGCATCTCCACTTCTGATCCACTCGCTACTGCCGATAGTACCGGTAGAGTGTCACCAGATGCCAACTTCACTCCGCTTCCATCTTCTGTGAGATTCTCCTGCACGATTAGACTCAAACTCTTGTGGTTGAAGTGTCCGGCCATCTCTCTAGTGTCGGTAGGTCCTGCTGCAGCATCATCTCCAGCTGATGTGTCTTCTGCTGACCTGCCTGCGACAACACTGGCTCCCATCTCTCGACGACCTTTCTTGTTTGGACAATTAAAAGAGATATGTCCAAATTTATTACAATTGAAACACTTCTTGTCATCAAATTTGGACTTACCTGGTTTTTCAACCTTAGTGTGACTAATTGCATTGTTATTACTCTTATTCACATTAGGATTTACATTTTTAGAACTGGACTGATGGGCTTTATTCATTCTCCTTATTCTCATATCTGCATGGGCTTCATTGAATTGATCAGCTAGGGAGGGGAGGGGCGGAATACTAGGCTTATGTGAATGCCCTGCACGTGAAACATTTTCTGTCCCATTATTTTTCCTTAACTCTTCAAGTTTAATCCGTTTATCTAATAACTCTGATTCTTTTTTCCTAGCTTCATCCCGTTGAGCTATTATATAAGATTCTGCCTTCCTAGCTTCAATCTCGGCATTCCTAGCTTCAACCTCAGCACTCCTTGCTGCTGCTCTTTCATCTCTAGCTTCTCGCACACATTCATCAACATATTCTCTCAATTTATCACCCTCTAAACCAAACTTCTCTCCTTGTGCAATGAACTTGTCTCTCTCCATACTGTAGGCCACTCCACAGGTTTAGTTACAAACTTACCATATGCAGACAGTTTACGCAGCGCAATGAAGTCTCGATGCACACAGCACTGGCACGTACAGGCGTACACGCAGTAAAGCCTCCTTGCCCTGACCTCCACATGCACCACTGTCTTTCACAACCTTGGACCTACAACAACTTTGTAAAAACAACCAAATGGAAAAGAGATCAAAATATCATTATCAGATCTACATACAAGTATAATTACCATCAATGATAACAATCATTTCATTATTAACCTAACCTATCAAATGGACAAGAGAGTCCCTTCGTGGTCGCCAAAATGTCAGATCTTGGGACTGAAATTCCCAGTCTGGTAATAGATTTGGTTCTGTTTGAAATGAACGTAGTTACCACTTGCAATAATCACACAATCATTCAATATCTATAAGTAACATAAATTTAATTCAGAGCGACCAGCTCTATAAATGTACATATAGTTAAAGAAATTGAATAATCAGAATTAGATCATGAATCACATGCATATCAACATAACATCAAACTGTATTCAGCAGTTAACATCAGCCTGAATTAACCTATACTGAATATGTTGCAATATGTATCTAATGAGAGTGATTTATTTATATTTAATCAAGGCCTAATTGGCATCCAAACGTGACAATATTTTTGGTTATTAATTCCACCAATTAAGTTTCATCAAAAGAGGGTTTATACTTGGTTGAATACATACACTGGACTGTAGTATATCTAATCTGGTTATAATTTATATTGTTCAGAATAAGGACCCCTTCGACATCGTCAATGACTATCGTTGGTCCGATGAATATAGTCGTCTAAGAGCGAGCTGCGGTGGCTTCGACGACGACGCGAAGTAAAGCGAGCGAACTCTCGACAAAAAGCCAGTCCAGAATCGCGGACGAAATGATGAGGGCTGAGAGCCACAAGATTGCTACGATGAATCACAAGTCACGAACTCTGAGTTCGAGGATGAAGTACGAGCCCAGCTCGTCCCTAAATAGAGTAAATAAATAACCATCTCCTAATAGACAAGGTCCAGTAAACACTATAAATGTTCACAAGTCAGTTAAGATATACTAGCTTGAATTCACTGAGCTACTTACGGAAAATAATGTAAAAACAAACTACGGTATCTTTTATCCCTAAATAGCAAAAGGAAATCTCTCTTCTCATAGAAGTATAACTTCTCAGTTCAATGAATATTTACATCAACTATATCATATACAACATCAATAAACTGATCCTGGCTATTACTCTTGTTCAGTTCACAAGCCATATATCACATAACTATCAGTTTAAAATATATGGGAATCGTCATTGTCATTGAGGTATAAACCAACAATTCTTCCATAATAAAATGTCTACTTTAATAACATTTAATTACTTCATCTTTATATCATTACTTCATGTTTAGTTGGTTTCTCCTTGGTTTGATTTCACAAAGTTTTCATTTATGAAATATGATTTACTATACAATACAACAAAGCATTTAATATTCTTTGCACTTTAGTGTTCAATACTCCAACATTAATCATAAGCAAAATAATTACTGAATTTCTGTTTTCTTTGAAAACACTAAGTTTTGCTTTTAATTACAATAATTAATTATACCAATAAAATAGTGAACTTACAGTTCTTTGGAACAGTCGTGCCTGGTGAGATGAGGGCAGATGTGGTGGCTTTACCTGGCCTGTGCTGCCTGGATCCAGCCTGCCAACGATGGGGATTAAGACTCCGCTGTGCCTGCACTACACAGCCTGCAACATACACCCAAAGTAATGGCCTGCGAGAACCACACCCCCACACTCCGAGTTAAGACCAAATGTGGAAGGGTCTTCCTCTCCCGAGAATCAAACGATTTCTGATTTGCTTTTACTCAAACACCACTCCATCATGACTCTCACAAAGACAAAGTCATTAACATTCTCAATATTCCTCTGCTTTACTCTTCCACGCTGAACATATCCAATTAAAACTACTTAACTATCCAAGCTTTAATTTCACCTATTCAAAACTCCCATCTCAAACATTCTCAACAGTCTTTTCCTCTCATACATAAAACAAACATCTATAGAATTTTAGAGCCCCATTGAACTTAACTAAATATATCAAGTTAAATGACCCAATGCTCATGACCTAAGATTGTCAAGAAGTCAAAGTAAAATTCTAATCCTTACACCCCAGCGGGTTTGATCACTTACTTAAAGATACAGTTGATTGACTCTGGGACTTTGACAAGAGTCAACCACCCAAATTCCTTTTATTATATACAAGCTGAATGGTTACTAGGGGTTAACACTAAATAGACTTACAGTCACATTGTGACACATAGTAACCCTTATAAACTGCCCAGGACGGCAGTGAGATGATTTTTCCTATTTCTCTGTCATTTTTCTTTCCATGGTGTTGGATATTTACATTTTTTCATTTTGGAGATAGTAAAACTATTCAGATGACGATTTTTTTCTTGAAGTATAGGTATAGATTTAAATATTTTATAAAATGAGCATTTTACATGATATATCTCTTAAAAATGCAATTTTGTAAAAAATGCGTATGTCTGTTTGAAGAATTGAAAAATAATTCTATTAGAATGAATATTAATTGTAACATGGAGAAAATGTTATTTTGTCAGGATGGATTGTGGTAAATTTAATTTTATTGCGAAATCATTTTTTTAGCGGAGACACCTTACGACGATTTAAAGTGAAAGTGTATTTCTTTTTGGTCGATATGTTCCGTTGGTTACTCACCTGTTACGTAACGTCAAAGATGTTATTACTCAAATAATTAAAAGTAGTTCCTCAGACTTATAGCTGATTATTCTCATAAATTCATGATGTGAATGTTTATGTTAAATCCATAGTTGTTTTCGTTATACTGTTCATTTATACTAAATCTAGTAATATGTCATAAATATTTGTGATGTTGTGGAAGGATATTTACATCAGATAGCGTTCAAGTGTAGGTGGCGCGAAAGAATAAGCGTTTATGTTGTTACGGCGGTAGGATAAATCAGAAAGCGATTTGTGACGACAGTGCACGTTAGGGGTACATGTTCGTTCTTCCAAGTCAAGTTCGACAAGGATGCATGTAAGTTTCATTCTAAATTATATCGTTTGTCAATTTAGCAGCTTAGATTTTGACCACGTTGATATTATTCTTAAGAAAACAATTATCACAGAAAGTAGGGTTGAATGTCAATTCAATTTTGTATATATGGTACACGATCGTTTTATGCTTCATGTTATTGTTATAGTCAATTTCCCATTACAAGGTGAAGATTTCTTATGATCAGTCTGTATAATGAAATTATATTATGTTTATTTTCTATGATGAGATTGAGTAGACTAAACGAAGTTGATATTCTTGTCAGTACTTTGTCATGATCAGTTTTGTATACCCCCCCCCCCTTCGCCGTACGTAGAAAGTGAATGAACTTTGTTTATTTTTATTATAATTGCCGAGTGGTAGTAATAGTCTTGGAAATTCAGACTCGATTGAATTAGATGAGTTTTAAGGAACCATACTAGCTAATTTTGTTATGCCAATTTTTAGGGAATTTCATTTGACGTACTACCATGAATGAGTGATGCCGAGTGAAATCTCCGGAGGGTGACTTGGTGGATGTACCCTTATTCTCTCTTGGCTTATAATAGGGTGAGTTAGTCAGGATGGCCAAGTTATGGTTATTTTGTTATGATTTACATGTATAATAATTAAGGCAATAACTGTTCAAATGCTATGATATAATGTGCTTAGAAAGAATGATTTAAAATCGGTGTTAAATTATTTTGATTATTATCATTGGTTAATTGGAATATGTTTTTGTGAACAGAAGACTTCATTGAAAAGTGATCAATAATTCTTCTTAGTAATGTGATAGCCTTATGAGCAAGAAATGAATTATGTATACTTACGTGCAATTTATGTTGTATATTTCTACTGGTACTTGAATTAAATTGCTATTGAATTAAATCCATAATCATGCAATTGATTAATGAAATACAATTTAACGATTAATGATATACCATTTATCAATATATGATATGATAATCATGTGATCTTGGATCAGTATTGATTATTTTTTTATATTCATTGTTCCCTTATTTACAGGGGTTTGTTTTCCCTGTTTCTGCATGATCTACCCGGCTGTCAATAAATGGCTGACCTACACCTACTTCTTGTTTATGGTTGTCCTGACTGAGTAGCCAACCCCCAACCCATAACCTACCACCCAAGCAATGATGACAACAAAAAGTCATTATAAAATACTTTTGATTTTTCGGTTGTGTACTTTTATCTTTCCACGTACGCTTCTAGTTAATACTATGTGTTCTAGTTGTAGATAACGAAGGATTACATCAGGTCCATGAGAATTAATGATGAATATGTTATCAACCCTGCATTTATTGAAATCTTCCTCAGTAATGTCAGTCCTGATTAATGAGGGATACATCGAGATATTATACATTCACATCAAAATCACTCTCAGCCCGATCAAACGTTTGGCAGTTTTTCATCCGCTTGCTGGAAGTATATAAGGCTATTATTCTGCCATCCAAAGACCAGCAGGCAGATATGACTTTCGTAGGTGCTAATAGTCTTTTTCAAAAGGTCTGCATTGACCCTCGTCAAATCCTCATCAATGCCCATCTTCTTTCCTTTTAGTTCACTGCGTTTTAGAAAGGACTGCACGTCGCACTCTTTACGATACGAACTTCGCGATTATCACCCGAGGCTTTGTCTTCGACGACTCGTGAGGATCTTTTGATCTACTTCGTGTAAATCTCATGTGACGTAGCTCAGCCGAATCTATATTTTCCAAAACTTCTTTCTTTGCACCCAAACGATGTGATTGTTCGATGTCATTCTTTGAAATGGACAGCTTTAGATGTTCCCTTGCAATCTTGCAGATTAGCTCATCAGTGTCTTCTCCGTCAGCCTCTGGAATTCCATAGAAACGTAAACAATTGCGTCGACTATATTGCTCTTGGTCGTTTGACATCCGTCAGAGCGATTGTAACGATTCATGATGTTTAGTAATTGTCTGCGATAGGGACCTTACTCATTCTCCTTTGCTGCTAATTTGCATTCCAAATCCAAAAGTTTGCCTTTGTTGACCTCAATCTGATTAGTGATCTTGTTGAATGCATCTTTCATTGCGTCATGCACTGATTGACGTATTATTTTTCGACAGGCGTCACCATAAAAAAATTCTTTGATATGTATAATTGCCTCAGGCATACTGAACCAGTATACCTTGTATGATAAAAATCGCGCCAATATTCAATACAACGTACTAAAGGCTCGCAATAGTACAAATCACAGTCAGTTGAAGAACAGTTAAACATAGAAAATATCAAAATGTCATGTCTTTTGCAAAGAGATCAACAGAATGATAAAGTGTTTAGAAACGATGTGTATTATGTCACAGATGACAGTATAAAAATTATGACGGTGCAACTACAATATAATTATGAAGTCTCGTCTTATAAGAGATTCATGTTCACATTCATGTTTAAATCCAAATCCAATATCGAACGTCAGTGATGCACTCCTTTGAATGGTGTTTATAACCATAAATTTAGCACATCTTTGAAGGAATGAACAAGTTATCAATGACGTTACAGTTCATTTGTCACTCCTGTATGTGACGTGGATAGAGAACTTTGTTTCAGAGCGCCATCAAAGGGTGAAATACAGAGCTCTATCGAATTGGTGCATCACTTCAGCGGGCGTGCCCCAGGGGACTAAATTAGGCCCGGTTGTGATTCTGGTCTTGGTCAACGACGCTGCAACCAATGAACTCAGTTTATCAAGGACCAATAACATATGTGTGGATCATTTCAAATACGTGGATGACCTTACCTTTGTTGAGACCCGTCCTGTGAGAGCACCGTCAACACTCTTGTCTGCACTTACTGAATTACATGAATGGTCAACCGCAAATGGAATGCGTTTGAATTTACAAAGGTGTTTCACAATGGACATACGTTTTTGTAGAAATGTCCCAAACCCGACGGTGCTCTCACTCCATGATGTGTCTCTTCATAGTAGCAATACTTTGAAATTACTTTGTTTCTATATCCAGTCGGATTTGAAATGGTCTACACATGTTGAATATATGGTCAAGCGCGCAAATAGTTCTTTGTATGTTCTTCGAACTTTGAAATATCATAGTCTGTCATTTCAGGACCTTATAGTTGTATATACTAGTTTCGTGAGACCAGTTGTTGAATATGCTGTACCTGTATGGTCAGGAGCACTAACAAAACAAGTAAAATTCATCGAACGTATTCAGAAACGTGCCCCTCGAATCATTTTTGGAGCAGCATGTTCTTCATATGAGCATGCTTTACTCCAGTCAAAACTGATGTCTCATGAAGATAGACGGATCAAACTCTGTCTTGCTTTTGCGAAGTCTATGCAAACCCCCACGTCTAAACTGCATCATCTTCTACCTCAAAATAAGACTTGCCAATATCAGACCAGAAGCTCGACTGGAATAGTAAAGATGCGATGTCGAACTTCACGATATAGAAATAGCCCCTTGCCCTCATTGATTCGTCACCTAAACTCTAAAAGAATTGATTACAAGTAGTTTTGTTTGTATATCCTCCCATATCGTGAAATGTATAATTATATCAAGCTATTTAACATTCAGTGGACTCTTTAAAAAGGATATTAAAAGATTGTTGCTTTTTGTAAAATGCAGATTACATGTACATAACAATTCTATTGTTGAGTTCTCTTTATGTTGGAGAACCCAAGTTTCATTTCATCTCATTTTACTTTGTTAGTCAAAATATTTGTCTTTCATATGAGCAATTATTCACTGTTGTTCTAGTCGTGAACTTAATGATAGTTTAATTGAAATCACAAAAATCTGCCAAAATATGTATCATTGCAAGTATGTTTGAAAACATGTGACCTAATTGATTTTTCGCTCTTTTCTCTCAGTTCCCATTCCACTATCAAATTTTTGTCTTCTCTCTGCTTCTCTTCTCTCTTCCACTATTTCTATTCGTTTCTGCTTTCCATGTCATTTCCTGTATCGACTCATATTTACATGTATTTTGAATATTTTCAATTTTTTTATTTATCAGTGAGTATTGATTTGATTTAAATTTATTTATGAAATACTTTGTTACATATATGTCTATATTCAATTTTTTTCGTAGTCTATAAGTTATTTTACCTTGTTATTGGTGATTTTGTTTGAAATGTAAACTTTTGCAATTCGGCTTTGGCTGCAAAGAAAGGATTTTTAATAAACCATTTTGAATTGAATTGAACTGTAAGGTGTTAAGTGACTTGGAGATTTACAAGACACAAGCATATATGTGTTCGGGACTATATTAGTGTTTCAGGTCCTCATCGGTAAATAACCAGGACATGTACACTGTAGAGTGATGAATATCGTTCAAAAGTAGTTATCCTTACTTGAAGATCGGCAATTTTCCAGATGGTATACTCTCACGTATCAAATGTAGGATTTATTACGATTTAACGATATTTCCTTATAGGAATTTCAAGAAAAAAAACTCCGTAGTTGATAAACAACTCCCCGCCGTGACTCCGTGATTGTTAATGATTATCGCATACATTGTTGTCTTTATTTTTAAAGCTGAACCACATCAAGTGGCCTGCTAGGAAGGGGAAATTTGAGGGTGAATATAAGGGAAGATTTTATTATCAGAGGAATGTTTCGCGCCAATTTTTAGCTATGCGACGTTGGCTTGCTCGCTAGCTGGGGATTGTATGGGGTGAGGGGAGGTGGGCGGGTTTTTTCGTAAGCTGAGGTTGTATTTTTAGTATATGCCTAGTGCAACGCTCAGGGTTGTTAGGCGAAAAAAATAGCAAACGACCGTCCACCCTTGAATTAAGAAATTTGTTACTCTTGTCTGCAGATCTCTCGCCTATGTACAACGATGGACTGCATATCAGTTCGCTCGTCGCAAGCAGGGAGGGATGGGGGAATTTTCGTTATTTCCCATTAATCTTATTTTACGCTTTACGGCGCGGCTCTGAATGATTCCTAGCAGATCGCTCGAATTATTTGTCATGCTCACAAAGCATGATTGACATGATGTACAGTTCGTTATTTTTGTTATCAAGCTGTTAAAAAAGAAGAGAATTACAAGCTTTAAAAGAGAATGAGAATCAACTCCTAATATTATAAAAAGCGGAGAAACGCACACGAAGATTGCCTTTTAGTATTTTTTTAATTTTGTCCTGTATCATAGTGGGAATAATGAATAGACAGAAAACAAGCTTTTAGCCATTCATCTAAATGATAGTCAAAAATACTTTGAAATATAAATGTAATGTGGTGTATACTTACCGTCTGCAAAATACGATTATTTTTTTTCCAAAACGTACTTAGAAACGTACTTGGAACTATTAATACGGTTTAAGTGTTGATCTGATTTGAAATTATCAAATTTAAAGATCCAAGAATAGAATTATTTCATTGTCATGGCACTAGATATCATGGATTCGTTTTTTCGTACTTACGCTCTGGCTTCATTAAGGTGACCTTATGTTGTATTGAACATATCTGATTTCATGAAGAAAATTTGTCCATTGATATATTTAATAGAAAGGAATCAAACTTACATACATTGCTCTAAATAATAGTCTACACTACATTAAGATAAAAATACATGAACGTGTATACATGTACTTACAGACTGTCAAATAAGATAAGGAAAAGGAGAAAGAATAACAAGAATATAAAAACATTAAGGAATATTTTCGAAAACGTACTTGGAAAAATACTTGAAACTATTGGTATGGTTTTAGAGGTTGGTCTGATACAAGTAATTTCAGAGGATCTAAAAATGAAATTACTTTATTGCCATTACAGTAAGCATAAATGGATTTTTTCATCGTACTTATAGTGTGGGTTAATCAAGGTAACCGTACGTTGGATTGAACATATCTAATTTTATGAAGTTTTTTTTCCATTTATATATCAAATAGGTTGAATTAAAGCTTAATGACTTTCCTCTAAATAATAGTCCAAAGTACATTAAATATGAATAAAGGAACGTGTATACTTGTACTTGAAACTACTTGTATGGCTTTGGAGGTTGGTGTCATTTAAAATAAGTAATTTTAGAGATTCAAAAAATGATATTGTTTTATTGTCATGACACTAAATATTAATGGATTTTTGTTCATACTTATACTCCGGGTTAATAAAGGCGACCTTACATTGTATTGAACATATCTAATTTCATGCAGATTTTTTTTTATTTTATATTAAATGGACAGGAATAAAGCTTTATATTGACATTCCTCTCATGAAGAGTCCAAACTAAATAAGAATACAAATACATGAAGGCGTATAGTTATACTGGCTGTCAAATAAGATAAGGAAAAAGAGAAAGAATAACAAGAATATAAAAACATTAAGGAATATTTTCGAAAACGTACTTGGAAACATACTTGAAACTATTTGTATGGTTTTAGAGGTTGGTCTGATACAAGTAATTTTAGAGGATCGAAAAATAAAATCATTTTTATTGTTATTACACTAAATATCAATGATTTTCTTTTCGTACTTTATCTATGGGTGATTTAAATATACTGTACATTTTGTTAAATGTATCTAATTTCTTGAAATTATAATTGTCATTGCTTTAAAAAATATACAGAAATCAAGATTACAGATATTCATCTAAATGATAATCTAATATACTTTGAAATGTAAATGTAATATGGTGTGTACTTACCGCCTGCCACATAAGATAAGGAAAAAGGAAGAAAACAAGAATATGATGTTTTTTATTTCTTTTTCGAAAACGTACTTGGAACACTTCTGGTTAGTCAAAGTGACTTTACGTTGCATTGTATATATCTGATTTTATGAAGGAATCATTTCGTTGATATATTGAATAGACAGAAGTGAAGCTTATTGACATTCCTCTAAAGAATAGTCCTAACAACATTCAAATACAAATACATGAAGGTGTATACTTACAGACTGTCAAATAAGATAAGGAAAAAGAGAAAGAATAAAAAGCATTATAGAAGGAATGTTTTAGAAAACGTACGTGGAAACGTACTTGAAACTATTTGTATGGTTTTAGAGGTTGGTCTGATATAAGTAATTTTAGAGGATCTAAATATAAAATTATTTTATTGTTATTGCACTAAATGTAAATGGATTTTTCATCGTACTTATAGTGTGGGCTAATCAAGGTAACCGTGCGTTGTATTGAACATATCTGATCACATGAAGACTTTTCGTTTCCATTTATATATTGAATAGACAGAAGTGAAGCTTGTTGACATTCCTGTAAATAATAGTCCAAAGTACATTAAAATATGAATACATGAACGCATATACTTGTACTTGAAATTATTTCTATGGTTTCGGAGGTTGGTGTCATTTAAAATTAGTAATTTTTGAGAATAAAAAAATGATATTGTTTAATTGTCATGACACTAACTATTAATGGATTTTTGTTCATACTTATACTCCGGGTAAATGAAGGCGACCTTACGTTGTATTGAACATATCTAATTTCATGAAGATTTTTCTTAATTTATATAACAAGGAATAACAAGAATAAAAAGCATTAAGGAATATTTTCGAAAGCGTACTTGGAACTATTCCCGTGGTTTAGATGTTGGTATGATTAGAAAAAGGAAATTTTAAAGGATCCAAAAACGAAATTATTTTATTATCATTACACTAAATATAAATTGATTTTTTCATCGTACTTAGAGTGTGGTTAATTAAGGTAACCGTACGTTGTATTGAACATATCTAATTTTATGAAGGAATCATTGCGGGGAGTGCAAAGAAGAGCATGGCAGGTGCGGAAACAGGTAGCAGGCAAGTTGTATGGTGGGAGGAAAAAAACATTGTATATGGTTTTGGTTATGTGGTAGATTGACTTGTTTGTGTAAAGTATTGGCAAATAAGCATCTTTTTGAGGTTATGTTTAAAAATTGTGATGCTTGGGGATTCCTTAAAGGCGTTGGGGAAGGAATTCCAATATACAGGACCAGAAAAAACAAAAGAATTTTTTGCAAGTAAAGTTCGGGTTGGAGGTAGGTGATGAGAGTTTCGTTGTCTTGTAGGATAATCGTGTACAGAGGAGTTTTTGCAGAACATAATTGAAAAAATTGCGGGGAGATCATCTTTATTTAGTTTGTACATAAATTGGCCGAGTTGGAACAGATATATATCATTAACTTTAAGGATTTTGTTTTCAAAAAATAATTTATCTGTGTGACATCTGAAATGTGTATGAAATATTATCCTAAGTGCTTTTTTCTGTAACAAAAGTATCCTATGTAATTGTGTTTGAATTGCACAACCCCATGCCAAAATACCGTAATTAATGTATGGTAATATTAAGGTGTGATATAATGTAAGTAGTGTACGAGATGGAAGGAAAAATTTGAGCTTGTTGATAATTCCAATATTTCTTGAAATTGTTTTGCATATATTATCGATGTGTGGTTTCCATGACAATTTATTATCAATAAGTACACCCAAGAATTTTGTTTCAGAAACATTTTCAAGGACAGTGTTTTCAAAGATGAGATTGCCAGGCAAACTATTTACTCTATTACTAAATAACATGTAATTGGTCTTTTGTAAGTTAAGTGGGAGTTTATTTGCCTTGATCCATTCAGTCACATGCATGAGTTCAGAGTTAACGATCCTAATAAGTTGGTTTATGTTATCGTGAGAAAAGAAAATGTTGGAATCATCGGCAAAGAGTATGAATGAAAGTAAATTTGAAGTTTTGTGGATGTCATTGATGTATGTGATAAAAAGAAGAGGGCCTAGTAAGCTACCCTGTGGTACCCCGCATGTAATTGGAAGGTTGGATGAATTGTGATTATTTATTGATACAAACTGAGTCCTATCTGTAAGGTAGCTCTTGAACCACTCCAAGGCCTTCCCCCTAATACCGTAATGAGATAGTTTATGCAAAAGGATTTCGTGGTTAATGGTGTCGAAGGCCTTGGAGAAGTCCAAGAAAATACCGACAGTATGACAACCTTTATCAGTGGAAGTAGTGATTTTGTTAATGAAAGATAAAATTGCATGCGAGGTGCTGTGATTTTCGCGAAACCCAAACTGAAAGTCCGAAAAGATATTGTTTATTTTAAAGAACGTACTGGTTCGTGTATGGACAAGTTTTTCAAGAATTTTTGATAACGAGGTGAGCAATGATATGGGACGGTAGTTGGAGACGAGCTGATTATCTCCTTTTTTAAAAAGAGGGACTACTTTTGCGATTTTCATAAGATTGGGTACCCTTCCTGTGTTCAAAGAAATATTAAAAACATGCACCAAAGGATCGACGATAGCCAAAATAATTTTCTTAAGTAGGAAGTTGGAAATACCGTCAAATCCCGGGCACTTTTTGGACTGCAGACTGTTAACAATATTTATAATTTCTCTTGAACTTGTGGGTTTTCCAGCAACTTTCCTACCATCGCGGTGAGCACGCTCAACATTCGCGTTGATGCCGAAGAGGGATCGTAGCTTTTCTTCAACTAACGCGATGCAATCTTCACTTTGATGAGGTTGGGCGGCTGCTAGAAGCTGGGAAGATGATCCACTGTCGTCAAGACCTGTTGTTGGCTGGAATTCATCGATCCCGACGAGACGAATGTTGTTCCTTCTCGAAAAACGTTCGCTCTTGTTCGCGGCTACCTCACCCTTGTCGGCGTCGGCGCGGAGTCTGGTTACCTCTTCATCTAAGGCCTTTAATTTTGCTTCAAGGCGGCGTTGGTTGTCCTGGAGATCGTTAACCCTTTGTCTTTCAAATTCAAGGGAAGCTCCGAGAAGAATTTCAACTCCCTCAATCTTTTTCTCGAGACGGCCAACCGCCCTATCAAGCATTTCTTCGAATTTCTTTGTGATAAACGAGCTGTATTCATGTTGGAATGCTTGCTCGGGCGGAGAATCGCTGGCGACTGTTGTCATGGTGACGTCTCTGGGAGTGGTTGATGAGTGGCTCTGGTTCCCAGGATTGGGACTTGGGGTTGAATTCAGAGCTTGTTCCTCAGCCGGAGCTTTCGGCGAGAAAGGGTTTGGTCTCTTGTAGCTGGATTTCTGCACTGCTCCTGGTGGTAGTCCTGTGGTGGGTTTTAAGCCTTTTGCTTTCTGTGATTTTCTCAGATCATACGACATTGTTATTCCAAAATATGAAGTCCGTGGATGTGTATATGTCCTAGGATTATAATACGTAGGCTTATATCCGGATCAGGAGCAGATTAAATCCTCAAAAGTTATACAAATCAGGAGAGACAGATTTACGTGTTGCCGTTACGAAATCGCCATTTTATGACAATATTTATACTGTGGTTAATCAAGGTGACTGTACGTTGTGTTTAATATATCTGATTTAATGAAGGAATCTTTTTCGTTGATATATTGAATACATGTAGTCAGAAATCAAGCCTATTGACATTCGTCTAAAGTATAGTCCAAAATACGCTTTAAATTAAGATGATTAGAAATGATTAGAAATAGGAAATTTTAGAGGATCCAAAAACGAAATTATTTTATTGCCATTACAGTAAGCATAAATGGATTTGTTCATCGTACTTATAGTGTGGGTTAATCAAGTTAACCGTACGTTTTATTTAACATATCTGATTACATGATTTGTTTTTTCCATTGATATATTGAATAGACAGAAGTGAAGCTTATTGACATTCCTCTAAAAAATAGTCCAAACAACATTCAAATACAAATACATGAAGGTGTATACTTACAGACTGTCAAATAAGATAAGGAAAAAGAGAAAGAATAACAAGAATAAAAAGTATTATGTAAGGAATGTTTTAGAAAACGCACGTGGAAACGTACTTGAAACTATTTGTCTGGTTTTAGAGGTTGGTCTGATATAAGTAATTTTAGAGGATCTGAATATAAAATTATTTTATTATTGCACTAAATGTAAATGGATTTTTTTCACCGTACTTATAGTCTGGGTTAATCAAGGTAACCGTGCGTTGTACTGAACATATCTGATCACATAAAGACTTTTCGTTTCCATTTATATATTGAATAGACAGAAATGAAGCTTGTTGACATTCCTCTAAATTATAGTCCAAAGTACATTAAAATATGAATACATGAACGCGTATACTTGTACTTGAAATTATTTCTATGGTTTCGGAGGTTGGTGTCATTTAAAATTAGTAATTTTTGAGAATAAAAAAATGATATTGTTTAATTGTCATGACACTAAATATTAATGGATTTTGGTCATACTTATACTCCGGGTTAATGAAGGCGACCTTACGTTGTATTGAACATATCTAATTTCATGAAGATTTTTTTTAATTTATATAACAAGGAAAAACAAGAATAAAAAGCATTAAGGAATATTTTCGAAAACGTACTTGGAACTATTCGTGTTTTTTAGATGTGGGTATAATTAGAAAAAGGAAAGTTTAAAGGATCCAAAAACGAAATTATTTTATTGTCATTACACTAAATATAAATTGATTTTTTCATCGTACTTATAGTGTGGGTTAATTAAGGTAACCGTACGTTGCATTGAATATATCTGATTTTATGAAGGAATCATTTTTGGTGATATATTGAATAGTCAGAAATCAAGCTTATTGGCATTCCTCTAATTAATAGTTCAAACAACATTAAAATACAAATACATGAAGGTGTATAGTTACGATCTGTCAAATAAGATTAAGAAAAAGAGAAAGAATAACAAGAATATAAAAACATTAAGGATTATTCTCGAAAACGTACTTCGAAAGTACTTGGAACTATTTGTATGGTTTCAGAGGTTGGTCTGATTTAAAATGATTAATTTTAAAGAATTGAAAAATAGATTTTTTTTGTTATTGTCATGAAACTAAATATCAATATTTTTTTTATTTATACTGTGGTTAATCAAGGTGACTGTACGTTGTGTTTAATACATCTGATTAAATGAAGGAATCTTTTTCGTTGATATATTGAATACATGTAGTCAGAAATCAAGCCTATTGACATTCGTCTAAAGTATAGTCCAAAATACGCTTTAAAAACAAATACATTAAGATGATTAGAAATGATTAGAAAAAGGAAATTTTAAAGGATCCAAAAACGAAATTATTTTATTGTCATTACACTAAATATAAATTGATTTTTTCATCGTACTTATAGTGTGGGTTAATCAAGATAACCGTACGTTGTATTTAAGATATCTGATTACATGATTTGTTTTTTCCATTGATATATTGAATAGACAGAAGTGAAACTTATTGACATTCCTCTAAAGAATAGTCCAAACAACATTCAAATACAAATACATGAAGGTGTATACTTACAGACTGTCATATAAGATTAGGAAAAAGAGAAAGAATAACAAGAATATAAAAACATTAAGGATTATTGGTACGGAAGATGTTGATCATCGTGGTAGCTGAATCTGAGTAAAGAAATAAATAATCTGTTGTCTCACGATGCGGCAAACTGAAATTGCGACGTTTCGACTGCTCCTGCTAGTCTTCGTCAGGCAATGAAGTGGACACTCGCTGCGCGCGCCTTTTATACCGTAGGCTACGGGCCGTCGGTGCCGGAACCGCCGTGGTGTGATTGGTCGGCGCAACTGACCAATCAGAAGCCGCGGACGGTGCGATCGCCGTGGGGCTTGCGGACGTCGGGGAAAACCCGTCGGCTGCAGTCGGCGTAGAAAGCGGGCAATTTGCGGACGTCGAGGAGTGAACCGCGGTAGCTGTGCAAAAACTAATGGGGTTGGATGCGGACGTCGGAGGGCGGTCAACCGGTGAACTACGGGCGGTCGTAGGGGGCGCATGTCGGCGAATGGTCGGAAGCCATTCTTCAGGGATGTCAATGCCGTTATCCCTGTTCACATTATTGGGATGAAGACGAATTTGGATAGCCTCTTTAACACGCCGTGTGTACCAGTGCTTATCCCGCGCTATACAGCTTACCTCGTCCCAATTGGGAGGGTGATCTGCATTCCAAGCATGCTCTGCAACTGCCGAACTATCTATGCGTCGGTGCTTGACATCTCTGCGATGTTCTAGCATTCGCTCGTTATTGCTAACCTTTACATGGAATCCTTTGAGGAGGATGCGCTTCACGCTTGCCCACCCGAATTCAGTCCGAGAATTTGGAAGCGCTATGTTGATGATACTTTCATTGTTACCGACAGGTCTACAACCGATTGCCTATTGAATTACGTGAACGCGCAGCAACCGTCTATCCGTTTCACTATGGAGAGAGAAGACAATAACCGCATTGCCTTCCTTGACACTCTTGTACACCGGGATGATGAGGGCCGCCTCACCACTACAGTGTACAGAAAGCCTACGCATACAGATCAATATTTAGCGTACGATTCGCATCACCCCCAGTCCGTCAAACGCGGGGTAGTCAAATGCCTTTATGACCGAGCATCACGCATTGTATCGAAACCACAATGCACCGCCGCTGAGAAGCAACGCATTGCTTCTGCACTCGTTTCCAATGGTTACCCGCGCTCCTTTCTCAACCGTGTAACTAAGAGAAAGAACGTCGCTGAAGAAGACATTGTGCGCTGCAAGTCTACCGTCGTACTTCCGTTTGTCGATTCTATTTCCCGCCAACTACGCCGGCACTTAGAGAAGTACAGCATACGCGCGGTTTTCAAGTCCGACACTACTATCCGTAAACAGTTAGTGCGCCCCAAAGACCCCGCGCTGCCCGGCAGACTCGATGGCGTTGTTTACAAGATACCATGTGGGGCTTGTGACAAGGTTTACATCGGGGAAACGGGCAGACCCGTTAACGAGCGAATGCTAGAACATCGCAGAGATGTCAAGCACCGACGCATAGATAGTTCGGCAGTTGCAGAGCATGCTTGGAATGCAGATCACCCTCCCAATTGGGACGAGGTAAGCTGTATAGCGCGGGATAAGCACTGGTACACACGGCGTGTTAAAGAGGCTATCCAAATTCGTCTTCATCCCAATAACGTGAACAGGGATAACGGCATTGACATCCCTGAAGAATGGCTTCCGACCATTCGCCGACATGCGCCCCCTACGACCGCCCGTAGTTCACCGGTTGACCGCCCTCCGACGTCCGCATCCAACCCCATTAGTTTTTGCACAGCTACCGCGGTTCACTCCTCGACTTCCGCAAATTGCCCGCTTTCTACGCCGACTGCAGCCGACGGGTTTTCCCCGACGTCCGCAAGCCCCACGGCGATCGCACCGTCCGCGGCTTCTGATTGGTCGGTTGCGCCGACCAATCACACCACGGCGGTTCCGGCACCGACGGCCCGTAGCCTACGGTATAAAAGGCGCGCGCAGCGAGTGTCCACTTCATTGCCTGACGAAGGCTAGCAGGAGCAGTCGAAACGTCGCAATTTCAGTTTGCCGCATCGTGAGACAACAGATTATTTATTTCTTTACTCAGATTAAGGATTATTCTCGAAAATGTACTTCGAAACGTACTTGGGACTATTTGTATGGTTTCAGATGTTGGTCTGATTTAAAATGATTAATTTTAGAGAATCGAAAAATAGATTTTTTTGTTATTCTCATGAAACTAAATATCAATAGTTTTTTTTTTATTTATACTGTGGTTAAACAAGGTGACTGTACGTTGTGTTTAATATATCGGATTTAATGAAGGAATCTTTTTCGTTGATATATTTAATACATGTAGTCAGAAATCAAGCCTATAGACATTCGTCTAAAGTATAGTCCAAAATACACTTTAAAAACAATACATTAAGATGTATACTTTAGGGCTGTCAAATAAGATAAGGAAACAGAGAAAGATTAACGACAATGTGAAAACATTAAGGAAACTTTGCAAAAACTTACTTGGATCTATTCGTGTTGTTTAGATGTGGGTATGATTAGAAATAGGAAATTTTAGAGGATCCAAAAACGAAATTATTTTATTGTCATTACACTAAATATAAACTGATTTTTTCATCGTACTTATAGCGAAGGTTAATCAAGATAACCGTACGTTGTATTTAAGATATCTGATTACATGATTTTTTTTCCATTGATATATTGAATAGACAGAAGTGAATCTTATTGACATTCCTCTAAAGAATTATCCAAACAACATTCAAATACAAATACATGAAGGTGTATACTTACAGGCTGTCATATAAGATTAGGAAAAAGAGAAAGAATAACAAGAATATAAAAACATTAAGGATTATTCTCGAAAACGTACTTCGAAACGTACTTGGGACTATTTGTATGGTTTCAGATGTTGGTTTGATTTAAAATGATTAATTTTAGAGAATCGAAAAATAGATTTTTTTTTGTTATTCTCATGAAACTAAATATCAATAGTTTTTTTTTTATTTATACTGTGGTTAAACAAGGTGACTGTACGTTGTGTTTAATATATCGGATTTAATGAAGGAATCTTTTTCGTTGATATATTTAATACATGTAGTCAGAAATCAAGCCTATAGACATTCGTCTAAAGTATAGTCTAAAATACACTTTAAAAACAAATACATTAAGATGATAAGAAATGATTAGAAATAGGAAATTTTAGAGGATCCAAAAACGAAATTATTTTATTGTCATTACACTAAATATAAAGTAATTTTTTCATCGTACTTATAGTGTGGGTTAATCAAGGTAACCGTACGTTGCATTGAATATATCTGATTTTATGAAGGAATCATTTTCGGTGACATATTGAATAGTCAGAAATCAAGCTTATTGGCATTCCTCTAATTAATAGTCCAAACAACATTCAAATACAAATACATGAAGGTGTATACTTACTGACTGTGAAATAAGATAAGGAAAAAGAGAAAAAATAACAAGAATAAAAAGCATTAATTAAGGAATATTTTCGAAAACGTACTTGGAACTATTTGTATAGAGAATCAAAAAATGATATTGTTTTATTGTCATGACACTAAACATTAATGGATTATTGTTCATATTTATACTCCGAGTTAATGAAGGCGACCTTACGTTGTATTGAACATATATATTTTTTTATGAATATTTTTTATTTATTTATATATTAAATAGACAGGAATAAAGCTTATGTTGACATTCCTCTAAGGAAGAGTCCAAATTACATTAGGATATCATTGCATTTGGTTGTATACTCACATGCTGTCAATTAAGAGAAATTTTAGAGGATCCAAAAACGAAATTATTTTATTGCCATTACACTAAATATAAATGGATTCAGAAATCAAGCCTATAGACATGAAACTAAATATCAATATTTCTTATTTATACCGTGGTTAATCAAGGTGACTGTACGTTGTGTTTAATATATCTGATTTAAAAAAGGATTCTTTTTCGTTAATATACTGAATACATGTAGTCAGAAATCAAGCCTATTGACATTCCTCTAAAGTATAGTCTAAAATACACTTTAAAAACAAATACATTAAGATGATAAGAAATGATTAGAAATAGGAACTTTTAGAGGATCCAAAAACGAAATCTATTTTGTCTAACTGCATATTACTTTCGAAGTCATGTATATTAATGGGTGACTTTAATGTGGATCTTTTGCAACATGAATCTTGTGCGTTTGTTATGGACTTTTTAAATATTATGAACTCGTTCTCCTTATCTCCACTTATAACAAAACCTACAAGAACTACTGAACATTCTAAAACACTAATCGACAACATCTTTTGTAATCTTACTCCCCCTCCAGAAGCGGGAATTATTCTTACAGACTTTTCTGACCACTTTTCAATATTTGCTCTCTTCTCTTTATTAAATGAAAATAGGCAAAATGAGTACTTTTTTCGTAAAATCACTCCAGAAAATACAAATCGATTCAAGAATAGCTTATCCACTGTTGACTGGTCAGAAGTTTTAACCGAAGAGGATGTAAATGAGTCTTATGAAAAATTTATGAATACACTCATGTTGTCATATGAGAATAATTTTCCATTAATCAAACGCACAAATTCAAATTACAAAAGAACTCCTCGCATGCCTTGGGTCAGCTTGTCATTGTTAAAGTCAATAAATAGAAAAAATAGGTTATTCTATAAATATAAATCTAATCCAACACATAAAAATCGTATAAAATACACGAGGTACAGAAATACGCTTACCAGTTTAATTCGTCATGTAAAGAAAGAGTACTATTGTGCTCAATTTGTTAATTGCAATTCCGATATAAAAGGAACATGGAAAACTATAAAGAAGGTACTTAATCCCAGCTCCTCGAACTCTTGTAATTTATCAAAAATCAAGCATTGTGGAACGATTATTGAAGATAAACAATGTATTGCCGAAACATTCAACGATTTTTTGTCCTCTGTAGGTTCAAATCTATCACAATCTGTTCCGAATGCACAAAGGTCGTTTCATGATTTTATGCCAGGCTTTAATCCATTTTCAATGTTTATGTTGCCCATCGACGAGAAAGAAATAATTGATATTGTTCATAATTTGAAAAATAAGAAAAGCCCTGGCTTTGATAATCTTACGAACGAACTGATTAAAACCATTATCGGTGAAATCATTGTGCCGTTAAATCATATATTCAACATGTCAATTTTACAAGGTATCGTACCAGATAAAATGAAGATTGCGAAGGTGATACCTATCTTTAAGAAAGGAGATCCACTGGAGTGTCATAATTATAGACCAATTTCTCTCCTAACTGCTTTTTCAAAAATTTTAGAAAGACTGGTATATAAACGTACAATAGATTTTTTCATACGCTATGAAATTTTATCTGATAATCAATTTGGATTTCGAGAAAAACACACAACTTCACATGCAATTCTTCATTTTATTAACAAAATTTCATCTGCTATTGACAAACATTGCCATACAATCGGACTATTTTTGGACTTCTCCAAGGCCTTCGATACCATTGATCATAGTATTCTTTTTTATAAACTACATCATTATGGTGTAAGGGGGAAGGCCTTAGAGTGGTTCAAAAGTTATCTTACAAACAGAAAACAATTTGTCTCATTGAATGGAGTAGAATCTAAACGCCAACCAATTACTTGCGGTATTCCTCAAGGGAGTATCCTTGGCCCCCTGATTTATATCATATATGTAGATGATTTTCAATATTCATCTCCACTTTTGTCTTTTATTCTATATGCAGATGATTCTAGTATATTTTTCTCACATAAAAACCCTCAAATACTCGTAGATATTTTTAACACTGAGTTGAAAAGTATTTGTGAATGGATATTTGCCAATAGGCTCTCTCTAAATCTTGATAAAACAAATTTTATGTTATTTAGTAACTTTCTTACAAGTTTACCTGACAATATTTTATTGAATGATGTCCAGATCAGTAGGGTAAAATCAACTAAGTTCTTGGGACTTTTTATTGATGACAAAATGACCTGGAAAATTCATACAAACCACATTTGCTCAATTTTATCTAGAAATACTGGTATAATGTATAAACTTAAATCAATGTTTCCACTCAATATTATGCAAATGTTATATTCCACTTTATTACTTCCGTATTTAAACTATGGTATTCTTGCCTGGGGAAATTCTAGTAAGCTTCAACTTGATAAAATTTTGGTTATTCAAAAGAGAGCAATTCGTATAATCTCCAATGCCCATATACGGGCTCATACAGGTCCTCTCTTTTTAGAAAAGGGTGTTTTAAGAGTTTCTGATATTTTCCTTCTGCAGTTGGGTTCTTTTATGTTTCAACTGAATAATAATGACTTGCCTCCGGCACTTAATTATATGTTCATAAAAAACAACCAGTTGCATGACTATCCAACACGCCAAGCATTTTCATTTCATCTTCCAAAAACCAGAACAAAATTTGCCCACAATACTATTATTTATTCAGGTCCCAAATATTGGAATTCACTCAATATCGAAATAAAAAGATCTGTTAGCTTGACTGCATTTAAAAGAAAATTGAAAACGTCTCTTTTGAGAAAAGATTACTCATCGTAGAACCCAACTGTAAGCTTTAAATACACAATATATATTTATCTATTTGTACTCAATTGCGTATTACTTTTAAGACGGTCAGAGAGTGGATTGGGCACCTGGTAGCCAGGGAAACTCTTTAAAACCACATAGCTCTTCTAAGTTTTGCTTCGGTCCTTTGATACTTTTTCTCTCCTAGCAACTATCAAGTTTTTTTTTCTTTTCCTCGTCTGCCAGGTGCTCTATCCCCTCACTATGTCCGTATGCTTACCATTGTAATGAATTACATGTATTCATATTTACAGCTGCAGATACCCTTACAAAGGACCCGTCTACTATTCCACTGGCATACGATCAATTCTGTCAAAATATTTTACGTCATGCTTTAACGACGCAATCATGAACAGCAATATAATAGACGGGTCTTCTTTCTTTCCTTCTTTCTTTTATGTCTTGTTTTGTCCTCCTTGTCTTGTCTAGTAACCTGTGTGCCCCTGTTCTTTGTAACGTTCTCTGTTTTCGTCCTTGTCCAGTTTCTGTAACTTTCTCCGAGCTCAGCTCTATTTTTTCTATAATTATTTGTAGCTATCAATGATTACACATAAATTATTTGTTAAGGGCCTATCCACAACAAGCTTTTGCTTTACTTTAGGTCCATCCACTTAGAATCTGCTTTTATATTGTAATTATGCATACTATTTCGGAATGAGTTGTATGTTTTTCTTTGTATTTTGATTGATTTGTGGAAAATAAATGAAATGAAATGAAATGAAAAAAACGAAATTATTTTATTGTCATTACACTAAATATAAAGGAATTTTTTCATCGTACTTATAGTGTGGGTAATCAAGGTAACCGTACGTTGCATTGAATATATCTGATTTTATGAAGGAATCATTTTTCGGTTACATATTGAATAGTCAGAAATCAAGCTTATTGGCATTCCTCTAATTAATAGTCCAAACAACATTCAAATACAAATACATGAAGGTGTATACTTACTGCCTGTGAAATAAGATAAGGAAAAAGAGAAAAAATAACAAGAATAAAAAGCATTAATTAAGGAATATTTTCGAAAACGTACTTGGAACTATTTGTATAGAGAATCAAAAAATGATATTGTTTTATTGTCATGACACTAAACATTAATGGATTATTGTTCATATTTATACTCCGAGTTAATGAAGGCGACCTTACGTTGTATTGAACATATATATATTTTTTATGAATATTTTTTATTTATTTATATATTAAATAGACAGGAATAAAGCTTATATTGACATTCCTCTAAGGAAGAGTCCAAATTACATTAGGATATCATTGCATTTGGTTGTATACTCACATGCTGTCAATTAAGAGAAATTTTAGAGGATCCAAAAACGAAATTATTTTATTGCCATTACACTAAATATAAATGGATTCAGAAATCAAGCCTATAGACATTCCTCTAAAGTATAGTCCAAAATACACTTTAAAAACAAATACATTAAGATGATAAGAAATGATTAGAAATAGGAAATTTTAGAGGATCCAAAAACAAAATTATTTTATTGCCATTACACTAAATATAAATGGATTTTTTTTTCATCGTACTTATAGTGTGGGTTACTCAAGATAACCGTACGTTGTTTTTAACATATCTGGGCCCTGTTGCATAAAAATTTATGTCATAATGACATAAATTTCGATCGTGACATAAAATCATGCATAGCTTATGTCGTTGACATAAATTTCGTTGCATAAAAATATTTATGTATTGTTTTAGCTTATGACGCGGTTTAATCATCATTACATAAACTGAATAGTCATGAACGAGCCTGTTGACATAAACTTGGCATAAGGTAGCTTATCAAAAGTCCATGCACCGTTCTTCATCGTTCTTCCCGCATCCGGGTTTTCGCTTCGGCTTTCCCGCCCAACGTTCCCTTGTCTTCAAAGGAACGGCCGCCATCAAAGGCCCTTTAATGCCACCGTTCTTTTGTTCGTCTTTCCTGCAAGTCTTAATTTCTGTCGAAAGGCCGAAGAATCTATTCTAAATAGCTCCCTCTACGACCAAAACAAATGTGTGCCTTCATCATGTTCATATTGACTGTCGGATCGAGAGTTCGGGTCACTGCTCTGAACTGTGGTTCGCATCTATCGGGTGCATTCATAAAGCCACGGTAGCTTTAAAAAAAATCACGCATGTGTCGAAAATCGTTACTGATCTTTCGAATTTGCTGCAATAACCATGAAAACCTCTTTTTTGCAATTGGAAGACAGTCAATTCATGTTTTAGGTGGGAAAATAAGATTCCACATATTTTCGTTTCGTAGGCCCAAGCCATTCGTAGAATTCACGTCGATTTGGAATATTAATCATTACTCGCATCTCAAACAGGTGTCGAGAACGCCCCCCCCCCAAAAAAAAAAAAACAGAAGGAAATAGAATGATAAGATAAATATGACCGGAACAGCTTAGCTCTATTAGGCATAGAAAGATAAAAGATTTACAAAGATTTAATAAAAACTGTTTTAAATAGTTTTTTCATATTTTTGACGGGCAACCATTTCCCCAGGATAACATATTGTCTCTTAATTTTCTTTATCTCCATGTTTTAAAGAAACGGGACCAAAAGGGATTGTGAAAAGAGGAAAAAGAAACTAAGAGGTCAAAGGGAGAGAAAAGGGAGGGGAAACAGAGAGAAATAAGAAAATAATATTGGGATGAGTGGAATAAGAGAAAGGGTGAAAAAATGGAGGAAATACAGTTGAAAGAGTGGAAAAAACTCGGAAATTTGAGAGGGGTTCTCCCGATTTCTGCCTCTGCATCGAAATCAATATTCATGAGAAAGCAGAGTTGTGTCCTCGCAGAAACCGTGATCAGGTGGGGGTGAAATTATTTTATGACTTGCGTCTTCGGAATGAGAGTACGCATGCGCGTGGACTGGATATTTACGAAATTGTGGTCGTCTATTTCGAAAATTGTATGCCATGAATGAATCAGCATCCTCAAACTTCCTGTACCCTTCTATCACTGGGGATTTAGGGGGGGGGGAGCCGCCCTTGCCCCCTTCCATTATGAGAGGCACAATTAGAATTTGTAATGCAAAATGCAGCCAAAACAGAAGAGTGCCCCCCTAAAAGCGGAACCTTTTTTCCCCCTGTCATGGATCCTCCCCTGACCTTTAGACATTATGTTGTATAGATCCGATTCTTGGTTGGATTTACATTTACAAAGGCCCCCCCCCCTATTGGCGGAGCAAAAAAAAAGGGAAAGAAAGAAAAAAGAGAGGAGAAAAAAAGAAGAGGAAAACATAAGAGGAAGGCGAGTGAATAAGATGATGCGAAGACTTATTAAATAATTTTAATAATCACTACGGCACTGGGACAACCAATTCAAAGAAATAATTAAATATCAACCTTGGGCGGCCGATCGGGGAAAATATGGGTGAAAAAAATCACCCCCCCCCCTATTGGCGGAGGCTGGATCCGCCCCTGATTTAGATTTACATTTTATTCACCCTATCGATCCCCTCTCGGGGTATGAGAGTACAACATAAAAACAACATATAACAGACTAAAGTATAACTTCATTTAATTGGTTTAACGTATTAAACGTAATGTTCGGAATTGAAGATAAATACCAACTGTGGTAACGATCTGAAAATTTGTTCGATCAGAATCCAATGAAATTTACCAACGAAGTGTTTGTATAAATGAAAAATATTTGCCAAATAGCCCTGTGAAAGAAAGTCGTAAAAGTGCTGAGAAATGAGCGATATAAGCACAGAATTCCATCAAATGTCAGGTATTTTTCGAGGCAATGTTATAATACGCTGTCGAGTTTGAGTCAACGTATGCTTTTCTGTTTTAGTGATCATCAGAATTATCGATATTGAGCGGCGATTTCATTATTCTACAAAGATAAGTGTATATTAATGTACTAGGTCTAGATTTATGATGAATATTTCGTATCGAAATCGTCATGTAATCATATTTGAAATTGCGCCTGATACGTTGTGCTGTACATGGTCTTATCCTCCCATAGTTATCGATATCGTCATCACCGCTGTTACTATCGCAATCATCTTCATTTCTCTATTATTAGTATTATCTTCGTTAACATTTCTATTATTTCATTATAATTTTATCATCATAAATCGATGGGGTGGGAGAAGGAGGAGGAGAAGAAGAATTACCAAGGAGAAGCAGACGTACATGTAGAATGGAGGAGCAGTAAAAAGGGATGAGATTAATAATGAGAGATGAGAAAGGATACGGAGAGGAAAAGGAAGATAGAGAAAAAAAAGGAGACGCAAGAAGAAAAAGAAGGACGAAGGAAAAGCAGTAGGAGACGTATAAGAAGGGCAGGTACGTGGGCAGAAGAACAACAAGAAGAGAGGGAGGAAGGAAAAGAAAGAAGCAGCAGGAAAGGATGAGGTGGAGAAAAAAGAATAATGAAAGACGACAAAGGATATGAAGAAGAAGAAAAAAAGATTAAAAAAAGGAGAAGGAGTAAGAAGAGTAGATGAAGAAGGGAGTGAAGGATGAGAACAAGAAGAATGATAAGGTGGAAAAGAAGAATAACGACGGAGAAACAGAAGAAGTAGAAGAGGGGGTGAGTTTGTTCTAAAGTAAAATCAATGTGAGTAGAATTAAATTAATGTTTTTTATTTATATTGTACTTGCAGTGATTACATCATTACAATACTAGGATGCCATTATGTTCAATGATTTAAGCTTCAAAATTCGGTAATTCACGGGTGAAGATAAATTATGGGGCCGTAAGCTGCAGGGAGATATGTAGAGTGATATTAGCATTAGGTCATTGCTCTAAAATAGATGGAATGTGATTATTTATTATTAATATTAGTTAGTACACTTACTGGCCTAAAAGCAAAAGCAAATAGGGCCATGATATAAGCTTCTCCATATAGAGAATTGAACATTTTTGACCTTTCAGGATTGCTTGGCATTGATACTCATCGAACTGTTCTTAGTCATTGCCCTGGCCTATGATCATGAAAAGCAAGATCAGTCACCCGTATAGTAGAGAATCATTGACAATAGCATGCTCAGCGGGTTCGCCATAGAAAACAATGGGAGAGCTAGAAGCTCACAGTCTTGAATTCCCCATATCCGCTGCCGTGATTATTGTCGTAATTTCAATAGATAAACCTACTTCAAAAGACCGTTGGCCCGCCCGATGGGGAATCTTTTGTAATAATGTAGTGTATTAAAGTGTGTGTATGCAGTAACTACCGCCCCGACTTCTGTTGTGCTATTTAAAAGATTTCTTTCACCATCATCGAGTAGCGATTAGCGTGTAAAATCGCATAAATTATCTCACAAAACGGATCTAATGTTCATGATTACCAACATCACCATAATCATTACCATTATCTTTCATTTTTTTAATAATAATAATAATAGCGGCATATTTACCCAGGGTAGCCACTTCAGTTCCGAAAACTGTTCTCCCAGAGGGCCCTGCTATTATTACCCCGGCTTTAGCACGGCTACCTTGATCGGGCGCTCGAGCATTCGAGGAATTTCTTCCTACCGGGTACCCATTCACCTCACCTGGGATTATATAAACTATAAAATTGATACTGGAGAACGATTGGAAATAGATAATGAATGAATGGTGATGATAACAGTGATGATGATGGTGGTAATTAGAACTTTGAAGTGATATTAATGGACATGATAATACGAATAATAACATCAGTGATAATGTTGATGATTAAACATTAACAAACGAAGATGATTGGTATATTTCCGGCAATGAACCATGTATAACTTGAGACGCGTTTTTCATTTATCATGTTTGTTATAAAAGGGTTTTCATATCATGATCCTGAAAGACATAGATTATATTTAGTTATCAGAATATCCCTATTCATGTCAGATTGTAAAACATATTAGCTAGCGCTGCACGCTCGCATATTGATTGGTGAGTTATGAAAATTTCAATATTAATTATATTACAAACTAATTAAAATCTCCATTTTATGACAGTTTATCAACAATTTTCTGCTGGCGATTTGCGCGCACATTGATTGTTAAAAATATATCAACTCAGGCATCTTATTCATAATTACAAAAGTGCTTTAAATATATAATATTGACAGATTTCGCGCTCTGATTAGGCTTATTAGATTAATGAATTAATTTATTGATAAATTGTCCCTTTTTCAGAATGGAATATCAAAAAGTTTCATCTCGCGATTTGATAAGAAGAGAAATAGGAAGACAGTCATAATTTTCACATGATGGAATATTGTTCTTCGAATATCCCGGCCCTATGTCAAAACTCAAAGTAATAATAATGAATCATATATGTTCCTTTTTAACTGTGATCCATATCCACTCACAATTCTACAAATCTCAAATTTTCCTCGCGCTCGCTTCGCTTGCTTAGTTATGTATTTACCTTTTTCATGATTACAAAGATTGCTTAGAACTTCTATTCTTCAGGTAGAAAAGTAAATATTTTCAGCTCACGCTTCGCGCTCGCATTAATATGTAACGTTTTCATTTACAGATAATTAAAAGTAGCCGTTATCAGATTCTTTTTTATCAGAACGATCAATGTGTACTAAATTCATTCATCTCGTTTAGGATCACAAGCATTGCCAGAATGCTATTTTAGGACAAAATACATGAAATAAAAAATTAAAAATTAGCGCGCGCTTCGTGCTCGCACTATTTAGATTAGGCTTGCGAGATTATTTTACATATATTTTTACATTTGATTTAAAAGAATAAAGCTTAAAAGTGACACTATTTGGTTTACATATTATGAAGCGCCTTCTCATATTCCAATTTTACCTTAAACGTAAGTATTTTATTTTCAAACGAAATCTATAAAAAGGGTGCAGTTAGGCTCTCATTTTGATTCCAAATAGTCTCATAATTGGGATAAGTTGCAAACACGGTTTTCGAATAGAAGGCACATCGGGGAACATCAAAGTATCAAGACAGTCCCCCGCGCTGACAAAGTGATAATCTCCCCTTGACATACCCCTACCAATCAAGAGGTCATCTTTCTATTGAAATCCGCAACCCGTCAGACCACCTCTTTGTTCAAGAATATACGTTAATCTCCCCAATCAAGAATGGGGTAATTTAAATCTACCTTGTCAATGGGGTAAGCCGTTAAATACAGCTTGCAATGCGCTGGCCCATGTCATTTTCAACGTCCGGCTTTCGGGGAATTAAAATGAGCATCAAATGGGTAGTTTTCTTGTTCTCGTTTTGTCCCCATACTAGAACCTTGATTTTGTTTCTTTTCGTAATGTGCATTTTGATATGGTTTCCATTATATTTCTTAACATTTCGGCATTTAATGTAGTTTAATGCTTGCCTTTATAAAGAGCAATATTACATAAAACCTATTTGGCGAAGCAGATTATAACATAACGTTCGACTGATATTTTATCAACACATTTTTGATTAACCAAGTAACTTCCCTCTTTATAGGTCTACTCTTAATGTGAACATTTGAGTTATATTTATTGCCTACCAACTCTCTGTTTACCAGGCTAAAGTGAAGGTCCTCATTTGTGTATGAACGACATGTTCTCATTAAAATACATGTTGTGAGTTTCAAATAAAGGGGGCCCACTTGTGTAAAAATGGCATATTTACATTAACAAATTTGATAAAGGCTCTCAAACGGGGGGGGGGGGGGAGGGGCACACGGACCGGATGATCCCCCCCCCCCGGATTCACTACATAACTGTACCCTCTGATGTGCAGAATATAGACCCCCGTATAGACCCACTGACTTCTAGAGGTCACAAAATAGAACACAATACTTTTGAGAGCCCAACTATTGTTCAAAATAAATACGGCGCTGATTGTATTGTGTTACTCCGGCAGGATCCGCACCAGCATGCACTCCATTCTTGTTGATCTAGTATGCTAAATACCTCGGTCACATTTGTTCTAAGGCGAGTCGAAAACAGTCATTTTAACAGTTTTTGGACCTGCTAAATATAGGTTTTAATAAAATGAATAAAACGGCTGTTTTCGACTCGCTGTATGGCCGCCGTAGAGCAAATGTGACCGAGGTATTACCATTTTCTGTACGTTAATTTATTGTTTGGTGCATATTTAAATATGCAAGCTATACAGAATGCAGCTATACGATTAACAGGTGAAGTACAAAGTTGGAAGGGAAACTAGGCCAAAGAGGCTTTCGTATTACTAACTTTACGTCGGTAAATTATGTTTACCTTAGACACTGGGAATCTAATTCGCAATAATTTGACATACACACATTGCAGATTAATTTAAATATTTGATATTTGGAAGAAGAAACCAACGGCAATATACACGTATTGTTCAAGTCAAACGTGAAGGTTAAAAAAGAATAGGTATAGAAAAGTTTTAGAAAAATTCAAAGGAAGAAATAAACTTGGATGAAAAAGGAACCATCAGAATTAAGTTGACAAAATTGAATATTATAAGTAGAACAGGAAAATTGAAAGAAATAATTAAGTCCCCTCCCCCCCAGCGGACTGGTTTGAAGGGGTGGGGTCACCATGCATAAAATCATGGTACTTGTTGAGGCCTCAGCCCCAGACCCCCCTTCGGTTATGTGGCTCCAGGATGGTAATCAAGAACACTAGGACACAGAGCACTCTAGATCACAGGGGAAATTTATATAATAGAATAAAGACGGATCCCAGGTAAAAAGATTTTATAGATTTTCCTGTCCAATATCATGTCGGAGTCACTTAAATGTGTTAATTTGCATTTTCATTCATGCGATATTTTCCATCGGTCATTAAAGTGTAGAATGTGATTAATAGAAGACGCTATAATTCCTTTATAAACACTCAACTCTATTCATGGTCAAGACTACCTCAACTTTGATAATTTCAATATTCATTTTTAAGTGCTTTTGATTTCGTTCGAAGGTAAAGATGTTTGTAATGGTTTTAAAAAATAACGAAAGTACCTTTTGTTCTGAATTTCGGGCAATGAAATTCAAGGATTGTGCATTTAAGCTACAATGACCGATATGACAGCTTGAGCATCCATTTTATTTTTAAAGTTCAAATAAATTATATTTTATTCATTTGTTTTGCACGGCATCTGTATTATGTGTGAATATATAAGTTTCTAGAATTCAAATGTTTGAACAAATGCAGTGGCGTACCAAGGATTTTCCACAAGGGGGGGGGGGCAAAATCGCCGAAAAAAAGAGTCCTCAAAAAAGGACATTTCACAGCAAAAACAAATTGACAAGAGGGCTAAATTAAACATAGACATATGTTAAGCTCAAATTTGAATTTCAACGCTGCCCTTAGTTTTCAGCCTTTTTTCCACCAAAAAACGTTTGCATTTTATGTTTTTAGTGCTTTTTTTTCCACAGTAGCGTTTCAGTGTATTGCTTTAAACGCCATCATTTTGGGACCCAGGTATGGTTTATATTGCATCTTTTGCGTGGGGTTTTGCATTTTGTTTACAAAGATGTTAAGGTCAATTCCATATCTTTCCTTTTCACCCGACAATGCTGACTGTGCGGGCTCAGTGTGATGAAAAAATCTTACCCTCGCCTGAACACTTACTTTCAGAAATTCAATTTCTTAACGGTATGTTCTTCAAAATAAAACAACATGCTCGTGCTAAAGGGCTAAAGCTTAATTGTTCTATTAAAGAAATGAAATCTAAATCTTATTGAATTTTGTCATATACTGAAACCCGAAACGAAAAATTATCAAAAAAATGTGAAAGCGTAACTTTTGAAAATGTATACCCCACTGAACTACGCACACCGATACAAGGACACAACGATATCCAGATCAGTGACTAGAGATCGCTCGTTTAATAGTTTGCCTAAGACGTCGATATCGTGGACATAGAGGGCGCTCATGCAGAAACATCTAATCGGAGAGCCAACCGGGGGGTGTCAAAAGAAAAGATAAAAGCGCACGCTTCCGTTTTCGCTGCAAAAGGGAACGCTGTCGTCTTAAATGGCAAGAGCACTGACCCGTAGGAAAGAAAAATGGACAATGGCACGCTGAGCGGGTTCGCCGCAGAATATAAAGGTAAAAACGCACGCACACCTTTGACAAGCCGCCTAAGTTGTCATTTTTCAGCCGCAGGAAGCTCTTGCGAAAAAGGGTCTTCGGCTTTCTATTTGGACGGGATAGAGGCCTATTTTGGTATGTATCAAATTTTCATTGTTGTATATCGTAGATAATAGATATATCTCACGTTCTGACCAAAATTAAAAGTTTCTAAGTATGAGGAGATGTTTTAAATAAATCATTATCGCCGTCAAGTTTATGTAATGATTGCTCGGATACTCTCCGGCTGCTCTTACTAGTCTTAGCCGTACAACACCGGCAGTGCTAGCCGGAGGTTCCGGCGTCTGACAAAGACAAATAATGCATGGAATCAACAACAGAACAGTGTTAAATAATCTTCACGACATTGAACATTGATTTTAAGGTTCGGCGTCGGATAAACACAAATAATTCATGGGATGAACACTGACAGAAAACAGTTTTAATTAATCTTCACGACATTTTATTGGACATTTTCATTCATTGATTTGAAATTAAAGGTTTTTTAAGAGCATCACTGTTTTTCCTGGAAAGATCTAGGCCTAGGCCTATGTTAACATTACTTGTTAGGCCTAGTCTAACGTTAGACTTAGAGCCGAACTGTCTAAGATTAGACTAGAAGTCTAGACTAGACACTCTAGAGTCTATACAAAATAGCTCTGTCACTCACCGTGAGGGCCTAGCCCAGGCCTAAATAATTAGTTGTGCTGAGCCTATGTTCGGAGATTAAAAAAAACCCTTAAATTTAGGCATGTCAGTGTCAATGCAGGGCCAGGCCCTAGCAAGTAAAAGCTTGGCCCCTTTATTAAGTGCTAGTCTAGATCTAGATCTATTGTTATCTAGTTCTCTATCTAATCTAGGACTAGATCAAGTCTAGGGTCTAATTTAGACTTAGTCTAGCTCTAAAAAATCTAAGTTTAACTTGTCTTAGTTACTTAGGTGAGCTGAGCTGGCCCTACAATTTAGTTTAGAATCTAGTCTAGGCCTACCCTGGTTTGGGCCTTGGTCCTGGCCAGTGAATGAGGTAGTGCAGCCCTGCCCCTGGACTGAGTCTGGCTGGGGCTCCTTCCAGTCATATTTTTATTAGTAGATCAAAATCGAGACCTAATCTAGTTTAGCAATACAAGACATCTAGAATAGATCTAACTCAGGGCCCCAAAATTGTGTTTACATCATTAGCAAACTAATCATTTGTGGGGCCTATATATCATTTATATGAAACAAGTAACATAGATCTACTAGAACTACAAAAGTTACTTTAGATCTATTCTATGTTTAATCTTTAGCCTGACTTTTTAACTCTTATGATGGGGTGTCCAAACTTCGCGCACTTTTCAAAAATATTCATCAGGCTTAATTTTGTCCACAAATTATTCATAATTTATACAAAACCAATTCAAGAAATAGTAACCACATTGACGGCAAGATCGTAAACTATAAAATCATGGACGAAAATGTAAAGTAGGTCACTGGGTTTCGCCGGTATCGCGATCTCAAAAGGGAAAGATTTATGATTGTTCGTTTTTCAAATATTTAAAGAACACATCATATGCTATCCAATGACACAAAAATTATTTCGAAAGTCCAAGTAAAACTCAAAATATCATCAAATTACAGAGGGCATAATTATAGAAAATGATCGTAAAATTACCCTTAAGTCACTTATTGCAGAAAGCCGCCGTTTATGTCTTGATTTTAATCACGACATAAATTTATGTCATTCAAAAGGATATATGTCATGATTTTATGTCGCGATTTCAGACATAAAGCTTTATGCAACGGATTTATGTCATTATTTGTGTTTATGTCATGATTTATGCTATATGACGTAAATCGTGACATAAATCATGACATAAATCAATACATAAACTTTTATGCAACAGGGCCCTGGGCCCTGTTGCATAAAAATTTATGTCATAGTGACATAAATTTCGATCATGACATAAAATCATGCATAGCTTATGCCGTTGACATAAATTTCGTTGCATAAAAATATTTATGTATTGTTTTAGCTTATGACGCGATTTAATCATCATTACATAAACTGAATAGTCATGAACGAGCCTGTTGACATAAACTTGGCATAAGTTGTCATTTTTCAGCCGCAGGAAGCTCTTGCGAAAAAGGGTCTTCGGCTTTCTATTTAGACGGGATAGAGGCCTATTTTGGTATGTATCAAATTTCCATTGTTGTATATCGTAGATAATAGATATATCTCACGTTCTGACCAAAATTAAAAGTTTCTAAGTATAAGGAGATGTTTTAAATAAATCATTATCGCCGTCAATTTTATGTAATGATTGCTCGGATACTCTACGGCTGCTCTTAGCCGTACAACGCCGGCAGTGCTAGCCGGAGGTTCCGGCGTCTGACAAAGACAAATAATGCATGGAATCAACAACAACAGAACAGTGTTAAATAATCTTCACGACATTGAACATTGATTTTAAGGTTCGGCGGCGGATAAACACAAATAATTCATGGGATGAACACTGACAGAAAACAGTTTTAATTAATCTTCACAACATTTTATTGGACATTTTCATTCATTGATTTGAAATTAAAGGTTTTTTAAGAGCATCACTGTTCTTCCTGGAAAGATCTAGGCCCTATGTTAACATTACTCGTTAGGCCTAGTCTAACGTTAGACTTAGAGCCGAACTGTCTAAGATTAGACTAGAAGTCTAGACTAGACACTCTAGAGTCTATACAAAACAGCTCTGTCACTCACCGTGAGGGCCTAGACCAGGCCTAAATAATTAGTTGTGCTGAGCCTATGTTCGGAGATTAAAAAAAAACCCTTAAAATAATTTAGGCATGTCACTGTCAGTGTCAATGCAGGGCCAGGCCCTAGCAAGTAAAAGCTTGGCCCCTTTATTAAGTGCTAGTCTAGATCTAGATTGGCGCAGATAATCTACCAGATTGAAGAGCGCCAACTCAACTCCAACACCAACCAACCTAGATCTATTGTATAGTTTTCTATCTAGGACTAGATCAAGTCTAGGGTCTAATTTAGACTTAGTCTAGCTCTAAAAAAATCTAAGTTTAACTTGTCTTAGTTACTTAGGTGAGCTGAGCTGGCCCTACAATTTAGTCTAGACTCTAGTCTAGGCCTACCCTGGTTTGGGCCTTGGTCCTGGCCAGTGAATGAGGTAGTGCAGCCCTGCCCCTGGACTGAGTCTGGCTTGGGCTCCTTCCATTCATATTTTTATTAATAATAGATCAAAATCGAGACCTAATCTAGTTTAGCAATACAAGAGATCTAGAATAGATCTAGCTCAGGGCCCCAAAATTGTGTTTACATCATTAGTAAACTAATCATTTGTGGGGCCTATATATCATTTATATGAAACAAGTAACATTATAGATCTACTAGAACTACAAAAGTTACTTTAGATCTATTCTATGTCTAATCTTTAGCCTGAATTTTTAACTCTGACATCAAAATTCAAATACAATCTAGTATATGTGTAGGTTGTAACTTAGACCTTTGGGAGACGAGTCCTCCGCTGCCGACGCTACGGTGATGGAGCCCCCTGGGTTTATGATAGAGCTATGGAATAGGGTGTCTAGCTCTAATATGATATTAGTTTCTAGTGCCAGGAGTAGAGGCCTAGATGATTTATTAGTTGGTAGATGTGCACTTCAATAACATGTGTAGAGTATAAGACCCTAGCAGCAAGGGGGGGGGGGTTCCCTCTTCATTCAGAAAAAACAACAAAGTGATTGGTGTGTAATAAAGGTGATAAAATAATTTAGAAATTCCTGGGTCACCCCCTGTGTTAATGAAGAATGGAGACTACTGAACAGGAAGGTAAAGAAGGGGGGGGGGGACAAATTTCACACTGAACTAATTAAGTTAAACACTGAATTGAAAAGACATGTAACTTCACGAAAAACTGATGACTATGTTGTATGTTAATATCTAATAAAGATATTAATGTACATCTATGATGGATTAATTTCTATTAATTTTCAAATCAGTGCACAAATAATATGCTTGGAGAAAAGGCATTTCAATTACTGGTAACTACAGGATTTGGTTTCTGATCTGTGAATAAAAATAACCATGACAAATTAAATTCTCTTGATGACTGTTATTAAGAACTCCTCATAGTATATTCTATTCCTTTTACCTATTTACTGTAAAGAGAATTTCTTTTAGATCAGTTACTAAAGGGGTGATTTTTTAGAAAACAAAAACTGGCAATTTGAAGTAAAGAAAATCCCTAATTGTATGAATAATAGAATTATAGGGCCTACAATTACTTATCAAAACCTATCTTCACTAGTAGTATTCATACATTGAGTGTGTAAATCATTTTTCTAACATAAAAAAAATTAAGCCTAAATGAATCACTTGTACTTTCCTTAGTAAGTGATAAAAGGTGCAAAAAAGTGGCCTTGTTTTTGTTTGCACCCATAAAGTTCGTTTGCCCAATAAAAGGGGCAACATTCAACCTTTTAAGGTGCATAATACTTAAAGATTAAAGATGTTCAAATTTTTAACCTCAATTATATGGTTCAAATATGCGCCCTATATGATGATTAATATAACTTATGCTACACCCATAAAGGTGCACAAATGGGTATAATTGCTCTCATTAGCAACCCTTATTGTACCAACCCCTAAGGTTCAAATTTGAATCCCGATTCTTAGTATGTTCATCAAACCATTTCAAGGTTGAAAGACTATACCTCATTTGCCTTAAAATAAAATATTCTGTATAACTGTACCAACACCCCTGTCAAATATATTTGACAAAATCTGTAATGATAAAAATATATTTTTTAAAGAAGGGACTTCAGTTGTTGTTGTTTATACAAAATGTAAATATGAATTCATTTTCATCTGTTACTATATGAAAAATTTGGTATTCACTTTTTAACAGGTGACCCACACTAACGGTGAGAAGAGGTAAAGAGAGAAAGGGGCACAGCAACTGGAAGGAGAGGGAAGTCCAGACACTCTACCACTGTCTGCGATTGAATAAGAAATTTCTCTTTGGATCAGGGGGTCAAGCTTCTAGTATGAAGGTGAGTCTTTATAAAGTTGTGTTTATTGAATATTCTACTTGTAAATACAAGTATACTACTGTACGGTAATATTTATTCTTGTCTAATTTATTATTCTTAAGAGCAGTTGCAAATGTGATGTCCTGTTCTAGTAATTTTCAAATATGAATCTCTTAAAATTCATCCACATCTTGTAATAAATACATCTTAATTTTACTCACAAAAATGGACAATATGAATCTCGTGAATTTTTATAGAAATTCAAGTTTCAATTGGCAACTGAGCCCTCTTAATATTTCAATTAATGATATTATTATGGAATGCATTCACAAAAAATGTAAGAGCAACAACATTGCAACTCGTCAAAGTGAAAACAAAATCTAGGAAGGCTATTGGATCTATACTATTGTAACAATTATTTTCCACTTAACTTTTGCAAGAGATTCAGATTCAGTTGATTTATATTTTTTATTAGAATCTCAACAAAGAGGCTAACAATGAGAGCTTACAAGCATAAACGCAATTTAAGTGCATTTAAGAATAAATAGTAGTAGTAGAAGGGTATATTTTCATTTTCAAGTAACACCACATATGAAAATTTTCACAAATGACTTGATTGAAATTAAATATATTCTGACTTTAATTATAAGTATATAAAAAATGATATTCGAAAGCTATTTACCCAAGTTTCATTTAACATTCTATATTTTTTTAATTATGTCTGTGATTGCAATCTCAAAAGGCTCTTTCATAATCTTTTAGAGATACATGTAAATGTATGTGAACACTTTACTGTTATCAAGTTGAGTTGCTAAAGTTGTTTTCACCGATTCTTCTTATTTCAGATTGTTCAAGAGTCAAGACTGTTGAAGAGGTGACGTCATGGACCTGGTAGCACCTGGCAAGGGAACTAAATTACTGTTCACCCTCAAGTATCCTAAAAACGGTTTAAAAATTTGAACATTAACAAAAGTACTAATTTTCATTTTTTCAAAGAAAATAATCATTATATTGACATTGTGGATATATTTTATGATTATCATAAAATTATTATAATGTTAATGATAATAGGTCATGATAATACAAATGAACAATAGGTAGAAAAGAAGACAACCAAGAAGGAGGAAGAGAAGAAGAAAAGAAGAGGGGAGGAAGAGAAGAAGAAAAAGAAGAGGGGTGGAAGAGGAAAAAAGGAGAAGAATAAATTACAACACTGTGAGTTCCTCTTCATGATATTACAGAAATCCTCATCTCTTTTAAGTGGAAATATCTATGAATAATATGATATATAATGATATGAAAAATACATTTTATTTAAATCCATGTTCCACTTTTAATCATGTTTATAAAGTCATAGGACAGGTGACAAGATAAAATTGTTTCACAAATTTCTAGTGTGTATTTATTTGTAAAGTAATAAATTTACATAAAATGTCATTCTTTTTGCTTCATCTCTTTGTTGCTTTTATTGAATCGGGGGGGGGGGGGGTGGGTGTGGTCAAAATATGATTTGCCCCTCAAAACACACTTGTTTCCCTACTAAAAATAGTAATTAATATTTGTAGAATATTGTAGGATTATTTTTATAAACTCTAAATATTGTCCCATGAATTGTCAAATTTGGAAAGTAATTGATTGAGGGCGAGAAATGAAAATGAGATAGATCTATGTAGAGATGCAAAGATTACACTGTATAAGTAATAGTGAGAAAGCGGGGGCGAGGTGAATTAGAATGGGAGAAGGGAAATGAAAAAGTTTAAATGTGAAGGAGTCATTAACAGAGATAGAGAGATGTATAGAGAATTGGTTAGATAAATTTCGTGAATGATAGTGGCCTAATCTCGGAGGGAGGGAGATAATGAAAGCGATAAAAGGATAAAGCATTTTTTTTTGGGGGGGTTACATTTGATGAGAAAAATGCCAGGTGCTCAAAGATGAATAAATATAAATGATTGGTGACTGAGGTATGGATTAAGGGATACAGGTGGTATGAACGTGTCCCAATTAAGGCACAAAGCCGTGATGAGTAGTGGCCCCTCATGTGCACTCCTCTTGGAATTTTGGGCAATAAGTGAGCATATTCGAAAGTGGACCCCCCCCCCCATCGCCCCATCTCTAATGGCCAGTTTTTGGCACGGATTAAACCCCGTCTCTTCGTTTTTATTTAGGCTTGTTTATTTGTTTTTTTTCATGTCAAATATTTTCTTGAAGAAATTCCCCCATTGTGCTTCCACGTTTGTAACCCTCGCCGCAAGTGCACTGGCAAGGTGGTTCCATGACATGCTTATATAATACAAAATTGAAATTATAAAGAAAAAATAATAATCATTGATTACAGGGATATATGCATGGTTGTCAATCGGTATTCATGGTTTGGGGATGACTGACACAAATACTGTTCTCTGTGAAGGAGTTTTCTTTCAATTAGGGGCTTTGGAAATCTAAATTGTTATGGGGCAGACATGGCATAAAGGACGAAATTTATAAAAACTGCGAGTGAGCAAACATTTTAACTTTGTAATACAAAATCTAACTTTGTGATAGATGTTGATATGATATGAAATAGCATATATCATATTTCACTTTTTTTCTTTTCCTTTCTTTTGTCAGACCGAATTTTTCATGATAATGCTCCCTTTCTTTCTCCAACGAGACTATTAACTAAGAACTAGATGAATAATGCAAGCGGGAAGCTGCATCTGAGATTTTCGAAAAGAATTGGATGACCTATGAATTATCAATTTTGATGACCTTTTCATATTTCCTTTTTCTTTCCTCTTTTACATTACAATTCGTATTTCCTGTAGGCCTACCATTTTAGACTATGAACCTGAATAAAGAAAATTAACAAAGAAAAGGCGATATTAAAAAGGATGATGAAATGAACGAGGCACGTCCTATATGCACTTTGTTGCGGGGAAGGAAAATTAAACTAGAACTATCAATGAAGGTGATAAATACCCTTGCCCTTAGCCGTTACAAACTTACAATGGCAACAGTTTCAAACTATGAAAAAAATATGTCTTGCCAATCTTTACCCAAGACCTCCACGAGCAAGCCATGAGCATAACTGATGAAGTAGTTTGAACCGCAAGATTTTGCCTAATTTTTGACACATATATTGTTACCATGGCAACACGATTCCGACACATTAAAAATATGTCCTGCACATTTTTACCTCGAGACCAATGTGTGAGCCAAATTTCATGAGAATTGGTTTAAACTAACCAAGAAGCAGGAACCAATATATTTTTACCTAATTTAGGGCAAATAGTATGTGGTAACCATGGCAACATGATTTCCGACACACACAAAATATGTGTCTCTCACATCTTCACCTCAAACTCAATATGTAAACAAAATTTCATGCGAATTGGTTGAAGTAGTAATAGTAATAGTAGTATCTAGTAATTAAATCTGAAAGTTTTTTTACCAATTTTATATCATATAATTTGCCGTTACCATGGCAACATGATTTCTGACACACAACATAGATTTTAAACCTACGGGAAGCAATTCAAATTCCAATACCAACGCCAACACTGGACTTGAAATCACCCAATGTATATACCAATTTCTTTTTTAATAACATTTGAATTAAGCACAAAAGGGGCGATTCTAGACTGAAAGTCAGAGTTATTATCATCATTTTGGGAGGTAGGGTGGTGCTTGAAAAATATGTGGCGTTGATATAAATTATGTCATCATTGTAAGGAAAATGTCCTATCCTCAACGAAGTAAACACATTAACTATTGTGCTTAGGCCTAGTTTTGCTTATAAAAATAAGGGAAAGATTTATGATTGTTCGTTTTTCAAATATTGAAAGAATACATCATATGCTATCCAATGACACAAAAATTATTTTGAAAGTCCAAGTAAAACTCAAAATATCATCAAATTACAGAGGGCATAATTATAGAAAATGATCGTAAAATTACCCTTAAGTCACTTATTGCAGAAAGCCGCCGTTTATGTCTTGATTTTAATCACGACATAAATTTATGTCATTCAAATGGATTTATGTCATGATTTTATGTCGTGATTTAAGACACAAAGCTTTATGCAACGGATTTATGTCAATATTTGTGTTTATGTCATGATTTATGCTATATGACATAAATCGTGACATAAATCATGACATAAATCAATACATAAACTTTTATGCAACAGGGCCCTGATTACATAAATATTTGTTTTCCATTGATATATTGAATAGACAGAGGTGAAACTTATTGACATTCCTCTAAAGAATAGTCCAAACAACATTCAAATACAAATACATGAAGGTGTATACTTACGACCTGTCAAATAAGATTAGGAAAAAGAGAAAGAACAACACAAATATATAAAAACATGAAAGATTATTCTCGAAAACGTACTTCTAAACGTACTTGGGACTATTAGTATGGTTTCAGAGGTTGGTCTGATTTAAAATGATTAATTTTAGAGAATCGAAAAAAAAACTTGTCATCACACAAAATATCGATACATATATTTTTAATTATACAGTGGTTAATCAAGGTGACTGTTCGTTGTGTTTAATACATCTGATTAAATGAAGGAATCTTTTTCGTTCATATATTGAATACATGTAGTCAGAAATAAAGCCTATAGACATACGTCTAAAGTATAGTCCAAAAAAACTTTAAAGACTAATACATTAAGATGTATACTTCAGGGCTGTCAAATAAGATAAGGAAACAGAGAAAGATTAACGACAATGTGAAAACATTAAGGAAACTTTGCAAAAACGTGCTTGGATCTATTCTTGTGGTTTAGATGTGGGTATGATTAGAAATAGGAAATTTTAGAGGATCCAAATACGAAATTATTTTATTGTCATTACACTAAATATAAAGGATTTTTTTATCGTACTTATAGTGTGGGTTAATCAAGGTAACCGTACGTTCCATTGAATATATCTGATTTCATGAAGGAATCATTTTTCGGTGACATATTGAATAGTCAGAAATCAAGCTTATTGGCATTTCTCTAAAGAATAGTCAAAACAACATTCAAATACAAATACATGAAGGTGTATACTTACGACCTGTCAAATAAGATTAGGAAAAAGAGAAAAAATAACAAGAATATAAAAACATGAAGGATTTTTTCTCGGAAACGTACTTCGAAACGTACTTGAAAGTATTTGTATGGTTTCAAAGGTTGGTCTGATTTAAAATGATTAATTTTAAAGAATCGAAAAATATATATATATATTATTGTCATGAAACTAAATATCAATAGTTTTTTTTATACCGTGCTTAATCAAGGTGACTGTACGTTGTGTTTAATATATCTGATTTAAAAAAGGAATCTTTTTCGTTGATATACTGAATACATGTAGTCAGAAATCAAGCCTATAGACATTCCTCTAAAGTATAGTCCAAAATACACTTTAAAAACAAATACATTAAGATGATAAGAAATGATTAGAAATAGGAAATTTTAGAGGATCAAAAAACGAAATTATTTTATTGTCATTACACTAAATATAAACGGATTTTTTTCACCGTACTTATAGTATGGGTTAATCAAGGTAACCGTACGTTGCATTGAATATATCTGATTTTATGAAGGACTCATTTTCGGTGACATATTGAATATTCAGAAATCAAGCTTATTGGCATTCCTCTAAAGAATAGTCCAAACAACATTCAAATACAAATACATGAAGGTGTATACTTACTGACTGTGAAATAAGATAAGGAAAAAGAGAATGAATAACAAGAATAAAAAGCATTATGTAAGGAATATTTTCGAAAACGTACTTGGAACTACTGGTATGGTTTTAGAGGTTGGTCTGATATAAGTGATTTTAGAGGATCTAAATATAAAATTATTTTATTGTCATTACAATAAATATAAATGGATTTTTTTTCATCGTACTTATAGTGTGGGTTAATTAAGGTAACCGAACGTTGTATTGAACATATCTGATTACATAAAGATTTTTTTTCCATTGATATATTGAATAGACAGAGGTGAAACTTATTGACATTCCTCTAAAGAATAGTCCAAACAACGTTCAAATACAAATACATGAAGGTGTATACTTACGAGCTGTCAGATAAGATTAGGAAAAAGAGAAAAAATAACAAGAATATAAAAACATGAAGGATCTTTCTCGAAAATGTACTTCGAAACGTACTTGAAACTATTTGTATGGTTTCAGAGGTTGGTCTGATATAAAATGATTAATTTTAGAGAATCGAAAAAATATATATTTTTTTTATTGTCATGAAACTAAATATCAATATTTTTTTATTTATACCGTGGTTAATCAAGGTGACTGTACGTTGTGTTTAATATATCTGATTTAAAAAAGGATTCTTTTTCGTTAATATACTGAATACATGTAGTCAGAAATCAAGCCTATAGACATTCCTCTAAAGTATAGTCTAAAATACACTTTAAAAACAAATACATTAAGATGATAAGAAATGATTAGAAATAGGAACTTTTAGAGGATCCAAATACGAAATTATTTTATTGTCATTACACTAAATATAAAGGAATTTTTTTATCGTACTTATAGTGTGGGTTAATCAAGTTAACCGTACGTTCCATTGAATATATCTGATTTCATGAAGGAATCATTTTTCGGTGACATATTGAATAGTCAGAAATCAAGCTTATTGGCATTTCTCTACAGAATAGTCAAAACAACATTCAAATACAAATACATGAAGGTGTATACTTACGAGCTGTAAAATAAGATTAGGAAAAAAGAAAAAAAATAACAAGAATATAAAAACATGCAGGATTTTTTCTCGGAAACGTACTTCGAAACGTACTTGAAAGTATTTGTATGGTTTCAAAGGTTGGTCTGATTTAAAATGATTAATTTTAAAGAATCGAAAAATATATATATATATTATTGTCATGAAACTAAATATCAATAGTTTTTTTTTATACCGTGCTTAATCAAGGTGACTGTACGTTGTGTTTAATATATCTGATTTAAAAAAGGAATCTTTTTCTTTGATATACTGAATACATGTAGTCAGAAATCAAGCCTATAGACATTCCTCTAAAGTATAGTCCAAAATACACTTTAAAAACAAATACATTGAGATGATAAGAAATGATTAGAAATAGGAAATTTTAGAGGATCAAAAAACGAAATTATTTTATTGTCATTACACTAAATATAAACGGATTTTTTTCACCGTACTTATAGTATGGGTTAATCAAGGTAACCGTACGTTGCATTGAATATATCTGATTTTATGAAGGAATTTTTTTTTTGGTGATATATTGAATAGTCAGAAATCAAGCTTATTGGCATTCCTCTAAAGAATAGTCCAAACAACATTCAAATACAAATACATGAAGGTGTATACTTACGGACTGTGAAATAAGATAAGGAAAAAGAGAAAAAATAACAAGAATAAAAAGCATTAATTAAGGAATATTTTCGAAAACGTACTTGGAACTACTGGTATGGTTTTAGAGGTTGGTCTGATATAAGTTATTTTAGAGGATCTAAATATAAAATTATTTTATTGTCATTACAATAAATATAAATGGATTTTTTTCATCGTACTTATAGTGTGGGTTAATTAAGGTAACCGAACGTTGTATTGAACATATCTGATTACATAAAGATTTTTTTTCCATTGATATATTGAATAGACAGAGGTGAAACTTATTGACATTCCTCTAAAGAATAGTCCAAACAACGTTCAAATACAAATACATGAAGGTGTATACTTACGAGCTGTCAGATAAGATTAGGAAAAAGAGAAAAAATAACAAGAATATAAAAACATGAAGGATCTTTCTCGAAAATGTACTTCGAAACGTACTTGAAACTATTTGTATGGTTTCAGAGGTTTGTCTGATTTAAAATGATTAATTTTAGAGAATCGAAAAAATATATTTTTTTTTTATTGTCATGAAACTAAATATCAATATTTCTTACTTATACCGTGGTTAATCAAGGTGACTGTACGTTGTGTTTAATATATCTGATTTAAAAAAGGATTCTTTTTCGTTAATATACTGAATACATGTAGTCAGAAATCAAGCCTATTGACATTCCTCTAAAGTATAGTCTAAAATACACTTTAAAAACAAATACATTAAGATGATAAGAAATGATTAGAAATAGGAACTTTTAGAGGATCCAAATACGAAATTATTTTATTGTCATTACACTAAATATAAAGGAATTTTTTTATCGTACTTATAGTGTGGGTTAATCAAGTTAACCGTACGTTCCATTGAATATATCTGATTTCATGAAGGAATCATTTTTCGGTGACATATTGAATAGTCAGAAATCAAGCTTATTGGCATTTCTCTACAGAATAGTCAAAACAACATTCAAATACAAATACATGAAGGTGTATACTTACGAGCTGTAAAATAAGATTAGGAAAAAGAGAAAAAAATAACAAGAATATAAAAACATGCAGGATTTTTTCTCGGAAACGTACTTCGAAACGTACTTGAAAGTATTTGTATGGTTTCAAAGGTTGGTCTGATTTAAAATGATTAATTTTAAAGAATCGAAAAATATATATATATATTATTGTCATGAAACTAAATATCAATAGTTTTTTTTTATACCGTGCTTAATCAAGGTGACTGTACGTTGTGTTTAATATATCTGATTTAAAAAAGGAATCTTTTTCTTTGATATACTGAATACATGTAGTCAGAAATCAAGCCTATAGACATTCCTCTAAAGTATAGTCCAAAATACACTTTAAAAACAAATACATTAAGATGATAAGAAATGATTAGAAATAGGAAATTTTAGAGGATCAAAAAACGAAATTATTTTATTGTCATTACACTAAATATAAACGGATTTTTTTCACCGTACTTATAGTATGGGTTAATCAAGGTAACCGTACGTTGCATTGAATATATCTGATTTTATGAAGGAATTTTTTTTTTGGTGATATATTGAATAGTCAGAAATCAAGCTTATTGGCATTCCTCTAAAGAATAGTCCAAACAACATTCAAATACAAATACATGAAGGTGTATACTTACGGACTGTGAAATAAGATAAGGAAAAAGAGAAAAAATAACAAGAATAAAAAGCATTAATTAAGGAATATTTTCGAAAACGTACTTGGAACTACTGGTATGGTTTTAGAGGTTGGTCTGATATAAGTTATTTTAGAGGATCTAAATATAAAATTATTTTATTGTCATTACAATAAATATAAATGGATTTTTTTCATCGTACTTATAGTGTGGGTTAATTAAGGTAACCGAACGTTGTATTGAACATATCTGATTACTTAAAGATGTTTTTTCCATTGATATATTGAATAGACAGAGGTGAAACTTATTGACATTCCTCTAAAGAATAGTCCAAACAACGTTCAAATACAAATACATGAAGGTGTATACTTACGAGCTGTCAGATAAGATTAGGAAAAAGACAAAAATAACAAGAATATAAAAACATGAAGGATTTTTCTCGAAAACGTACTTCGAAACGTACTTGAAACTATTTGTATGGTTTCAGAGGTTTGTCTGATTTAAAATGATTAATTTTAGAGAATCGAAAAAATATATATTTTTTTTATTGTCATGAAACTAAATATCAATATTTTTTTATTTATACCGTGGTTAATCAAGGTGACTGTACGTTGTGTTTAATATATCTGATTTAAAAAAGGATTCTTTTTCGTTAATATACTGAATACATGTAGTCAGAAATCAAGCCTATAGACATTCCTCTAAAGTATAGTCTAAAATACACTTTAAAAACAAATACATTAAGATGATAAGAAATGATTAGAAATAGGAAATTTTAGAGGATCCAAAAACGAAATTATTTTATTGTCATTACACTAAATATAAAGAAATTTTTTCATCGTACTTATAGTGTGGGTAATCAAGGTAACCGTACGTTGCATTGAATATATCTGATTTTATGAAGGATTCATTTTTCGGTTACATATTGAATAGTCAGAAATCAAGCTTATTGGCATTCCTCTAATTAATAGTCCAAACAACATTCAAATACAAATACATGAAGGTGTATACTTACTGACTGTGAAATAAGATAAGGAAAAAGAGAAAAAATAACAAGAATAAAAAGCATTAATTAAGGAATATTTTCGAAAACGTACTTGGAACTATTTGTATAGAGAATCAAAAAATGATATTGTTTTATTGTCATGACACTAAACATTAATGGATTATTGTTCATATTTATACTCCGAGTTAATGAAGGCGACCTTACGTTGTATTGAACATATATATTTTTTTATGAATATTTTTTATTTATTTATATATTAAATAGACAGGAATAAAGCTTATATTGACATTCCTCTAAGGAAGAGTCCAAATTACATTAGGATATCATTGCATTTGGTTGTATACTCACATGCTGTCAATTAAGAGAAATTTTAGAGGATCCAAAAACGAAATTATTTTATTGCCATTACACTAAATATAAATGGATTCAGAAATCAAGCCTATAGACATTCCTCTAAAGTATAGTCCAAAATACACTTTAAAAACAAATACATTAAGATGATAAGAAATGATAAGAAATAGGAAATTTTAGAGGATCCAAAAACAAAATTATTTTATTGCCATTACACTAAATATAAATGGATTTTTTTTCATCGTACTTATAGTGTGGGTTACTCAAGATAACCGTTCGTTGTTTTTAACATATCTGGGCCCTGTTGCATAAAAAATTTATGTCATAATGACATACATTTCGATCGTGACATAAAATCATGCATAGCTTATGTCGTTGACATAAATTTCGTTGCATAAAAATATTTATGTATTGTTTTAGCTTATGACGCGGTTTAATCATCATTACATAAACTGAATAGTCATGAACGAGCCTGTTGACATAAACTTGGCATAAGTTGTCATTTTTCAGCCGCAGGAAGCTCTTGCGAAAAAGGGTCTTCGGCTTTCTATTTGGACGGGATAGAGGCCTATTTTGGTATGTATCAAATTTTCATTGTTGTATATCGTAGATAATAGATATATCTCACGTTCTGACCAAAATTAAAAGTTTCTAAGTATGAGGAGATGTTTTAAATAAATCATTATCGCCGTCAATTTTATGTAATGATTGCTCGGATACTCTCCGGCTGCTCTTAGCCGTACAACGCCGGCAGTGCTAGCCGGAGGTTCCGGCGTCTGACAAAGACAAATAATGCATGGAATCAACAACAGAACAGTGTTAAATAATCTTCACGACATTGAACATTGATTTTAAGGTTCGGCGTCGGATAAACACAAATAATTCATGGGATGAACACTGACAGAAAACAGTTTTAATTAATCTTCACGACATTTTATTGGACATTTTCATTCATTGATTTGAAATTAAAGGTTTTTTAAGAGAATCACTGTTCTTCCTGGAAAGATCTAGGCCTATGTTAACATTACTTGTTAGGCCTAGTCTAACGTTAGACTTAGAGCCGAACTGTCTAAGATTAGACTAGAAGTCTAGACTAGACACTCTAGAGTCTATACAAAATAGCTCTGTCACTCACCGTGAGGGCCTAGCCCAGGCCTAAATAATTAGTTGTGCTGAGCCTATGTTCGGAGATTAAAAAAAAAACCCTTAAATTTAGGCATGTCACTGTCAGTGTCAATGCAGGGCCAGGCCCTAGCAAGTAAAAGCTTGGCCCCTTTATTAAGTGCTAGTCTAGATCTAGATCTATTGTTATCTAGTTCTCTATCTAGGACTAGATCAAGTCTAGGGTCTAATTTAGACTTAGTCTAGCTCTAAAAAAATCTAAGTTAAACTTGTCTTAGTTACTTAGGTGAGCTGAGCTGGCCCTACAATTTAGTTTAGAATCTAGTCTAGGCCTACCCTGGTTTGGGCCTTGGTCCTGGCCAGTGAATGAGGTAGTGCAGCCCTGCCCCTGGACTGAGTCTGGCTGGGGCTCCTTCCAGTCATATTTTTATTAATAGATCAAAATCGAGACCTAATCTAGTTTAGCAATACAAGAGATCTAGAATAGATCTAGCTCAGGGCCCCAAAATTGTGTTTACATCATTAGCAAACTAATCATTTGTGGGGCCTATATATCATTTATATGAAACAAGTAACATAGATCTACTAGAACTACAAAAGTTACTTTAGATCTATTCTATGTTTAATCTTTAGCCTGACTTTTTAACTCTTATGATGGGGTGTCCAAACTTCGCGCACTTTTCAAAAATATTCATCAGGCTTAATTTTGTCCACAAATTATTCATAATTTATACAAAACCAATTCAAGAAATAGTAACCACATTGACGGCAAGATCGTAAACTATAAAATCATGGACGAAAATGTAAAGTAGGTCACTGGGTTTCGCCGGTATCGCGATCTCAAAAGGGAAAGATTTATGATTGTTCGTTTTTCAAATATTTAAAGAACACATCATATGCTATCCAATGACACAAAAATTATTTCGAAAGTCCAAGTAAAACTCAAAATATCATCAAATTACAGAGGGCATAATTATAGAAAATGATCGTAAAATTACCCTTAAGTCACTTATTGCAGAAAGCCGCCGTTTATGTCTTGATTTTAATCACGACATAAATTTATGTCATTCAAAAGGATATATGTCATGATTTTATGTCGCGATTTCAGACATAAAGCTTTATGCAACGGATTTATGTCATTATTTGTGTTTATGTCATGATTTATGCTATATGACGTAAATCGTGACATAAATCATGACATAAATCAATACATAAACTTTTATGCAACAGGGCCCTGATTACATAAATATTTGTTTTCCATTGATATATTGAATAGACAGAGGTGAAACTTATTGACATTCCTCTAAAGAATAGTCCAAACAACATTCAAATACAAATACATGAAGGTGTATACTTACGACCTGTCAAATAAGATTAGGAAAAAGAGAAAGAATAACAAAAATATATAAAAACATGAAGGATTATTCTCGAAAACGTACTTCGAAACGTACTTGGGATTATTAGTATGGTTTCAGAGGTTGGTCTGATTTAAAATGATTAATTTTAGAGAATCGAAAAAAAAAACTTGTCATCACACAAAATATCGATATATATATTTTCATTTATACAGTGGTTAATCAAGGTGACTGTTCGTTGTGTTTAATACATCTGATTAAATGAAGGAATCTTTTTCGTTCATATATTGAATACATGTAGTCAGAAATAAAGCCTATAGACATTCGTCTAAAGTATAGTCCAAAAAACTTTAAAGACTAATACATTAAGATGTATACTTCAGGGCTGTCAAATAAGATAAGGAAACAGAGAAAGATTAACGACAATGTGAAAACATTAAGGAAACTTTGCAAAAACGTGCTTGGATCTATTCTTGTGGTTTAGATGTGGGTATGATTAGAAATGGGAAATTTTAGAGGATCCAAATACGAAATTATTTTATTGTCATTACACTAAATATAAAGGAATTTTTTTTATCGTACTTATAGTGTGGGTTAATCAAGGTAACCGTACGTTCCATTGAATATATCTGATTTCATGAAGGAATCATTTTTCGGTGACATATTGAATAGTCAGAAATCAAGCTTATTGGCATTCCTCTAATTAATAGTCCAAACAACATACAAATACATGAAGGTGTATACTTACGATCTGTCAAATAAGATTAGGAAAAAAAGAAAAAATAACAAGAATATAAAAACATGAAGGATTTTTTCTCGGAAACGTACTTCGAAACGTACTTGAAAGTATTTGTATGGTTTCAAAGTTTGGTCTGATTTAAAATGATTAATTTTAAAGAATCGAAAAATATATATATATATTATTGTCATGAAACTAAATATCAATAGTTTTTTTTTTATACCGTGCTTAATCAAGGTGACTGTACGTTGTGTTTAATATATCTGATTTAAAAAAGGAATCTTTTTCTTTGATATACTGAATACATGTAGTCAGAAATCAAGCCTATAGACATTCCTCTAAAGTATAGTCCAAAATACACTTTAAAAAACAAATACATTAAGATGATAAGAAATGATTAGAAATAGGAAATTTTAGAGGATCAAAAAACGAAATTATTTTATTGTCATTACACTAAATATAAACGGATTTTTTTCACCGTACTTATAGTATGGGTTAATCAAGGTAACCGTACGTTGCATTGAATATATCTGATTCTATGAAGGAATAATTTTTCGGTGACATATTGAATAGTCAGAAATCAAGCTTATTGGCATTCCTCTAAAGAATAGTCCAAACAACATTCAAATACAAATACATGAAGGTGTATACTTACGGACTGTGAAATAAGATAAGGAAAAAGAGAAAAAATAACAAGAATAAAAAGCATTAATTAAGGAATATTTTCGAAAACGTACTTGGAACTATTTGTATAGAGAATCAAAAAATGATATTGTTTTATTTTCATGACACTAAACATTAATGGATTATTGTTCATATTTATACTCCGAGTTAATGAAGGCGACCTTACGTTGTATTGAACATATATATTTTTTTATGAATATTTTTTATTTATTTATATATTAAATAGACAGGAATAAAGCTTATATTGACATTCCTCTAAGGAAGAGTCCAAATTACATTAGGATATCATTGCATTTGGTTGTATACTCACATGCTGTCAATTAAGAGAAATTTTAGAGGATCCAAAAACGAAATTATTTTATTGCCATTACACTAAATATAAATGGATTCAGAAATCAAGCCTATAGACATTCCTCTAAAGTATAGTCCAAAATACACTTTAAAAACAAATACATTAAGATGATAAGAAATGATTAGAAATAGGAAATTTTAGAGGATCCAAAAACAAAATTATTTTATTTCCATTACACTAAATATAAATGGATTTTTTTTCATCGTACTTATAGTGTGGGTTACTCAAGATAACCGTACGTTGTTTTTAACATGTCTGGGCCCTGTTGCATAAAAATTTATGTCATAATGACATAAATTTCGATCGTGACATAAAATCATGCATAGCTTATGTCGTTGACATAAATTTCGTTGCATAAAAATATTTATGTATTGTTTTAGCTTATGACGCGGTTTAATCATCATTACATAAACTGAATAGTCATGAACGAGCCTGTTGACATAAACTTGGCATAAGTTGTCATTTTTCAGCCGCAGGAAGCTCTTGCGAAAAAGGGTCTTCGGCTTTCTATTTGGACGGGATAGAGGCCTATTTTGGTATGTATCAAATTTTCATTGTTGTATATCGTAGATAATAGATATATCTCACGTTCTGACCAAAATTAAAAGTTTCTAAGTATGAGGAGATGTTTTAAATAAATCATTATCGCCGTCAAGTTTATGTAATGATTGCTCGGATACTCTCCGGCTGCTCTTACTAGTCTTAGCCGTACAACGCCGGCAGTGCTAGCCGGAGGTTCCGGCGTCTGACAAAGACAGATAACGCATGGAATCAACAACAGAACAGTGTTAAATAATCTTCACGACATTGAACATTGATTTTAAGGTTCGGCGTCGGATAAACACAAATAATTCATGGGATGAACACTGACAGAAAACAGTTTTAATTAATCTTCACGACATTTTATTGGACATTTTCATTCATTGATTTGAAATTAAAGGTTTTTTAAGAGAATCACTGTTCTTCCTGGAAAGATCTAGGCCTAGGCCTATGTTAACATTACTTGTTAGGCCTAGTCTAACGTTAGACTTAGAGCCGAACTGTCTAAGATTAGACTAGAAGTCTAGACTAGACACTCTAGAGTCTATACAAAATAGCTCTGTCACTCACCGTGAGGGCCTAGCCCAGGCCTAAATAATTAGTTGTGCTGAGCCTATGTTCGGAGATTAAAAAAACCCTTAAATTTAGGCATGTCACTGTCGGTGTCAATGCAGGGCCAGGCCCTAGCAAGTAAAAGCTTGGCCCCTTTATTAAGTGCTAGTCTAGATCTAGATCTATTGTTATCTAGTTCTCTATCTAATCTAGGACTAGATCAAGTCTAGGGTCTAATTTAGACTTAGTCTAGCTCTAAAAAAATCTAAGTTAAACTTGTCTTAGTTACTTAGGTGAGCTGAGCTGGCCCTACAATTTAGTTTAGAATCTAGTCTAGGCCTACCCTGGTTTGGGCCTTGGTCCTGGCCAGTGAATGAGGTAGTGCAGCCCTGCCCCTGGACTGAGTCTGGCTGGGGCTCCTTCCAGTCATATTTTTATTAATAGATCAAAATCGAGACCTAATCTAGTTTAGCAATACAAGAGATCTAGAATAGATCTAGCTCAGGGCCCCAAAATTGTGTTTACATCATTAGCAAACTAATCATTTGTGGGGCCTATATATCATTTATATGAAACAAGTAACATAGATCTACTAGAACTACAAAAGTTACTTTAGATCTATTCTATGTTTAATCTTTAGCCTGACTTTTTAACTCTTATGATGGGGTGTCCAAACTTCGCGCACTTTTCAAAAATATTCATCAGGCTTAATTTTGTCCACAAATTATTCATAATTTATACAAAACCAATTCAAGAAATAGTAACCACATTGACGGCAAGATCGTAAACTATAAAATCATGGACGAAAATGTAAAGTAGGTCACTGGGTTTCGCCGGTATCGCGATCTCAAAAGGGAAAGATTTATGATTGTTCGTTTTTCAAATATTTAAAGAACACATCATATGCTATCCAATGACACAAAAATTATTTCGAAAGTCCAAGTAAAACTCAAAATATCATCAAATTACAGAGGGCATAATTATAGAAAATGATCGTAAAATTACCCTTAAGTCACTTATTGCAGAAAGCCGCCGTTTATGTCTTGATTTTAATCACGACATAAATTTATGTCATTCAAAAGGATATATGTCATGATTTTATGTCGCGATTTCAGACATAAAGCTTTATGCAACGGATTTATGTCATTATTTGTGTTTATGTCATGATTTATGCTATATGACGTAAATCGTGACATAAATCATGACATAAATCAATACATAAACTTTTATGCAACAGGGCCCTGATTACATATTTGTTTTCCATTGATATATTGAATAGACAGAGGTGAAACTTATTGACATTCCTCTAAAGAATAGTCCAAACAACATTCAAATACAAATACATGAAGGTGTATACTTACGACCTGTCAAATAAGATTAGGAAAAAAAGAAAGAATAACAAAAATATATAAAAACATGAAGGATTATTCTCGAAAACGTACTTCGAAACGTACTTGGGACTATTAGTATGGTTTCAGAGGTTGGTCTGATTTAAAATGATTAATTTTAGAGAATCGAAAAAAAAAACTTGTCATCACACAAAATATCGATATATATATTTTTATTTATACAGTGGTTAATCAAGGTGACTGTTCGTTGTGTTTAATACATCTGATTAAATGAAGGAATCTTTTTCGTTCATATATTGAATGCATGTAGTCAGAAATAAAGCCTATAGACATTCGTCTAAAGTATAGTCCAAAAAAACTTTAAAGACTAATACATTAAGATGTATACTTCAGGGCTGTCAAATAAGATAAGGAAACAGAGAAAGATTAACGACAATGTGAAAACATTAAGGAAACTTTGCAAAAAACGTGCTTGGATCTATTCCTGTGGTTTAGATGTGGGTATGATTAGAAATAGGAAATTTTAGAGGATCCAAATACGAAATTATTTTATTGTCATTACACTAAATATAAAGGAATTTTTTCATCGTACTTATAGTGTGAGTTAATCAAGGTAACCGTACGTTGCATTGAATATATCTGATTTTATGAAGGAATCATTTTCGGTGACATATTGAATAGTCAGAAATCAAGCTTATTGGCATTCCTCTAATTAATAGTCCAAACAACATTCAAATACAAATACATGAAGGTGTATACTTACTGACTGTGAAATAAGATAAGGAAAAAGAGAAAAAATAACAAGAATAAAAAGCATTAAGTAAGGAATGATTTCGAAAACGTACTTGGAACTATTTGTATAGAGAATCAAAAAATGATATTGTTTTATTGTCATGACACTAAACATTAATGGATTATTGTTCATATTTATACTCCGAGTTAATGAAGGCGACCTTACGTTGTATTGAACATATATATTTTCATGAATATTTTTTTTATTTATATATTAAATAGACAGGAATAAAGCTGATATTGACATTCCTCTAAGGAAGAGTCCAAACTACTTTAGGATATCAATGCATTTGGTTGTATACTCATATGCTGTCAATCAAGATGAGATAAAGGGAAGAATAACAAGACTTTTTTCTAATATATTCAAAGATGAATACATCTACCTGAACGTGTATACTTACGTGCTGTCAAATAAGATAAGGAAAAAAAGAAAGAATAACAGGAATATAAAAACATTAAGGAATATTCTCGAAAACGTAGTTCGAAACGTACTTGGGACTATTAGTATGGTTTAAGAGGTTGGTCTGATTTAAGTAATTTTAGAGGATCTAAATATAAAATTATTTCATTGTCATTACACTAAATATAAATCGATTTTTTTCATCGTACTTATAGTGTGGGTTAATGAAGGTAACCGTACGTTGTATTGAACATATCTGATTATATAAAGATTTTTTTTCCATTGATATATTGAATAGACAGAGGCGAAACTTATTGACATTTCTCTAAAGAATAGTCCAAACAACATTCAAATACAAATACATGAAGGTGTATACTTACGAGCTGTAAAATAAGATTAGGAAAAAGAGAAAAAATAACAAGAATATAAAAACATGAAGGATTTTTTCTCGGAAACGTACTTCGAAACGTACTTGAAAATATTTGTATGGTTTCAAAGGTTGGTCTGATTTAAAATGATTAATTTTATAGAATCGAAAAATATATATATATATTTTATTGTCATGAAACTAAATATCAATCGTTTTTTTTATACCGTGCTTAATCAAGGTGACTGTACGTTGTGTTTAATATATCTGATTTAAAAAAGGAATACTGAATACATGTAGTCAGAAATCAAGTCTATAGACATTCCTCTAAAGTATAGTCCAAAATACATTTTAAAAACAAATACATTAAGATGATAAGAAATGATTAGAAATAGGAAATTTTAGAGGATCAAAAAACGAAATTATTTTATTGTCATTACACTAAATATAAACGGATTTTTTTTCACCGTACTTATAGTATGGGTTAATCAAGGTAACCGTACGTTGCATTGAATATATCTGATTTTATGAAGGAATAATTTTTCGGTGACATATTGAATAGTCAGAAATCAAGCTTATTGGCATTCCTCTAAAGAATAGTCCAAACAACATTCAAATACAAATACATGAAGGTGTATACTTACAGGCTTTCCAATAAGATAAGGAAAAAGAGAATGAATAACAAGAATAAAAAGCATTATGTAAGGAATATTTTCGAAAACGTTCTTGGAACTACTGGTATGGTTTTAGAGGTTGGTCTGATATAAGTGATTTTAGAGGATCTAAATATAAGATTATTTTATTGTCATTACAATAAATATAAATGGATTTTTTTTCATCGTACTTATAGTGTGGGTTAATTAAGGTAACCGAACGTTGTATTGAACATATCTGATTACATAAATATTTTTTTTTTCCATTGATATATTGATGACAGAAGTGAAGCTTATTGACGTTCCTTTAAAGAATAGTTCAAAACAACATTCAAATACACATACATGAAGGTGTATACTTACCGGCTGTCAAATAAGATAAGGAAAAAGAGAAAGAATAACAAGAATATAAAAACATTATGGAATATTCTCGAAAACGTACCTCGAAACGTATTGGAAACTATTTGGATGGTTTTAGAGGTTGGTCTGATTTAAAATAAGCAATTTTAGAAAATCAAAAAATGAAACTGTTTTATTGTCAGTGTACTATTAATATCAATGGATTTTTGTTTGTCTGGGTCAATCAAGGTGACCTTACGTTTTATTGAACATGTCTAATTTTATGAAGATTTTTTTAATTTATATATTAAATAGACAGAAATAAATCTTAATGACTTTCCTCTAAAGAATAGTTCAAACAACATTCAAATACAAATGCATAAAGGTGTATACTTACGAGCTGTCAAATAAGATTTTAAAAAAAGAGAAAGAATGACAAGAATGTAAACCCATGAAGGATTATTCTCGAAAATGTACTTCGAAACGTACTTGGAACTATTAATATGGTTTCAGAAGTTGGTCTGATTTAAAAGGATTATTTTTAGAGAATCGAAAAATATAATTTTTTTATTGTCATCACACTAAATATCAATATTTCTTTTATTTATACCGTAGTTAATCAAGCTGACTGTACGTTGGGTTTAATATATCTGATTTTAAAAGGAATCTTTTTCGTTGATATACTGAATACATGTAGTCAGAAATCAAGCCTATAGACATTCCTCTAAAGTATAGTCAAAAATACACTTAAAAAAATACATTAAGATGATTAGTATCCCTAAATTAGACCTCAAAATAGCCAATCTGGAATAAAATTATTGGAAATGGTTTTTCAACTGATTTGAGTAGGTATGGGTGTCAACATTTACCAAAAAAAAGTTAGGAGGAATACGGGTTGGGGAAAGTGTTTTTTTTCCAAGGTCAAAGGTCAATGACCTTTTCATATATACCGTATAATGATATCTCTGAGATGGAAAGGCGCAGGTTGGTGATAATGGTGTCAAAATGCACAAATTTTTACCAGAATATAAAATAAAATTAAGTACCTAGCATGCACATTCACCGATGAAATTCAAGGTCAAAGCCTTTCAAAGGTCAATGACCTTTTTTTACATTATATACCATACTGTATAATGGTATCTCTGAGATGATAAGGTACAGGCTAGTGATCATGGTGTCAAAATGTACAGATTCTTACAAGAAGGTAAAATAGAATGAATGTGAGTACCTAGAATGGATATTCACCAATAAAATTCAAGGTCAAAGCTTTCAAAAGGTCAATGACCTTTTTACATTATATATATCATACTGTATAATGGTATCTCTGAGATGAAAAGGCACAGGTTGGTGATCATGGTGTCAAAATGCACATATTCTGATCAGAAGATCATATAAAATAAAATTAAGGACATAGAATGCATATTCACCCATAAAATTTAAGGCCAAAGGTCAATGACTTTTTATACATTATATACTGGTATCTCGAAGATAAAACGGCGCAGGTTGGTGTTCTTGGTGTCAGAATACACAGATTCTTACAGGAAGATCAAATAAAATGAAATTAAGTATCGACAATGCACATTCACCCTTAAAATTCAAAGACAAAGGTCAATGTCCTTTTTGACATTAGATAATAATAATGGTATCTCTGAGATAAAACACCGCAGGTTAGTGATCTTGGTGCCAAAATGCAAAGATTTGTACAAGAATCTTCTAAAAATGGGTAGGATAGGTCTAACTCTCATGTCACAGCTAGCATCATCAGAGAGCATTTCCAAACAGAAGAGGGATGATGATGAAGTGAAGGCCATCATTAGAGCTGCATGTATATCAACTTCAACAAAGATGAATTCCCGTATTATTATTAATTACCTGTCATTGCGAGCTGCTAGAATCTCTTGAGATGCTAATGTTGCAGGACAAAACTTCATATCTGCTCTCTGCCCTACGTCACCCATGATGCTATTTCTACTAGGTATCAGTTTGTACAAGGATCATTGTTTGGTCCAGAATAACTGAGTGTTATCATGCACAAATTAGGCATATGATATGATAATGAAATTCAAAAGGAGATAATAGCTTAAAAGTACACATCCATTGACCTAACAAAACTCATACAGCACCACGTCCAGTTCTTGAGAATCAAGCTATGCAACATATCAGTAATAATATAGACCCTGGTCTGATATCCCTTGACAGAACGTTATTAGGCTTTCATTGAATGGGCCAGGTATATCAAAGTCCTGAAAATGTCAGGAGGTTTTCAAAAGTTTAATTACTCTTTGCTGAAGTTGAGACACAGCTCTAATGATTGCCTTATTTTAATTCTTCATCATTGCCCCTGGCTATATGAAATGTTCTTAGATGATGCATGCATGCAATTAGGGTTAGGTCTATCCTTTCCATTTACAGATTAAGTTATAGTTTATAGTATTGATTGTAGCAATTGAGGTTAGTGACCTATTGCTACAGAAAAATTAGTACCTTGATTACGATTTATAAAATGCATATGTAAATGCTGCTACTTTAGACAACTTCATCATTTTAGATCATATCATACATGATTTTTTTTACACTTTTGGCAATGCATTACTACAATATATATTAAAATAGTGCTATCGATTTCACCTCGAACTTGTATTTTGACGTCATCATTGGTCAAGGAATCAACTATTAAATTTGTGTTCATTTTCCATGCAGGTCAGTCTTTTTCCCATAAGAATCACTATATACAATGAAGTTATCAAGTTATCGACCTATTTACTTAAATTGCCTGACGTTATTTATATAGTTGATTGACTTCTAACCCTTAAAAATATTTTCCATGGCCGCCATTATTTAGCCTTATTTCAGAGTGAAATTATTAAACATCCAAGTTTTCATTACAAGTATCTTTCTTTCTATAATTCACAAATAAAATGTGAATATAATATTTATGAATTACTATCTTTTTTGGGGGGGGAATCATGCATGGATGTATAAATATTTATTAACTTTTGACCTTTGACTCTGGACTCTGATTATTTTGTGCCTTTTCATCTTCTTGCAAAAATTACTTTTTGACACCAAATCACCAACCTGCGACTTTTCATTTCAGAGATACCATTATACCGTGTATAATGTAAAAAGGTCATTGACCTTTGAAAGGCTTTGACATTGAATTTCATTGGTAAATGAGCATTGTAGGTACCTTATTTGATTTTATTTGATCTTCTTGTAAGAATCTGTGAATTTTTGACACCAAGATCACCAACCTGCGCCTTTTCATCTCAGAGATACCATTGTACCGTATATGGTATATAATGTAAAAGGGTCATTGACCTTTGAAAGGCTTTGGTCTTGGATTTCATTGGTGAATAAGCATTGCGGGTACTTGATTTGATCTTCATGTAAAAATATGTGCATTTTGACGCCAAGATCACCAACCTGTGCCTTTTCATCTCAGATATACCATTATACCGTATGTGGTATATATTTTTAAAAAGGTCGATGACCTTTGAAAGGCTTTGACATTGAATGTTTTTGGTTAATGTGCATTCTGGGGACTTAATTTTATTTTATTTGATCTTCCTGTAAGAACCTCTGCATTTTGACACCAAGATCACCAACCTGTGCCTTTTCATCTCAGAGATACCACTATACCGTATATGGTATATAGTGTAAAAAGGGTCATTGACCTTTGAAAGGCTTTGACCTTGAATTTCATCGGTGAATGAGCATTGTAGGTACTTGATTTGATTTTATTTGATCTTCTTGTAAGAATCTGTGCATTTTGACACCATGATCACTAACTTGTAGTATTTTATCTGGGAGATACCATGATACAGTATATTTAAAAAGGTCATTAACCTTTGACCTTGAAAAAAGCACTTTCCCCAACCCGTATTCTTCCTAACTTTTTTTTGGTAAATGTTGACACCCATACCTACTCAAATCAGTCAAAAAACCATTACCAATAATCTTATTCCAGATGGTTACTAATTATGGGATACTAGATAAGAAATGATTAGAAATAGGAAATTTTAGAGGATCCAAAAACGAAATTATTTTATTGCCATTATACTGAATATAAATGGATTTTTTTCATCGTACTTATAGTGTGGGTTAATCAAGATAACCGTACGTTGTTTTTAACATATCTGATTACATAAATATCTTTTTCCATTGATATATTGAATAGACAGAGGTGAAACTTATTGACATTCCTCTAAAGAATAGTCAAAACAACATTCAAATACAAATACATGAAGGTGTATACTTACGACCTGTCAAATAAGATTAGGAAAAAGAGAAAGAACAACACAAATATATAAAAACATGAAAGATTATTCTCGAAAACGTACTTCGAAACGTACTTGGGACTATTAGTATGGTTTTAAAGGTTGGTCTGATTTAAAATGATTAATTTTAGAGAATCGAAAAATAAACAAAAAATTGTCATCACACTAAACATCGATATATTTTTTTTTATTTATACAGTGGTTAATCAAGGTGACTGTACGTTGTGCTTAATACATCTGATTAAATGAAGGAATCTTTCGTTGATATATTGAATACATGTAGTCAGAAATAAAGCCTATAGACATTCGTCTAAAGTATAGTCCAAAATACACTTTAAAAACTAATACATTAAGATGTATACTTCAGGGCTGTCAAATAAGATAAGGAAACAGAGAAAGATTAACGACAATGTGAAAACATTAAGGAAACTTTGCAAAAAACGTGCTTGGATCTATTCCTGTGGTTTAGATGTGGGTATGATTAGAAATAGGAAATTTTAGAGGATCCAAATACGAAATTATTTTATTGTCATTACACTAAATATAAAGGAATTTTTTCATCGTACTTATAGTGTGAGTTAATCAAGGTAACCGTACGTTGCATTGAATATATCTGATTTTATGAAGGAATCATTTTCGGTGACATATTGAATAGTCAGAAATCAAGCTTATTGGCATTCCTCTAATTAATAGTCCAAACAACATTCAAATACAAATACATGAAGGTGTATACTTACTGACTGTGAAATAAGATAAGGAAAAAGAGAAAAAATAACAAGAATAAAAAGCATTAAGTAAGGAATGATTTCGAAAACGTACTTGGAACTATTTGTATAGAGAATCAAAAAATGATATTGTTTTATTGTCATGACACTAAACATTAATGGATTATTGTTCATATTTATACTCCGAGTGAATGAAGGCGACCTTACGTTGTATTGAACATATATATTTTCATGAATATTTTTTGTTTATTTATATATTAAATAGAAAGGAATATAGCTTATATTGACATTCCTCTAAGGAAGAGTCCAAACTACATTACGATATCATTGCATTTGCTTGTATACTCACATGCTCTCAATTAAGATGAGATTAAGGGAAGAATAACAAGACTTTCCTCTAATATATTCAAATATGAATACATGAACGTGTATACTTACGAGCTGTCAAATAATATTATAAAAAAGAGAAAGAATGACAAGAATATAAACCCATGAAGGATTATTCTCGAAAATGTACTTTGACACGTACTTCGAACTATTAATATGGCTTCAGAAGTTGGTTTGATTTAAAATGATTAATTTTAGAGAATCGAAAAATATAATTTTTTATTGTCATCACACTAAATATCAATATTTCTTTTATTTATACCGTAGTTAATCAAGCTGACTGTACGTTGGGTTTAATATATCTGATTTAAAGAAGGAATCTGTTTCGTTGATATATTGAATACCTGTAGTCAGAAATCAAGCCTATAGACATTCGTCTAAAGTATAGTCCAAAATACACTTTAATACACTAAATGATAATCCATAATACTTTGAAATGTAAATGTAATATGGTGTGTACTTACTTCCTGTCAAATAAGATAAGGAGAAAGGAAGAAAACAAGAATATTAATATTTTTTTCCCAAAACGTACTCGGAACTTTTCTGGTTAGTCAAGGTGGCTGTACGTTGCATTGAATATATCTGATTTTATGAAGGAATCATTTCGTTGATATATTGAATAGTCAGACATTAAGCTCATTGCCATTCCTCTAATTAATAGTCTAAACAACATTGAAATACAAATATATGAAGGTGTATAGTTACTGGCTGTAAAATAAGATGGGGAAAAAGAGAAAGAATAACAAGAATAAACAGCATTAAGGAATATTTTCGATAACGTACTTGGAACTATTTGTATGGTTTTAGAGGTTGGTCTGATACATGTAATTTCGGAGGATCTAAAAATGAAATTATTTCATTGTCATTACACTAAATATAAATTGATTTTTTTCATCGTACTTATAGTGTGGGTTAATTAAGGTAACCGTACGTTGTATTGAACATATCTGATTACATAAAGATTTTTTTCCATTGATATATTGAATAGACAGAGGCGAAACTTATTGACATTTCTCTAAAGAATAGTCCAAACAACATTCAAATACAAATACATGAAGGTGTATACTTACGAGCTGTAAAATAAGATTAGGAAAAAAAGAAAGAATAACAAGAATATAAAAACATGAAGGATTATTCTCGAAAACGTACTTCGATACGTACCTAGAACTATTTGTATGGTTTCAGAGGTTGTTCTGATTTAAAATGATTAATTTTAGAGAATCGAAAAAAAAAAATTTTTGTTATTGTCATGAAACTAAATATCAATAGTTTTATTTTTATTTATACAGTGGTTAATCAAGGTGACTGTACGTTGTGCTTAATACATCTGATTTAATGAAGGAATCTTTCGTTGATATATTGAATACATGTAGTCAGAAATCAAGCCTATAGACATTCGTCTAAAGTATAGTCCAAAATACACTTTAAAAACAAATACATTAAGATGATAAGAAATGATTAGAAATAGGAAATTTTAGAGGATCCAAAAACGAAATTATTTTATTGCCATTGCACTAAATATAAATGGATTTTTTCATCGTACTTATAGTGTGGGTTAATTAAGGTAACCGTACGTTGTATTGAACATATCTAAATACATGATTTGTTTTTTCCATTGATATATTGAATAGACAGAAGTGAAGCTTAATATTGACATTCCTCTAAAGAATAGTCCAAACAACATTCAAATACAAATACATGAAGGTGTATACTTACGACCTGTCAAATATGATTAGGAAAAAAAGAAAAAAATAATAAGAATATAGAAACATGAAGGAATATTTTTGAAAACGCACTTAGAAACGTACTTGGAATCATTTGGATGGTTTTAGAGGTTGAATAGACAGAAATCAAGCTTATAGATATTCATCTAAATGATAAATAGGCTTAACGCATCAGAGTTAAGGTAATTTAGACTCCGCCAGAACTACACCAGATTTTGCGGTAATGGCCTAGCACCTTCTTGCGGATTGAATACATGCCTGAGGTGAGAGATTATATTGGTGACAAAGACAAAGCAACCACAGCTATTTAGGTATATACCTGGCTGCCGATCGTCCCTCTTTTGAGATCAGAGGAGAAAGGGGATTTACTGATGATTCATTCTTTCGTGGTACTCCTAGGGAGAAACACATACTTGAAATTCGCTAAGAAAATAGTAACTTTCTTTCTTTTTTTTTAAGTAATTTGGGTCCACGAGTAACTCCCATTTTTAATTCCATTGGATTGATCCACAAATCTTCCTAGTTTTCTACAATCTCATCTTGTTGAACTTTTTTCTATAACTTTGATATATATATGGAAATCCCATTGCAATATGCCTAAAGCTAAGCGCAAGTCGAATTTGCGGGCAACGTACGATACAAAGGGAGGCAGCAGTCGAGTGACGAGACCACAGACTCCACGGCCACGCGGGCGACCACGGAACCGACCAGAGCTGCCTGATCCCATGGTAGAAAGAGGAAGCCAGGGAGTTGATGCTGGGACGGTAAACGAGATTGAGGACGTCATGATATCCGGAGCTGGAAGGCGAGACGATGGACCATCGAATGATGCGGGTGATTCGTTACCTTGGCCTGTAAATTCTGATGCGAGTCATCAATTTGATAACCAGCATAAAAAGAATGCTTACAGCTTAAGCCATGTGGCCGACACATCAATTACTGCCCAAAGCGAAATGTTACCCAAAGTTTCTGCGCAACCATAGATTCTGAGCTGCATGTGCGATGAATTAGGCGCAAAGATTGCTTCGACGCTGGAAGAAAAAGTTTTGAAAGGAGAATTTCTAGAGTTGGGTCAATTTTTATCCCCAGAAAGAGGCGGTGGGGATCAGAAATTTTCCCTACCAGCTACGGGGGCCTCTTTGCTTTTGCTACCTCAAACGAGGATCCCTCTCATCGCCGGTATTGAGCAGTGGACCTCGGCATTTTAAGTGTACGCATCAATTTATTTAGAGCGGCATCCATCGAGGGCTAGGTAGCTATCTGGATATAGTGCGCTCGATTACGCGTTTTGGGGGGTTCAACTGGCGTTTGTATGACGAGCAATTTCGGCTCCGCCAGGCGCGTCTTCCCTTACGATCATGAGCGGTGATTGACACGGAGCTGTGGCTCACGGTTGCCACAACTTCGACATACCCGCCAGGGAAGGCGTATTCCTTTCGGGGTTTCGAGAAACCTCTCGGCAAGCGCCAAATTTTCACAACATATAGACGCAGCGAGTCACAAAACATCCAGGGAAAAGCAGCACTCCATTGCTATGCATTCAACTCTGGATCTTGCTCCAGGATTGATTGCCGATATCCGCACAGATGTTTATTGTGTGGAATCGCAGGCCATGGAGCCTATGCATGCAAAAACAATGTCAATCGCCTCCCATCCAACAGCAAGCCTTTCCAGCCTAGCACCAACCCCAATACGTCTCAATAAAATTTTTCCGTTTTTGTGTTCATACCCCAATCGGGAAGATGCAGCAATATTGTTCACTGGATTTCAATCAGGATTTTCATTAGGCTTTACGGGTACTCGACAAGCAATGAGTGCTAGAAACTTAAAGGGGAAGTTCACCCTGACAAAAAGTTTATTGTAAAAATAGCGGAAAAAATAATAAAAAATATTGCCGAAGGTTTGAGAAAAATTCATCAAGTAATTAAAAAGTTATAGAATGTCAATTATTTGATTTGTGACGTCATATGCGAGCAGCAATCCTACATAGCGAATGGTAAAAAAACAAGGAAATGTAATTTTCTCAGAAAATTGAAAATGATTTTCACTCAACCTTTTGTATATCAATAGACAAATCATTTCACACCCGATCATGAATAGAAAACAAAATTAAGTCATCAGGAACAATACAAAATTTTAAATTCATGAATTTTGTATTACATAACACATGGGGCAGCTGCTCGTTTATGACGTCACAAATCCAAAACTTTGAACTCTAATAACTTTCTTACTCTTTAATGGAGTTTCCTCAAACCTTCACCAATATTTTTTTATTATTTTTCTGTTATTTTTACAACAAAGTTTTCTTCAGGGTGAACTTCCCCTTTAAAATCTGCTCGGGAGCTTCCCGATATTCTAAAGGAAAAAATTGTAAAAGAAATAAAGTTAGGAAGGATCGCTGGTCCATTTCAGAAACCGCCTTTTCCAAATTTGCGCTGTTCTCCGGTCAGGTTGGTCCCGAAACACACCTCGGGTGAGTATAGGCTTATTCAGCATCTCTCTTCCCCTCGGGGTTCTTCCCTCAATGATTCGTTAGATGCATCGGAAGGCGCGGTTTCGTATACATCATTTGACGATGCAGTTGCCTTGGTATTAAACTAAAGTCGGTAGACACGCTGTTGCACCCACAAATATAATTACGCCCACAAATGTAATAATACTTTACCCACAAATGTAATAATGCACTTTACCCACAAATGTTATAATTATTGATTGCCCACAAATGCAATAATGACTTTACCCACAAATGTACTAAATTTGAAGGGATTTTTGGCGAATTCTTTCTAAACTAAAACCCTATAGTAATGCATTCATAGTAAGTCTTTGTTGGAGGTAAGTCCAAAGACTTTTTCCAGACCAGGTTGTTTCAAAAACTATTATGTAAGTCTAAAGTCTGTTTTCCAGACCCGGTTGTTTAAACAATTATTATGTTATTCCAAAGTCTTTTTTCCAGACCCGGTTGTTTAAAAAAAATATGATATAAGTCCAAAGTCTCTTTCCAGACCCAGTTATTTCAAAAATTATGATATAAGTCCAAACTAAGATACGATAATGATATTCCAGTGGAATGAAAATGAGAATCGAGCGTAGTCTTTTCTCCAGACTCAGTTAATTAAGACCGGTAGGGTTAATGTCTTTGTTGTTACTTCAACTTATCTGGCTAATATTGTGAATATATGCGATAAGAGTAAATCGAGAATCAAGCGTAGTCATTTCTCCAGACCTGGTTAATTAAATCTAATAACTAAAACCCTAATGTCTTCATATAGCACAAAAGTGCAGTCTTTTTTTCCAGAGCCGGTTAATTAAAAAAATACAATATAAGTCTTAACTAAGATACGATAACGATATTCCAGTGGAATAAAAATGATAATCTAGCTTAGTCTTTTCTCCAGACCCAGTTAATTAAAACTGGTGGAATTACTGTCTTTGTTGTTGTTTTAACTTACACGGCTTATATTGTGGATATATGCACTAAGAGTAAATTGAGAATCAAGCGTAATCTTGACCTGGTTACTTAAATCTAAAAACTAAACCCTATAGTAAGCGTTCATGCAGCACACAAATGCAAAGTCTTTTCTCTAGACCTGGTTACTTAAAACTAAAAACTAAACCCTATATTAATGCATTCATATAGCGCAAGGACATTTCTCCGGGTCATTTAAAACATTCATCAAATCTTTTAAAAAGACCACACAATCTATTGATGTTGAATAACATGAAAATAAAGTGTAGACATTCATCCAGACCAGATTATTTCAAAGTAAGAAATGATTGAAAAAAAAATCCTCCACTTTGGCAATGTTGAATTCCATGAAAATATAACATAGTTTTTCCTCCAAACCCATTTTTTCAAAATTATGAATTACATGTACATTTTCAAATTTTGAAAATTACGCTAATAGTAATAATAAAAAAATCCAAATCTAAGACCAAACAATCCTTCAACCTAAGAAATGTTTTAAAAAGAAGTTTAGAGCGTTGTCTTTAGTCCAGACCTAATCATTAAAACAAATATGCAAAAAAAAATTCTTCTAACCTAAGACCTTGTTATATTCGTATTCTTGTGGAATAACGCGAGTTTTGAAACGTACTCTTTTCTCCAGACACGGCTATTTAAAAATAAATTTACAAATCTTCAAATCTAAGACCAATCTTCCAAAGTTACACCCAGTAAAGAAATATGTCTTTACCCCACACCCAGTTTTTTTAATAATACTAAGACCCCAACAAACATTGCAATAATGCATGGGTAAACCAAACATCCTTCCTCCAGAATTGGTTATTATTTGAAAAAAAATGAAATAGCTTTTACAAATATATTCTATAACGGAGACCCAATAATCTGATTACTGTGGAATAACACGAAGACCAATTGTCGAAGATCGACTTTCCTCCAGACACAATTATTTTAAGAATAAAAAATCAATAAAACCCAACAACGAATCTAAGAACCAACAATCCTCCAAATTAAGACCATGCATGTAGAAAAGCACATGTTTAGAGCGTTGTTTTTATTCCAGACCCAGTCATTTAAAAATGATTTAAACAATCTTAAAAACATAAGGCTTTGTCATATTCTTATTCTTGTGGAATAAGACGAGTATTATGCTTAGTCTTTCTTCAAGACCCGGTTATTTAAAAGATAAACAAATGTTGAAAAAAAATCACAGCTAAGACCAATCTTCAAAATTGAACCCAGTATAAATGATTGGGCTTAGAGTAATGTCTTTACCCCTCACCCAGTTCTCTTAAAAATACAAATTAAGCGAAACATTAATCTTAAAACTTAGACCCCACATCTTCCAAACTATAAAACCCTCGTGATAACGCATACTTAATTTTACCAGACCAGCTTATTAAAAAAAAAACAGAACAAAACAAACATTTAAAATTAAAACCCTCTTCCAGCCTAAGATCCTGTAATATATACTGTATTTAAACATTCACTTTTTCTTCCAGGAAAAGAAATTTATAATTAATGAAAACCATCAAAACTTAGAGCCCGGGGAGCATTTCATGAAAGGAGTTGTCGGACGTTTAATCCGACAGTCCCATTTTATTCGACATTAACTATGGAAGTACTGCATCTTAGCCAATCAACATCAAGGTCGGACATAAATATTTATGAAATACTCCTACAATCATTTCATTCATGTTGAACAGGCACGAGAATAAGATTGAGTCTTTGTTATGAAGATTTCATTAATTTATATTTGAAATGACAAGGTCTGGAATAAAGAAAAATCTATAAACTTTATTTATTAAAGGTTATTAGTTTCAAGGATAGGTGGGTTTTAGATTCTGTTGTTTTTTTTAAAAATAATTTTTGTTATTTTGAAATAATTGAGTCTGGAGAAAGACTACTCTATATTTCCATGCTATTCAATGTTGATAAGATTACAAGGTCTTTGTTTTGTTGTTGGTTGTTGTTGTATTTTTATGATTTTTTTATAACTGGGTGTGGGGGAAAGACCACGCTATATTTCCATGTTACTTAACATAAATAGGATCATGGGTCTTTGTTTGCTTTTTTTACTATTACTATTAATCATGAGGTATTTGAAAGATCTGGGTCTGGATGACAGAATATGCTATATTTCCATGTTATAAAACATTAATGAGAGGGTTGGGTTACTTTTTGTCTGATTCCACCAGTTTTAAATAACTGGGTCTGGAGAAAAGACTATGCTCGATTCTCATTTTCATTCCACTAGAATATCATTATCGTATGTTAGTTTGGACCTATATTATAATTTTTGAAATAAACAGATCTGGAAAAAAGACTTTGGACTTATATAATAATTTTTTAATTAACTGGGTCTGGAAAAAAGACTTTGGACTTATATAATAATTTTTGAAAAACTTGGTCTGGAAAAAAGACTTTGGACTGATATTGTAATTTTTTGATTAACCGGGTCTGGAAAAATACTTGGGACTTATATGATAATTTTTGAAACAACCAGATATGGAAAAAAAGACTTTGGACTGATTATATAAATTTTTTTAATTAACCGGGTCTGGAAAAAATACTTTGGACTTATATAATAATTTTTGAATTAACTGGGTCTGGAAAAAAAGACTTTGGACTAATATTATAATTTTTCAATTAACCGGGCCTGGAAAAAAAGGAATCCATGACACATGCTCCGGCGACGATTGCTCCGGTGACAAATGCTCCCCAAAATGTGACATTTGCTGCGCTGATGTTTGCTCCGTCGATATTTGCTCCGCTGACTATTGCTATGCCGAAATTTGCTCCGCCGACTGTTGCTCCGCCGACATTTGCTCCGACAGTTGCTCCACCAACAGTTGCTCCGTCGACAGTTACTCCGCCGACAGTTGCTTCACTGACAATTGCTCCACATTTAGCAACAAATGCTCAGGCGACAAATGCTACCCGAACGACACATGCTCCGGCGACAATTGCTCCGCCAATATTTGCTCCGCATGTAGGGACAGTTGCTCCACCGGCATTTGCTCCGCATGTAAGGAAAAATGCTCCGCCAATAATTGCTCCGTCCACAATTGCTCCCTCGACAGTTTCTCGGCATGTTGCTTTTAAAAAAATATATAAGACCTAAATACCTGCGACAAATGCTCCTCGAATTATTGCTCTGCTCACAATTGCTCTACCGACAGTTACTAGGCCAAAAGGGAGAAAAGACTCTTGCTCTGACGAAAATTTTGTTACATCCTTGTGCGTTACATACTTTTTGTATTGTTTTGTTTTACCATTCAAGATGTTGTGCCACTTTATATCATAGGCGGATCCAGGGGGGCGAGGGGCCTGGGTCCCCTCGATTGGCGGAGCAAAAAAAAGGAAAAAAGGGGGGGGGGGTGTTACACCCACAAATGTAATAATCGCCCACAAATGTAATAACGCCCACAAATGTAATAACACTTTACCCACAAATGTAATAACACTTTACCCACAAATGTAATAATTTTTGATCGCCCACAAATGTAATAACACTTTACCCACAAATGTAATAACGCCCACAAATGTAATAACACTTTACCCACAAATGTAATAATGCACTTTACCCACAAATGTAATAATGACTTTACCTACAAATGTAATCAATTTGAAGTAATTTTTGGCGAATTCGTTCTAAACTAATATCCTATAGTGATGCGTTCATATAGCACAAAAGTTCAAAGTCTTTTTTCCAGACCCGGTTAATGAATATTACAGTACAAGTCCAAGTCTTTTTCCAGACCCGGTTTTTCAAAATTATAATATACGTCCAAAGTCTTTTTTCCAGACCCGGTTAATTCAAAAATTATAATGCAAGTCCAAAGTCTTTTTTTCAGACCCGGTCGTTTCAAAAGTTATAATATACGTCGGTGAGGGGTAAAGACAACACTCTAAGCCCAAGCATTTTAAGTGGGTTTAATTTTGAAGATTGGTCTCAGCTGTCATTTTTTTAAATATTTCTTTATCTTTTAAATAACCGGGTCCAGACGAAAGACTAAGCATAATACTCGTGTTATTCCACAAGAATAAGAATATGAGTCTTTTGTTTTTAGGATTGTTTAAATCATTTTTAAATCACCGGGTCTGGAAAAAAGACAACGCTCTAAACATGTGATTTTCTACATGCATGGTCTTAATTTGGAGGATTTTTGGTTCTTAGATTCGTTGTTGGGGGTTGAGTTTTATTGATTTTTTATTCCTGAAATAATTGTGTCTGGAGGAAAGTCGATCTTCGACAATCGGTCTTCATGTTGTTCCACAGTAATTAGATTATTGGGTATTCGTTTTAGAATATTTGTAAAAACTATTTTATTTTTCAAATAGTAACCAAGTCTGAAGAAGGGATGTCTGCTTTACCCACGCGTTATTACAATCTTTTGTAGGGGTAGTAGTATTATTTTAAAAAAGACATATTTTTACTGGGTGAAACTTTGGAAATTTGGTCTTAGATTCGAAGTTTTTCAGTTACTTTTTTTTAATAGCCGGGTCTGGAGGAAAGAGTACGTTTTAAAACTCGTGTTATTCCACGAGAATAAGAATATAAGGTCTTATGTTAGAAGATTTTTTTTTCGTAACTGTTTTAGGTCTGGAATAAAGACAACACTCTAAACCTCTTTTAAAACAGGTTCTTAGGTTGAAGGTTTGTTTGGTCTTAGACTTTGATTTTTTTTAATTCTTACTATTAGCGTTTTTTTAAGAAAAAAATGGTCGGGCTGAAAGACTACGCTATATCCAGCATTAATAAGATTATGGGGTCTTTATACCGTTTTTAAACTGTTATTCATAATGTTTAAATAACAGGTAACCGGGTCTGGAGAAAAGACTACGCTTGATTCTCAATTTACTCTTAGTGCATATATTCACAATATACACCGTATAAGTTGAAACAACAACAGAGACATTAATTCCACCAGTTTTAATTAACTGGGTCTGGAGAAAAGACTAAGCTCGATTCCCATTTTTTCCACAGGAGTATCATCGTATCTTAGTTTGGACTTATATTATAAATTTTGAAATAACTGGGTCAGGAAAAAGACTTTGGACTTATAAAATTCTTGAAACAACCGGGTCTGGAAAAAAGACTTTGGATTTATATCATAATTTTTTAAACAACCGGGTCTGGAAAAAAGACTTTGGACTTATATCACAATTTTTTAAACAACCGGGTCTGGAAAAAAAGACTTTGGACTTTTATTATAATTTTTGAAACAACCGGGTCTGGAAGAAAGACTTTGGACTTGTACTTTGATGTTTTATTAACCCGGTCTGAAAAAAGACTTTGCACTTTTGTGCTATATGAACGCATTACTATAGGATTTTAGTTTAGAACGGATTCGCCAAAAATCCCTTCAAATTTATTACATTTGTGGGTAAAGTCATTATTACATTTGTGGGCGATCAAAAATTATTACATTTGTGGGTAAAGTGTTATTACATTTGTGGGCGTTATTACATTTGTGGGTAAAGTGTTATTACATTTGTGGGCGTTATTACATTTGTGGGCGTTATTACATTTGTGGGTGCAACAGGGGGGAGCAGGGAAAAGAGAAAAAAAAGGAAGAGGAAGACAAGTGAAAGACTTTCATACTTCACTGAATAAAATTTTCGCTCGCACTTCGTGCTCGCATTGCCTGTTAGTTGATTAACATATCTTGTTCAATATGGAGCTTAAATATGAAGTTTGGAAGTCAATATGAAAAATATATTTCGCCGCGGAAATCGAACTTTCATTATTTTGTTTGACTTACAAATTGATTGTTTTAAAGTGATTTTTAAAAATGTTAGTTTTACGATCTGAACATTATAATATTTTCTGCTCGTGTTGCACGCTTGCAAATGTTAACTCATCAGTTACCTTTATTATTTTCGTGCATTCCATAAAGTTTTCAAAATATCCCTTTGCAGATTGCCAAAACGTATCAGATAGCGCTGCCCGCTCGCATTTTGATTTGCAAGTAATGTATGTCTCAATATTGATTAACAACAAACTTCTTAAAATCCACATTTCGTGAGAGTTTATCAAAAGTTTTCGGCTCGCGATTTGCGCTTGCATTAATTGTTAAAAATGTATTTACTCATGTATTTTATTAATAATTACCAAAGTTCTTGAAATGTCCAGTTTTCAGGCAATGATTTTGTGCCCTACTTAGGCATATTAACTTAATAATAAATAAGATAAATAATTTTATAATTAATTTGTCCCTTTTGTTTCATCTCGCACTTAGCAAGAGAAAAAGGAAGATCATATGATGACTTGTCCTAATGATGTCCCGGTCTCTTGTCAAAACCTAAAGTAATAATAATGAAAAATATTAGCTGTTTTTAAGTACGATCCATAGCCACCTCACAACTTTCCTACAAATTGCTTGAAATATAAAGCTGAAATAGACCCTTTTTTTTATTGATTTTCATGATAAAAGATAAATTTAGAATGCCTAGTTTCTAGGTCTAAATATGAAACACACGCGAGCATGTTTCATCAGATACGCAACTTGTTCTCTATTTAAATCATCCAGTTTCAGATTACAATATCAGCAATTTTCTGCTCGTGCTCTGTTCTTGCATTATGAATGTAGGAAGATCCCCTATTACTCATCCTATTCAATAGAGTGTCCCGTTTTAGGACTAAATTTCGAATTTTGTCGCTCGCGCCTCGCATCAATCGTTTAGTTATATAGCTATCCTGTTCACGATTAAAGAAATTGAAATCGAAATTTTCCACTCTCACTTCATGCTCGCAAAAATTGTTGTATACCTATCCTGTTGAAATCACAACAAGTGCTAAGAATTTCCATTTTTAGAAATGTCAAAAAAATTCAGCTTGCGCTTTCCGCTTGCATTATTTGATTGTTAAGATATGTAACTCCTTCATGGCCAATTGCAGGCAAACCATAATAGGTACCTTTTTGATCAGTTCAAAGCGTGTATTAACAATTTCTGCTCGCGCTTCGCATTCGTAGATTTTGTCCAGTTGCATACACATCTTTTTATGATACTATTGTCCAGAATGTTCAAATTTTAGGAGAAAACACATAAAATAAAAAAATGTTGACGCTCGCGATTGCATTATTCAAATGATATCATATATTTATGTTGATTTATAAGAATAAAACTAGGAAGTTACTAGTAGACTATCCTTTCAAAGAAATGTTTAACGATTATAATTCCACATGTTCAGGGAGAAATAAAAAAAAATCACAGGCAAATGAGGAGAAAATTTGAATATTGTATATTTCTTATAATAAAGTTTAAAAGAATAGTGAGTGATGTCATCAGTTCTCTCATTTGCATACCGACCAGGATGTGCATATAATTATTTTGTGAAATTAAGCGAAACTTAAAAATATAACTTTCTTATTTTTACATCCGATTTCGATGAAATTCAGTGTGACGGTTGTTTGATTTCTCTTTTCATTTAAACCAACTTTTTCTTGTGGTGGACATGTCCTTTACGAGGAGAGTTTTAACACTGCTAGTAATTGAAGGGAAAAATAAATGAAAATGGAGTAGAAGTGTCAGGACAAACCTTTCTAACAAGATTGTAAAACTATTAGTTTTCAATTTCATTAGAGGGGTTAGGAAAAAGTTAGAAGAATAAACAGTGAAAACAGACCCCCCCCAAAAAAAAAAAAACAGAGCGAGAAGAAAGAGATAGGAGAAGAAGGGAGAGGTTGTAAAAGAGTAATGCAGAGAGAGAAACAATTAAAACAGGTGGAGAGAGGGACGGGGAGGTGGTTTTCAAGGAAAGAAAGGGAGAAATAATCGAGATAAAAGCGCTAATGGGAAATTTAATTTGAGCCAAACTATTTCTTTCCGCTGAGCAATTCAGTTAGGGATGTTAAAAATATATCGAATAATGATAATGACCATACAGCTTTAGAGAAGAAGCGTTGTTAGTTTTCCAAAAAATAAAAAAATCGGTGGATGGCATTTTCGGCGAAGCTATAATCAGCGGAGCATTTGTCCCTACATGCGGAGCAAATTTCGGCCGAATAACTGTCCCTACATGCGGAGCAAATTTCGGCGGAGCAACTGTTCCTACATGCGGAGCAAATATTGGCGGAGCAATTGTCAAAGGAACATATGTCGTTCGGGAAGCATTTGTCGCTAAATATGGAGCAATTGTCGGTGGAGCAACTGTCGGCAGAGTAATTGTCGGCGGAGCAATTGTTGGCGGAGCAAGTGTCGGCGGAACAAATGTCGGCGGAGCAAATGTCGATGAGCAAATGTCGCATTTTGAGGAGCATTTGTCACCGGAGCAATCGTCGCCGGAGCATGTGTCGGGTTACCCTGGAAAAAAGACTTTGGACTTATACAATAATGTTTTAAACAACTAGGTCTGGAAAAAAGACTTTGAATTGATATTATGATTTTTGAATTAACTGGGTCTGGAAAAAAGACTTTGGACTCATGTAACTGGGTCTGGAAAAAAGACTTGGACTTATATACTAGTTTTTGAAACAACCGGGTCTGGAAAAAAAGACTTTGGACTTATATAATAATTTTTTAATTAATCGGGTCTGCAAAAAAAACTTTGGACTTATCCCCAAAAAAGACTTTGCACTTTTGTGCTATATGAATGCATTGCTATAGCATTTTAGTTTAGAACGGATTCGTCAAAAATCCCTTCAAATTTATTACATTTGTGGGTAAAGTCATTATTTCATTTGTGGGCAATCAAAAATTATTACATTTGTGGGTAAAGTGCATTATTACATTTGTGGGCGAAATTATTACATTTGTGGGTAAAGTGTTATTACATTTGTGGGCGTTATTACATTTGTGGGCGATTATTACATTTGTGGGTGTAACACGCGCCCATATGGCTAAAGCAGATATCAAGTCGGCATTTCGATTGTTGGCCGTAAGGCCGGAGGATTTTGACTTACTCGGGATTTTTATTGATGGTGCATACTACTACGACCGATGTCTTCCTATGGGGTGCTCAATTTCATGTGCCTTGTTTGAGCGATTCAGCAGGTTTTTAAGAGTATTTAAGAGTATATAAACTTCGTGAAATTATTTGGTCTATATAGTTTACGATTCCTTATTTATTATTGTTTCAGGACGCGGTCGTATTATAAATGTATATGGCTGTTAGCAACATTTAACAAATGTTCGGCTCCGTTAGCAGTACGATTATTATACCTTCAGACGCTGTCGTTCACATAGATTGAATGCAGATGAACAATTTTTTTTTCTTCTGCTATCACATAAATATAATTAATACATACATGTATTTTCCGAGTTTTATAGAGGTAATCAATATAAAATTTCTATGCTTACTTCAATGCATGTATATGAATCAAATTATGTCGGTATGGAACGTTGATTGGTCAATAGACTGGTACCGATCTTCACGTTTCCGATGAATTGTTTAATTCATTAAGTCATTGTTTAATTTTGGCATTACAAAAGCAACATTTGTGTTATTGTTACAAATCGTACATTGTAGACAATTTTAGTGAGAATAGGTCTCCTTTGTAGAAGCTTCGTTTTGTTGGGTTATCATGTTATGACATTTCCCAAAATTAATCTGTTTTGTTCATATAAGAAAGAATTAGGTGCCTATCTGTCCTTGGCGGCGAGTTGGCCATGAATGAGCATCCTCGTTTGGCGGCATTAACATTTTTTGCAGGACAGTTCGTCATTATATGCTTGTAAATATGATATAATTAGTATTATCTTTTAAGAAATAAGTTTAATCGTTTCCTGAGATGATGGGGCTTTTGAACAATAAAAAATTATATTGCGCAAAGTTTGATAATATTCCCTTTTGGCAGCACCTCAACATTTGTGGCTTGCTCGTTGATGAAAACCATGTGGCCGATCAGCAATTGGTTATCGGAGAGATGCCCACTTATTATCTTTATGTCACACCCATGATTATGTCGCTGGTTGGGATGCTGTGTTGTGATTTGCTAGCCTGCTCGAATTTGACAAAGTCACTGAGCCAGCCAGGAGGTGACGTTTGTATGCAGTATTGCGAAATAATACGCTAGTCTTGTCCTCGTGTTGCTGATCGGGACCCTGGACAAGTTTTTCTTGCCTTGGTCGGATGGATTTGCATGTTGGTTGGGTGTTGTTTGGCTAGGGGAAGTTTCTATCAATTTTATTTACTTTGAGAATTTTAGCCCGGGCTCCCATTGTTGTTCTCAGGAAGTGATTTATTGAAGTTATCTTAATTCACATGCCTTTTGTATGTTACAATCCTTTCAGAACACTGTAAATAGATTGTTTCGTATTGTCATATTCTTACAAACGTTTGGCCTTGAACAATTGTCAATTGTATTTGAAGAAATTTCATTTGTACATTTCATTGAGTATTTAACTTTTAGAATATACCACGGAATACCGCACATCAATTTTCTTTTGTCTTCATTTCGAGTCTGGCTGAGAGTAATCCAAAATACTTTGACATTTTAATTTAATGTGGTGTGTTCTTACCTTCTGCTAAATATAAGATAAGGAAAAAGGTACTCGAAAACGTACTCGAAACACTTCTGGTTAGTCAAGGTGACTGTACGTTGCATTGAATATATCTGATTTTTGGGAATCATTTCGTTGATATGTTGAATAGTCAGAAATCAAGCTCATTGGCATTCCTCTAATTATTAGTCTAAACAACATTAAATGCAAATATATGAAGGTTTATAGTTACTGGCTGTCAAATAAGATAAGGAAAAAGAGAAGAATAACGACAATGTGAAAACATTAAGGAAACTTTGCAAAAACGTACTTGGAAACGTACTTGAAACTATTTGCATGGTTTCAGAGGTTGGTCTGATAAAAGTAATTTTAGACGTTCTAAAAATTATTGTTATTACACTGAATATCAATTAATTTGTTTTTCGTACTTTATCTATGGGTGAATCAAAAATACTGTACATTTTGTTACATGTATCTTATTTCTTGAAATTATAATTGTCATGCTATAATAAACAGACAAAAATCTAGCTTATAGATATTCATCTAAATGATAATCCGAAATACTTTGAAATGTAAATGTAATGTGGTGTGTATTTACCGTCTGCCAAATTAGATAAGGAAAAAAGAAGAAAACAAGTATATGATTTGTTTTATTTTTTTTCGAAAACGTACTCGGAACTCTTCTGGTTAGTCAAAGTGACTGTACATTGCATTTAATACATCTGATTTTATGAAGGAATCATTTTCGTTGATATATTTTTTATAGTCAGAAATTAAGTTCATTGGCATTCATCTAATTAATAGTCCAAACAACATTAAAATACAAATATATGAAGGTGTATACATGTAGTTACTGGCTGTCAAATAAGATAAGGAAAAAGAGAATTAATAACAAGAATAAAAATACATTTTTAAGGAATATTTTGGAAAACGTACTTGGAAACGTACATGGAACTATTTGCATGGTTTCAGAGGTTGGTCTGATATAAGTAATTTTAGAGGATATAAAAATGAAATTATTTTATTGTCATTACACTAAGTATAAATGGATTTTTTTCATCGTACGTATAGTGTTGGTTAATCAAGGTAGCCGTACGTTGCATTGAATATATCTGATTACATAAAGATTTTCAATTCCATTGATATATTAAATAGACCGACGTGAAGCTTATTGACATTCCTCTAAAGAATAGTCCAAACAACATTCAATCACAAATACATGAAGGTGTATTTTTACCAGCTGTCAAATAAGATAAGGAAAAAGAGAACGAATAACAAAAATATAAAAACATTAAGGAATATTCTAGAAAACGTACTTCGAAACGTACTTGGAACTATTTGGATGGTTTTTGAGGTTGGTCTGATATAAGTAATTTTAGAGGATCTAAAAATAAAACTATTTTATTGTTATTACACTAAATATCAATTAATTTGTTTTTCGTACTATACCTATGGGTGAATCAAATATACTGTACATTTTGTTAAATGTATCTAATTTCTTGAAATTATAATTGCTATAATAAACAGACAGAAATCAAGCTTATAGATATTCATCTAAATGATAATCCAAAATACTTTGAAATGTAAATGTAATGTGGTGTGTACTTACCGTCTGCCAAATAAGATAAGGAAAAAGGAAGAAAACAAGAATATGATTTTTTTTCGAAAACGTACTCTGAACTCTTCTGGTTAGTCATAGTGACTGTACATTGCATTGAATATATCTGATTTTATGAAGGAATCATTTTCGTTGATATATTTTGAATAGTCAGAAATCAAGTTCATCGGCATTCCTCTAATTAATAGTTCAAACGACATTCAAATACAAATATATGAAGGTGTATAGTTACTGGCTGTCAAATAAGATAAGGAAAAAGAGAAAGAATAACAAAAATATAAAAACATTAAGGAATATTCTAGAAAACGTACTTCGAAACGTACTTGGAACTATTTGGATGGTTTTTGAGGTTGGTCTGATATAAGTAATTTTAGAGGATCTAAAAATAAAACTATGTTATTGTTATTACACTAAATATCAATTAATTTGTTTTTCGTACTATACCTATGGGTGAATCAAATATACTGTACATTTTGTTAAATGTATCTAATTTCTTGAAATTATAATTGCTATAATAAACAGACAGAAATCAAGCTTATAGATATTCATCTAAATGATAATCCAAAATACTTTGAAATGTAAATGTAATGTGGTGTGTACTTACCGTCTGCCAAATAAGATAAGGAAAAAATAAGAAAACAAGAATATGATTTTTTTTCGAAAACGTACTCTGAACTCTTCTGGTTAGTCAAGGTGACTGTACGTTGCATTGAATATATCTGAATTTATGAAAGAATCATTTTCGTTTATATATTGAATAGTCAGAAATCAAGCTCATCGGCATTCCTCTAATTAATAGTTCAAACGACATTCAAATACAAATATATGAAGGTGTATAGTTACTGGCTGTCAAATAAGATAAGGAAAAAGAGAAAGAATAACAGGAATAAAAAAAACATTAAGGGATATTTTCGAAAACGTATTTGAAACTATTTGTATGGTTTAAAAGGTTGGTCTGATACAAGTAATTTTAGAGGATCTAAAAATGAAATTATTTTATCGTCATTACACCAAATATAAATGGATTTTTCATCGTACTTATAGTGAGGGTTAATCAAGGTAACTGTACATTGTATTGGACATATGTGATTACATAAATATTTGTTTTTGCATTGATATATTGAATAGACAGAAGTGAAGCTTATTGAAAGTCCTCTAAAGAATAGTCCAAACAACATTCAAATACAAATACATGAAGGTGTATACTTACGAGCTGTCAAATAAGAATAGGAAAAAGAGAAAGAATAACAAGAATATAAAAACATGAAGGATTATTCTCGAAAACGTACTTCGAAACGTACTTGGGACTATTTGTATGGTTTCAGAGGTTGGTCTGATTTAAAATGATTAATTTTAGAGAATCGAAAAATATAATTTTTTTATTGTCATCACACTAAATATCAATATTTCTTTTATTTATAGCGTAGTTAATCAAGCTGACTGTACGTTGGGTTTAATATATCTGATTTAAAGAAGGAATCTGTTTCGTTGATATATTGAATACCTGTAGTCAGAAATCAAGCCTATAGACATTCGTCTAAAGTATAGTCCAAAATACACTTTAATACACTAAATGATAATCCATAATACTTTGAAATGTAAATGTAATATGGTGTGTACTTACTTTCTGCCAAATAAGATAAGGAGAAAGGAAGAAAACAAGAATATTATTTTTTTTCCAAAACGTACTCGGAACTTTTCTAGTTAGTCAAGGTGACTGTACGTTGTATTGAATATATCTGATTTCATGAAGAAATTATTTCGTTGATATATTGAATAGTCAGAAATTAAGCTCATTGCCATTCCTCTAATTAATAGTCTAAACAACATTGAAATACAAATATATGAAGGTGTATAGTTACTGGCTGTAAAATAAGATAAGGAAAAAGAGAAGAATAACAAGAATAAAAAGCATTAGGGAATATTTTCGAAAACGTACTTGGAACTTTTTGTATGGTTTTAGAGGCTGGTCTGATACATGTAATTTCAGATGATCTAAAAATGAAATTATTTCATTGTCATTACACTAAATATAAATGGATTTTTTCATCGTAGTTATAGTGTGGGTTAATCAAGGTAACCGTACGTTGTATTGAACATATCTGATTACATAAAGATTTTTTTAAGTTATATTCCTTAATTTTATAAGTTCTAAAAATAAAAAAAAATATTGTTATTACACTAAATATCAATTGATTTGTTTTTGTACTTTATCTATGGGTGAATAAAAAATACTGTACATTTTCTTTGTATCTTATTTCTTGATATTATAGATATTCATCTAAATGATAATCCAAAATATTTTGAAATGTAAATGTAATGTGGTATTTACTTACCGTCTGCCAAATAAGATAAGGAAAAATGAAGAAAACAAGAATATGATTTGCTTTATTTATTTTTTTGAAAACGTACTCGGAACTCTTCTGGTTAGTCATAGTGACTGTACATTGCATTGAATTATGAAAATACTTACCATGATTTTCTTATTTACGAGATAACTGGATATACCCATTTGATTTGCAAGTTCATTACAATGAACCTGCGTGCCGAATATACTACACAACTTTCCCTGCGCGCGCGCTGCATCTCCCTACCAACGCACTATCCCAAGATCATCGCGCAATTTGGCGTCCATTTCCTCTCATGGGCCTGTGGGCAAGACATGTTGTCACACAAGGCGAGGGGTAGGAGGGAGGGTTCAAATGGGTATATCCAGTTATCTCGTAAATAAGAAAATCATGGTAAGTATTTTCATAATTTACATCAATAACTGGGATATACCCATTTGATTTGCTAGACCAACACGGATTCAACGTAAAGGGAGGCATGTCTAGACTAAGAAGTGCGTAAAAATAGGGAGATGAAGACACGAAGGCCGTTGCCTAAAGGACAGGGGAGGCAATAAAGCCTCATGTGAAGAAGTCCTTAAGAGCAAGGAGTGAAGGAAAGAGGAGCGTCAATAGGCGGACCTCAAGAAGTCGTGAACGACGATTCCAAGAAAGAGCCCAAGAAGAATGATACTAAGTATCATGGGCCCTTGGCCTAGTGTCAGAACAACATCACCAGCTGACTAGATCGTAAGATTCGGAATTTGTTGAAAATTTCAACAAGAATCGTGATAGGAAAACTGAAGCTTTTAAGGCTCAGTAAGTGATCAATCGAACAATCTGAGAAGGCGAGATATCTCAGAAGCCTCCGCGTGGGAGAAAGCGCCCAGAATTCGATATCTGTCTCAAATGCGTGAGGGCAGAACATCTGCAGAATTCTGATAGAGAGCTGTGGCAGAACGTTACTAGCGGTCCGAAGGGGGACCAGGAACGACGGAGAGTAGGGTTTAAGAAAAAAAAAAACATTCGTAAGGCAGTCAAGAGCCGAGAAAGCGACTGAGTGCCATCCTGTTAATAAGAAATGCCGCGGACCTGCTGCCTATGTAGAATAGAGCAGTCTGGTCAAAACAGCTCAACCGGGCGTGTCAGAGAAACAGCGCGGTACACATCACGACAAAAGTGTGATAGACCGAGTGATCGAGAGAGAACTCAGGATCCCCTTTCTCCCGTACTGATTGAAGCACCCGCCTGAGGGTGCAGCGCCCGCGGTGGAAGAGGTGGCTTGGCTCAAGCCACCATCGCCGAGAGAGTCCGTAAGGCTAGGCTGGGCGGGGGAATCCCTAGCAGCAGCAAGTGTACGCCAGAGGGAGCTGGCGAAAAGTCTCTGTCATGATCTTACGTGTGAACGACAATCAAGAGATGCTCTAAACGAACAGACATCGCCAGATATGATACCTCAACAGTTACGTTCCCAACGGGATCGAATGAGGTAGCAACGGCCCTGTCCTATCAAGTTAGGGGCGGAAACTGGCTAAGAGTGTCGATGTCCTCGCTTGAAGAAACAAGCGAAGGAGTAAGGAGACTTGAGGAAAGTAATCACAAAAATTTCCTTCAGTCTGCGGTGAGAACCAGTTGTTTATGAAAACAACCACAAGGCCTGGTCTCTCAGGTGATTGTAAGAGCAAGCACCGCCGGCGCCGGTTGCGGCAGCGTGGAACAGTCCGATATCGTGAAGATAAGGAGTTCCGAAAAGCTGCGGGGGGCGGTAAAAATGACGCCCTAAGCAGCGGGGGATGAGAATCTAAGTTACTAAAAGAAGAACTCCAGTGAAGTAAGTCACTTACATGGAGAGACTCATCCACAGTCGGCCCGAGAGAAGGCGGGTCGTAGTGATCGTGGTTAGGTAGGCATAAGCATACATCCATCCACGGTACATCATCCTCGGTCGCGCGGTGACCAGGCCACATGCATTGCATGGAAGGAGGATGAAAGCAGCATGCGAGGCGACTCGAGTGTGCCGCGAGAAAAAGCTTCTCAATAAGAAGACGATTCGACAAACGGGCACGGTAATAACATCCACCGTAGACCACTCCACACAAGGAGGAAACGGTGGAGACGCCCGCAAGCTTGACCCACATAGAGGGCAGTCTATAAGATAGACTGTTAGAGCTCGACCGATGGTCTGGCGGCGTACCGTTTGGTGTAAACTCGCCGACCCGGCACGGTGGGTGTGCCCAGAAAGTAGGCATAGAATGCCGACAGAGAATCCTGGGGCTTTAAACAAGCTTGAACGCACGTACATAGTCAACAATCTCATGAGATGTACGGCGGTTTCTTTCCTCCGAGATGAAGCTTACCCGACAGGGGAACCCTTATGGAACAAACACAGTGTTACCACAGTGTGTAACACAGGGTGTACCACAGTGTGTACCACAGTGTGTACCACAGTGTGTAACACAGTGTGTTCACAGCGTGTACCACATGTGTTTAATATATTATTTTGGGACGTGTGGTAACACTGTGTTTACAACACTGTGTAACACAGTGTTGCCACACAGTCGCCACATAGTCCGAAACACATATTAAACACACTGTGTACCACACGTTTATAACCACATAGTCCTTTACACTGTGGCATTCACCACATAGTCCACCACACTATGACATACACCACATAGTCCACCACACTATGACATCAACCACATAGTCCACCACACTATGACATATACCACAGAGTCCACCACACTATGACATGCACCACATAGTCCACCACACTATGACATACACCACATAGTCCACCACACTATGACATATACCACATAGTCCACCACACTATGACATATACCACATAGTCCACCACACTATGACATATACCACAGAGTCCACCACACTATGACATATACCACAGAGTCCACCCCACTATGACATATACCACAGAGTCCACCACACTATGACATACACCACATACTCCCCCACACTATGACATACACCACATAGTCCCCCACACTATGGTGCTCATCTTACTGTGATGTCTACCACACAGTCCACCACACGGACATTGACTACACAATCCACCAAACTGTGGTATGCATGTGCCACTAGCTCATTTACCACATGCAGTCCACTACATACCCATGCAGCACATACCATGTAGACCACTGCAACACAGGCCAACTGGAACGAAGCACAGTGTCCCGCAATCTTGACCACAAAAGTATACCATCATTGCCAATTAGTGCTGATCTCAATAGGAGTGGAAGCTAATAATAGTGTCACCAATTCAAATCAAATTTTAGAATATATCTTTCATCATTTTGCATACCCAGTTGTAAAAAAAGAAAAAAAAAATCAACACTAAAAATTTCCATCCTCCTGATCACAACATAATTGATTTGAGAATTTGTCTGTTGTCACTGGCTGTAGGTACTTGGGTGGTAGTATCATGGTAGACATTGTGCTTTGGTCCCAATCTGAAGAGTAGGGAGAGCAATCCACAAGACACGAGAAAATATAATTAGAAATAAAAAATGAAAAAATTCATTTCGTTCAGTTTAATAAACAGTAATAAAATAAAAGCAACATGAAAATAACTGGGTCATAAATACCAGCACAGTGAATACAAACATGAATTTTTCTCCTCGATTTTCACAAGTAAACATACGTTGTGGAATGAAATTGTTTGGGAAAACAAGCCTGGTATGAAATATTTCTTAAATGTAAACATATTAACGGGGTACTCCAGGCTGACATAATACAATTTTAACAAATAAAGTAAAATGAGACAAACAAAATACTAATAATTTCATAAAAATCTGACAAGGATGACAAAGTCATTACATTTTTAACTTTTGCATTACTAGGGCAAAACAGTGCTATGCATGTCTTCATGAATATGCAATGACCAAGCTGATGATATCCCCACGTAATCTTTTGTATTTTATTTCAAAAAATTATATTTAGTCAAATTTTGTCACCAAATATAATTACAAAAATTGGATTGACAACTGATTTAGTTTGTAAGAAAATCATTGTGCCAACTTATTTTGTTACAAGGGAGACATGTCGTGTACACATGTAGGAAAATATGAAATGATCATGATTTTATTAAATAAAATAAGAAAAAGGAAGGTGGGGACATGACATCATTAGTCAACCTATTGCACATTCATGATGACTTGCATATGACTATTTTCACAAAATATTGCTAAGCTTGAAATTCTATAACTTCACTATTTGCTGTCAGATTTTCAGCGTTTTGCTCGGTGGATTTTACTATATTTATTTTGATATGTACCCCTTTAAGGTATCTAACATTTATGAGTCTATATTCTGACAAATTTATCTTTGAGGTTGTTCTTTCATTCAAATGCAAGTATCTTCATTCGAAACAGGATTTGCAAGGTTACAAGTGATGAAAACACCGAACTAAAATAACCTGTTTAACCTTAAAAGAAAAGGTTACTTGAAAAAAAAAAAACAAGTGGAACGCCTCTGACAGTCTCGCCTGCGTCACGCAATTCAATATAGCAACACTGCTGACTTTGAATAAAAACAGTGATACTTGATTACCCTAATGTTCAAGTTTACTTTCAAAGTTATGAAGACATTTCTAAAATTACTCCCAACATAGTCAAAGTTAAATGACATTTGACCTTAATCATTTGACTAAAAACTAGTGCAAGACTATCAATGATACTTGATTACCCTTATATCCAAGTTTCATGAACCAGATCCATAATCTTTCAAAGTAATGACATTTAAAAAATATCTCAAGCATGGTCACAGTTCATTGACCCTAAGTGACCTTTGACCTTAATCATGTGACCTAAAACTCATGCAAGATGATAAGTGAAACTTAAAGCTTGTGTATAGTTTTGGTAAATCCACCAAAATGCACCTATCACTATTCCAATTCATTGCTAGCTAATATGAATGGATATGCCCTATAACAGTTATGATGTGGAGGATTTGAAATGAAAATGTGTTTTACAGGATAAATTTTGCAATTTTACATGGAAATTTAACTTGATCGGGTCACCCGATCAAATGAAAATATCTATGCGTTTTTGTCTTTCAATTAAATCCTATTCCAAATCATGGAATGGGCTTATACTTTCAAGATATGTTCTTTGTCTGTAACTTTTGGATATCTCATCACTAAATTTATAAAATAAGCGCTTGAATGCCCATTTTTAAATTTAAAACAAGCATCGCCGAGAGAGGGCGCTATATATCCAAGATTTGAATATTTGAAATTTTCTCAGAGAAGTGCAGTTGGAAAAATATCTAACGGTCTCTACGCTTCAGTAAGACTGTTATATTAGATGATATTCGATTATCAATCACATTATTGACCCTTTACCAAAGCTATACACAGGCTTTAAATACTCATGTCCAATTTTCCTAAACTAGGTCGATAAAATTCCAAAGTTAAGATGACATCTCAAAAACTTTGGTTAAAGATTTCAATTTTGATAACCAAACATGGTCAAATTTTATTGACCATAAATGATCATTGGCCTTGACAATGTGACCTGAAACTCATTGTCAGTGGTACTTGATTACCCTTATGTTCAAGTTCATGAAATAGGATCATGATGATGACAGTTAAAAAAATTAACAGTTCAGGTTTCAGTGCTGTGACCTTTGACTTTGATCATGTGACCTGACAGGCTGACACTAATGTAAGATTATCAGCAATTTAACTTTTGTACAAGTTTCATAAAATAGGCCCTTATATTTTTAAAGTTGTGACATAAAAAAACTTAGACCCTAAATGAACTTGATCATTCAACCTGGACACTCATGCAAGATGATCAGTGATACTTCGTTACACCTATGTCCAAGTTTCATGAACTAGGTCCATATACTTCCTAACTCCTAAGTTATGACATTTCAAAAACTTAACCTTGGTTAAGATTTCAATGTTGACGACGACGCCGCCGTAGTCGGAAAAGCAACGCCTATACATGTAGTAAAGCAAATCCCTACCATCACAGAGAGTTGTGAAATTTCGAAACAGGAACAAGTAACCAACATTTATTTTTCAAAAATAAGAACACTTTGCATATATTTTGCCTTTTCACACCTATATACAAATATCAGAAAAATATGAACAAGAGCCAAAAAATGTCCACAAATCTCTTGCATGAAGTGCATATACTAGCGTCCATATAGCTGCATATAAGTATTCCTTTGTATTAGTTGGAACTTGGAAACAGTATCAAACGGAAGGCACATGGCAAGAAAATGATTTGTCATAGTATAAATATAAAAATATATCAATCTGAGTTTGATGAATATCACAAGGTGATAAAGCAGGAGTTGGCATGTCATGATAAATTTTGAAAGCACACACTATATAAACCTGAGTTGGCTGTATTAGCAGACATGTCATAATACATGAAAGACATTTTCGTGTAATATATACCCATGATCAGAATAAAATGGGTTTTTTAATGACTCGTATGAGGCAATATTAAGGCTTATTTCCAAACAAAAAAAAAGGTATCACACTTAAACCTGCTTTTCTGCACGTCTTCGAGATGCACGGACATCTTTCAGCTTCTGGCCCATGCGTGCACGTACTTGGCCCATGGAAGTGCAGGGAAATTGTTGTCATGCTTGTTGTGTGTGCTGAATATAAGAAAATGAAAGGACACAAAAACTGGCTCAAAGTCTCAAACTTTTATCAAAGACTCTACATCATATATAAATATTAATTAAAGCCAAGTCAAGTTCCGTCTGTTTGTGACTGTTGGTTACTCAGCTGCAGTGGAGTATCTAAGAGTCACAAACACAACAAAAAAAACATGCATACCCATGAAACAGGATTATAATATTAGGGGCGGATAAGTTAAAGCAAGAAAATCAAGATTTCAGGCTCGGTAATCTTATTTCTATAGTCCTACTTGATTGAAAATATCTTATGAAATGACAAGGAAGTGACTTAAAGGAAATTAAGTTCTTAAACTGGTTGATTGTCTAAGCCTTTGACTCTGTGAATTTCTAATTTTTTTGGTCCGCCGCTCTGGAAGAAATTGTACCGGTGACAGGCAGCATCATTGTAAAATGTAAAATGACAAGACATTTGTGAAGATCAATCACTTACTTAAAACATTAAAATGTTTTCTATGGTTACGTAGATTCAAATCAAAGTCGGTGTCCTTTTCCTCCGTTTTCTGTTAGTTTGTTTTTGTTTCCACATCAAAAACTTATTTTCACCGTAGATTACCATTTGGAGAGACTGTGCTATTCTAGTACATGTAGTTTCTCTTTCAGGGAGATTCACCCTAACCCTCCGCCTTGAAATTATTGACAAGCTTGGTAATATGAGAAATTACAGAGCATCTTCCTATTTACAGTAATTGTGATATTCTGAATTCATTTGTAGATTCACGCAGAGACAATCATTCTTGGCAAAATACACAAGAAAATGTAAAAGCTATCAAAGGGGAAGTTCACCCTGATGAATAATTGGTTGTAATAAGAAACAAAAAAAAATTGAGAAATATATCAGTGAAGGTTTGATAAATATTAAAGAACAGAGATTTTTTTAGAATATGATTTTATGACATCACAGACGATATGAATTGGCCAAAATGCAATTTTTTCAAAAATTGAAAGTGATTTTTTTATTTTTGCGGTGGATATATCCTCAGACACATCATTTCATAGCCCCTTCTACTAGAATTTACCATAACGCAAATCTGTGTGTGAGACACAGTGTTATTTGTGAATGTTGATATGCCAGGGCTAGCAATGGAAATTCATCCATTTAGAGTGCCAATATCCTACAATGATATACCAAGAGAGTCAGAAAAAAACTTTAACATTTAAAAAAATCACCAATTTAATGAAAAAGCATGTCCGGAAAACATAACTCTCATCTCATATAGATGTATGTCCTGAAAGAGCATCTACTCCATCATAATTTCAGATACAATTTTTATGTGGTATATGTTTAACCTTTGATAATTAAGAGGTATTCTTTGTTGTGATGTAAAATTCTATTTGCACCAAAAGCATGAATGCAATGCTCTGGAGAAGATACTCTTTCTGGACATATGAGAATTTTGTTTTCTGGTCATGATTTTTCATTTAATTGGCCACAGAATCTTGCCGTAAATAATAAACTTTTAAACTGACCTTTATGGTTCCGCTGGTCTTCAGTCTTTTTCTTCTTTAGAAGCTCTGCCATAGCAGATCTGTCAGCTTTCCCAACCTGCAACCAAAAATGGAAATAAAATATGAACAGATATGGAATATGTTTAGAATTTTTAAAATTAAAATTTAATGTAGCCCCCCTCCCCGCTCAACATTTTTCAAGACCATCCAGCTACGATTTTTTGGGGTGACCGCGCCGCGCCACTCACATTTAAGTCTCGCATATCTTCTGAGTTCAAATTTGCGACACCTGGGTACGCGGTCATGTGCAAATCCAATGCAATTCTGTATCTAGACTAGGAATCCAGACAAAATTCATAAGTGTATCATTATTTTTAGTTTTTCTAATGAATTTTCTTTTATTGAAGTAGTACCACCAATACTTTCCAATTCCATCACTTTTTTTTTTCAAGTAGAAATTTAAGAGCAATTTTTTGAATCACCACTGGCAGCGATATATTAAGTTATGTATAAGTCATTTTTTTTTGCAAATCACAGAATAAAGTCTGGCCTGCTTCAGGTAAACACTTATCACTTTGGACTAAATTTCCTGGCTAGTATGCTTCAAAATTTCCTGATCCATGCACGTCTTAAAAATTTAAGTTGAATGTAAAGTTTCAACGTACCCTCTTTCTCACATCTTTTTTTGAGGTTGAAGCCTCATCCTCCATGTCCTCATCTGTGGCATCAGACTCATCCATAGCCTCATCTACTCTGGTTGCGGTGTTTAGGAACTCCTTCTCTTTCTTTAGTACATCAGCTTTTTTTTCTGTAAGGGACAGGCACATTAAGGACAGACATAAATAATCAGAGTAATTTCAAAGAGCCATTTATGAAATGCATTGTAAAAATGGGGTTTTAGCATTATTAGAATTATTACTACAGAGTATAGACAAGTTATCAAATCAGAATTCAGACACCAGTTTTTAAGTTATAGACGTAAATAATTTTATCTGAATTCTGTACACACAAACTATTTTGAGTTGTAGACATATTTTTCAGTAGATCTAAATAAGATAATTATTATTTAAAAACTAGTAAGAATCTTTCACATCATTAAATTTGTCCCCAAATTTGTTAATTAGCCGATGTAATGCTAATCCAGTCTAGCCAGGAGGCTTCTAGAGAGTAAAAATCATTTACTAACGTACATGTAACTTACTCTCATACGAAGCCAGGGCTTTTTGCATGTAGGCAGCCAAAACCTGAAACTTTTGCCCCCGAGATTTCTACTTTCTCTCTAAAAGATCTAGCCCTAAATCATGTACCTGGGATACAACTTCATTTCCGACATTTCTATGTTATGGATTTTATTTTTAGACAAGAATTCATTAAAAAAATGAAAAATTGTCATGAAAAAAAAGAGACTTGCCCGATGTTTACACCGCCATCTTGTTTTCTATTGTTCTTCACCCACGATACGGACGCTTGAGTCGCGTAACGTGGGTGAGAGTAGCCAGGCGGCTTCTAGAGAGTAAAAATCATTTACTAACGTAAGGTTACTCTCATACGAAGCCAGGTCTTCCTTCTCATAGACGCGTGCGTCGGGTAACGTTGGCGAAGAACAATAGGAAGTAAGATGGCGGCGTAAACATCGGGCAAGTCTCTTCCGTCTTTTCACAATATTTCTCTCATTTTTTTGATGAATTCTTGTTCAAAAATAACGAGAGCGTAGAAATGTCGGAAATGAAGTTTTTTCAATGTACATGATTTAGGCCTAGATCTTTTCTATTAAGGAAAGTAGAAATCTTGGGGGTGAAAGTTTCAGGTGGTTTGGCTTCCGTCGTGTGGGTCAATGAGAAGGAAGACCTGGCTTCGGATGAGAGTAACCTTACGTTAGTAACTGATTTTTACTCTCTAGAACTAGAAGCCGCCTGGCTAGGTGAGAGTAAGGCCGTGTTTATGCTTCCACTTTTCAGGCCAGAATCAGCGTTTCCAAACGTGATTAGTCCAAAACACGGTTGCGTCCATGCTTACTTTCATTTAAACGCTGTTTCAAAACGCCGATCGTAAAGACGTAAACTCACAAAAAGGTGCGTTTGTAAACGTTGTTTGACCAGAATCAGGCTTTCTGGGGAAGTATAAACAGAACCACGATCATAAACGTGTTTAAATGACGTCATTTGGTACATGCTTCCGGTGAGATGAAAATCCGCGGGCAAATACAGTCGTATTGCTCCTTGTTATCTCTACGTAAAAACAATCGGAAAAAAAAAACTTTTGAAAAAAGGCGCGCCCAATTTGACCTCGCTTTACGATGCGAAGCCAGCTGGAGATCATGATATGCTCTGAAAAGTTAAGCATAAACAGCACTCCCAGAACCACGTTTACGATCGGCGTTTTGAATCGACGTTTGAAATCGCTGATTCTGTCCTCGCAATGGAAGCATAAACACACCATAAGATACGTTAGTATTAGTCTTGAGGACGCAATGATGATGATTTTTTTTAGATATGTCATATACTTCTTCATCATTGACGTCTTGACACTCTCTCCATATAGTGTCTTAAGTGAAGGACCAAAACAAAGATGGATTTCCCTAGAAAATCCATCTTTTTAAACCAAAATCACAAGAATTCTATTCATTCTTACATCTTCCTACGCCTAATGCGTAGGAAGGTTTTAAATATTATTATAAAAAATATTAAAAAATGAAGATTTCTTACCTAACTGATGCCGCGTAGACCCCCCGTTCCACATGTAAACAATGGAAATACAATAGCGTCGACCCTTGAACCGCTTATGTATGACGTACTTCCGGAAAGCAATCCCGTCTTAACAATTTAGAGATGAAAATTCTTATTTAACAAATCATTAACTAACCCAACCTTCCGGAAAGCAATGCCGTCTTAACGAACAATTTAGAGATAAAAAATCTTATTTAACAAATATTAAAATTTATTTCGTGATCATAAATAATTTATATCAATATATATAAATTATTCATGATCACGAAATAAATTTTAATATTTGTTAAATAAGATTTTTTATCTCTAAATTGTTTGTTAAGACGGCATTGCTTTCCGGAAGTACGTCATACATAAGCGGTTCAAGGGTCGACGCTATTGTATTTCCGTTGTTTACATGTGGAACGAGGGGTCTACGCGGCATCAGTTAGGCAAGAAATCTTCATTTTTTTACATTTTTTAAAGTAATATTTAAAACCTTCCTACACATTAGGCGTAGGAAGGTGTAAGAATTAATGAAATTAACAAAATTCTAGTGAGTTCGGTTTAAAAAGATGGATTTTTGGGGGGAATCCATCTTTGTTTTGGTCATTCGCTGAAGATACTATGGAGAGTGTCAAGACGTCAATGATGAAGAAGTATATGACATCTCTAAAAATCATCATCATTGCGTCCTCAAGACTAGGTCAGACTTACATATGTGTTTTACTGTTATTACTGGCGGCGTGTGGCGGTATCCACAGATAGGTGTTCTGGATATAACCACACGCGTGTGGCTGGATGGTAAAGACACACGCGTGTGGCTGTATACACTGCCTAAATTAAATCATGACTTTCAGTTTCAGACGCCTCCAGGCTAGTCGAGCACCACATAGCCTATAGATCTATATACATACGGTTCTTCGGCAATTACCCCTGGACAAAGGGAGAGCATAAATAATTACATATTAGGTACAAATCAGGATATAATAATGTATATTTACCACTGGCCACTAACACCTTGGCCTTCCACATCCCAGCCAATGTTTCGGCCGTTTCTCTGCGGGGTTCCGGACTCCACCAGGCCCTCAAACTTCGGGTCCACCAAGTTGACCGACATCTTTTTGTTTGTTACAAAATCGCTAGAAGTAACAGTTCCTTGTTTCCACCCAGTGTACTAAGACGCACATGGTTGATATCCTTATCAATTCAAGAAGATTAAGACAAAGTGCAGTAAGATCAGATTCTAACGTTAACGGGCGTAAATATTGGATGAAGCGATAAACTGTAACGGGCGTCGGTGAGCTTTAGCGAGTGAATTTGAAACGCACATGTACGGTATTACACTTGCGCGCTAGCATGCCTCGCCGAAAATAGATTTCCGAGGCCGAGATTTACCGAAGAGTTCCGGATATCTAGTATAGATCTATAACTCTATTAACGTTATAGCCATTACTGATAGTTTATCCATTGCGATGATGATCTTAAAAGAAAATAAAAAAATCATCAAATATCAAAATTACCGGCAAAATTTCAGTGTAAATTAAAAACTAAATGGAGATTGTATTGGGAATAGTGCATCAAACAATTTTTCAAGTTTAGTACTCCTCCCTGCTCCCCCCCCCGCCCTGCGCGAGCTTGAAGACCCTTGTTCTTGCTTGTTAAATTTTTCTCGGGTATGATTGAAGAACTTACTGTGGTAACACTGTGTTTGTTACCCAACTATGTGGGCAATTATGTGATTAACAATGTGATCTGAAGTCTAACACTGTGACCACATAGTTTACACATAGTCAACTATGTGAACACACTGTGGTAACACTGTGTTTGTTACCCAACTATGTGAGCAAAATTTGTGATTAACTATGTGATCTGAAGTCTAACACTGTGTCCACATAGTTTACACATAGTCAACTATGTGAACACACTGTGGTAACATTGTGTTTGTTACCCAACTATCATGGGCAATTATGTGATTAACTATGTGATCTGAGTCTCACACTGTGACCACATAGTTTACACATAGTCAACTATGTGAACACACTGTGGCAACACTGTGTTTGTTGCCCAACTATGTTGACAATTATGATTAACTATGTGATCTGAAGTCTAACACTGTGTCCACATAGTTTACACATAGTCAACTATGTGAACACACTGTGGTAACACTGTGTTTGTTACCCAACTATGTGGGCAATTATGTGATTAACTATGTGATCTGAAGTCTAACACTGTGTCCACATAGTTTACACATAGTCAACTATGTGAACACACTGTGGTAACACTGTGTTTGTTACCCAACTATGTGGGCAATTATGTGATTAACTATGTGATCTGAAGTCTCACACTGTGACAATACTGTGACAACACTGTGACCACATAGTTAACACATAGTTTACACATAGTCAACTATGTGAACACACTGTGGTAACACTGTGTTTGTTACCCAACTATGTGGGCAATTATGTGATTAACTATGTGATCTGAAGTCTCACACTGTGACAACACTGTGACCACATAGTTAACACATAGTTTACACATAGTCAACTATGTGAACACACTGTGGTAACACTGTGTTTGTTCCATAAGGGAAGACTCGGGGAACAGCTGTGAATGACAACAGGAGAACTTTTAATCGCCGTGACATTCAGATCCGATATACATACTCATACGCTCGGAGAGCTACGAGATAGTGAGACATACCGCTGAGCGGTGATGGTGCTCATATCGGAGTCGCCCTCTCTACAGCGGCGATCGCTGGAGGGCGGGTGTCTGTACTAGACCTGACTCTAGCCTTACAAGAGTAGGAGCTAAGTAAGACAGGGCACCCTTACTTTGAATAGAAAGTGAGGTTCAGGCCAGAAACCGACGTTCCGGTCGCCTGGGCGGACGGCCCGCGGGCGTGATAGTTTGCCCTCTCAAAAGCAGCCAAACATTCTCACGAGAGAAGTGCGGCATGCGGTATGTAAGAGATTCTTACCTCCAATCTACAGGCCCGCTTAGGGGGTAGAATGGAGAGAGTTACTGCTGAAAGAGCCGTCGCCGTACGTGAGCTTGACGTAGAGGGCGAATTCGGGAGTACCTGCATAATAAGGGGGGATACCCATGCAGGTAAAACTCGCCGATGGCTCCCCGGAGTGCGGGTTGGCGAGATGAATTTCAATCAGCTCAATACCCGACACCGGCAATAAGACTGCGGCGGTCTTATGACGGAGAACACGAGGGTAAGACCCGTAATGTTCGGGGACGCATAGATGCAACTAGAACGGATGCAACGTCCAGCCGTCGGTAACCGAGAGCTTGCCGACATTTTGATGCTTGAAAGCCATATGTCGGAAGCACCTGCATAGAAACGGGGGTTACCGTGTAGGTGAACAGCGTTTCAATAAATGCCCGGTGTGAGAGGACAGGTGATTGCTTGAACCGCTCAGTGCTTAGCAAGGCGGCTGAAGCTGATATGAAGCGTGGGTGAATAACCCGCACTGCTCATGGGAGTATGAAACCGCATGAGAGCTGCGACGCCTGACCCACAATTATCGGGAGTCTGGTGGCATAATGGAGGGCAATGCCCGTATGTCGATAGCACCTGTGTATTAGCGGGGATTTCACTTGCAGGTGCGTGAGCCGGCGAATCATGAAATCGCCGGTGACTCTCCGAGGTGCAAGATGGCGAATGTCTGCTTAACCTGCCCGGTGCTCGACACGGCGGTTTTAGCTGACAGGGAGCATGAGGATAAAGATCCGTGATGCTCGAGGGCGTTCTGTTGTAACATGAAGTTACGACGCCTGGCCATCGGCACAAGAATCAGAAAGAAAGGTCTGCCCGCAAGGCGGGATTAGGGACCTAGAATTTCTTCTTCTTCTTCCTCTTCTGTGCGGCCCCGCCGGGGGGCAGAAGAGGGTACAATTATCGGGAGTCTGGTGACATAATGGCGGGCGACGCCCGTATGTCGATAACACCTGCGTATAGCGGGGATTTTCCTTGCAGGTGCGTGAGCCGGCGAATCATGATATTGCCGGTGACTCTCCGAGGTGCGAGATGGCGACTGTCTGCTTGACCTGCCCGGTGCTCGACACGGCGGTTTTAGCTGACAGGGAGTATGAAGATAAAGATCCGTGATACTCGAGGGCGTTCTGTTGTAACATGAAGTTACGACGCCTGGCCATCGGCACAAGAATCAGAAAGATAGGTCTGTCCGCAAAGCGGGATTAGCGACCAAGAATTTCTTCTTCTTTTTCCTCTTCTGAGCGGCCCCCGCCGGGGGGGGGGGGGCAGAAGAGGGCACAAGAGACAGGGAGGGGGATGTGATATCTCGCATGAGAAAGTCACCCAATCTGATCAAGCCGTTCAGGCACATGAACGCAATTTAATGGTTCCACCTTAAAGGGCACGTGGACGCAATTCCACGGTTCCACCCTGATCAGTTAATCGTGAGATTGACGGGGTCAAGCTCACGTGTCTCTAGCGACTAGGGGCTGGTAGCCCTTTGCTAATGCTCCCTGACGGAGGCTGACAAAGCATCGAGCCTAGTCTGTGCCAGGAAAAGAGTCCCACGCTCTTAACCTGGACTTGTCGGACCCGATAGCCGGTGGGTCAAACAGCCCTGGAGGAGTGAGGTTTTCTATACTAGTACAACACTCCCCAAGTAGGTTCAGGTCCCGTCGAGGGAGCCTTGGCTATCACCTTTCAGGCACGTGGCCGCTGCACCACGGTTCCACACTGAAACGCTCGGGCACGTGGACGCAGTTCCACGGTTCCACCCTGTTGGGCACGTGGACGCAACTACACGGTTCCACCCTTCCTTTTCCAGGGCACGTGGACGCAAACCACGGTTCCACCCTAAAGAGCCCCACGCAAAGGGTCTCGCTCTCTTGCCCTCATACTCACCGCCGCTGATCACAGGGACAATACCATGTCTGGTTCTCTCCCAGCGGCAGGTTGGAGTCATCAAAAGATGAGTCGAAGAGCTCATCTACCTGGTAAGTTCTTAGCTGAAAAGAACAAGTAGGGGCGAAAACAGAGAGGGGGTGGAGGGGTGGGTGGACAAGAAAGATGACAAAATAAGATCCATACCAGAAATTATTAATCAAATTAATAAGTCAGGTAAAAAACAGGATCACCTTCTTAAACTTAGTTAAGAGAACAAAGTTATTTTTTTTAATTAATAACACGAGCGGGCAGGGCTCGACATGACGTTAATCAATTAAAAACAGAAAATGTCTAAGTCCAAGACGAAGAGCAGAATCAGCTAAGAAAAAAAAAACACAAGGATTTTTTTTTTTTGGGGGGGGGTTCTTTTGACAAGGGTCGAAAAAGAAGCAAGTAATAGGCGGCAAAAGGACGCCCTAAGCTGATCTGTTTTTTTATATATATATGAAATAAATATTAAAATTAATTAATAACTAAACAATTAACCAAAAGGTTAATCAACAATTGATCAAATAATCAATTAAGGATAAAAGATTGATTGGAACCTAAGAGAACAATCAACCAACTCAAAACAAGAACAACAAGTTGAAAACAAGTTTGAGAAAAAGAAGGGCGATTAAATAACAATTAATCGAAGGTTGCATAACAAATGATCAATTAATCAATTAAGAATAAAAGATTGATTGAAACACAAGAGAACAATCAATCAACTCAAAACAAGAACAACAACAAGTTGAAAACAAGTTTGAGAAAAAGAAGGGCGATTAATTAACAATTAATCGAAGGTAGAATAACAATAGATCAATTAATCAATTAAGAATAAAAGATTGATTGAAACACAATCAATCAACTCAAAACAAGAACAACAAGTTGAAGACAAGTTTGAGAAAAATAAAGGGCGACGCCCCTACCTGTCCAGCATAGCCTAAGCTGTGGAGAGGAAAATAAAATTAATTCAATTCAAGACGAGGCAAAGGAGCAAGTCAAGAATTAAAAGAATCAAATAATTAATTAATTAACTTATTAATTCAATTAACAAACACAAGAACAAAGGGTTGATTGAAACAAAAGAACAATCAACTATTAAACTCGAAACAAGAGACAAAGAACTAGAAACGAGGCTGAAGTACGACGCTCCTGACGTCCTACAGAACCTATGTGTGGAGAAATAAATCAATTTAATTCACGACGAGTCGTATAACGAAGAAGTCAGTGAATAAAAAGAATTAAAGGAATTAAAAAGGAGCGGAGATAACGCCCGCGACACACCGGAAGGCGCGGAGCTAAGGGGCGGAGAAGTGAAGACAACCCGCCTGTTGAGAAACGTATCTTAAAAAACAAACTCACGAAGAGGAACAAGAAACGTGAAATAAATATCACGGAAGCTCCGCGGAACGGAATAATCTTATATTAATCTTAGATGTTGGAAATAAGATTGAAATAAGAGAAGAATTGCACAATAGAGTGTCCAAACGGAGAAACAGAAATGCAATTTAGAGAGTGTACTTAGCTTGCGACTGAACTCGACCGCAGGCGAAAGTAAAAGAGGAAATGGACGCCAAATTGCGCGATGATCTTGGGATAGTGCGTTGGTAGGGAGATGCAGCGCGCGCGCAGGAAAAGTTGTGTAGTATATTCGGCACGCAGGTTCATTGTAATGAACTAGCAAATCAAATGGGTATATCCCAGTTATTGATGTAAATATATCTGATTTTATGAAGGAATCATTTTCGTTGATATATTTTGAATAGTCAGAAATCAAGTTCATTGGCATTCCTCTAATTAATAGTCCAAACAACATTAAAATACAAATATATGAAGGTGTATACATGTAGTTACTGGCTGTCAAATAAGATAAGAAAAAAGAGAATGAATAACAAGAATAAAAAAAACATTAAGGAATATTTTCGAAAACGTACTTGGAAACGTACTTGAAACTATTTGCATGGTTTCAGAGGTTGGTCTGATAAAAGTAATTTTAGAGGTTCTAATAATAAAAAAAAAAATTATTGTTATTACACTAAATATCAATTGATTTGTTTTTCGTACTTTATCTATGGGTGAATCAAAAATACTGTACATTTTGTTACATGTATCTTATTTCTTGAAATTATAGATATTCATTTAAATGATAATCCAAAATACTTTGAAATGTAAATGTAATGTGGTATTTACTTACCGTCTGCCAAATAAGATAAGGAAAAAGGAAGAAAACAAGAATATGATTTGCTTTATTTATTTTTTTGAAAACGTACTCGGAACTCTTCTGGTTAGTCAAAGTGATTGTACGTTGCATTGAATATATCTTCTTTTATTGAGGAATCATTTTCGGTGATATACTTTTAATAGTCAGAAATCAAGTTCATTGGCATTCCTCTAATTAATAGTCCAAACAACATTAAAATACAAATATATGAAGGTGTATACATGTAGTTACTGGCTGTCAAATAAGATAAGGAAAAAGAGAATGAATAACAAGAATAAAGAAAAAAACATTAAGGAATATTTTCGAAAACGTACTTGGAAACGTACTTGGAACTATTTGTATGGTTTCAGAGGTTGGTCTGATATAAGTAATTCTAGAGGATCTGAAAATGAAATTATTTTATTGTCATTACACTGAATATAAATTGATTTTTTTCATCGTACTTATAGTGTTGGTTAATCAAGGGAACCGTACGTTGCATTGAATATATCTGATTACATAAAGATTTTCCATTCCATTGATATATTGAATAGACCGAATTGAAGCTTATTGACATTCCTCTAAAGAATAGTCCAAACAACATTCAAACAAAAATACATGAAGATGTATATTTACCAGCTGTCAAATAAGATAAGGAAAAAGAGAACGAATAGCAAAAATATAAAAACATTAAGGAATATTCTCCAAAACGTACTTCGAAACGTACTTGGAACTATTTGGATGGTTTTAGAGGTTGGTCTGATATAAGTAATTTTAGAGGATCTAAAAATAAAATTATTTTATTGTTATTACACTAAATATCAATTAATTTGTTTTTCGTACTATACTTATGGGTGAATCAAGTATACTGTACATTTTGTTAAATGTATCTAATTTCTTGAAATTATAATTGCTATAATAAACAGACAGAAATCAAGCTTATAGATATTCATCTAAATGATAATCCAAAATACTTTGAAATGTAAATGTAATGTGGTGTGTACTTACCGTCTGCCAAATAAGATAAGGAAAAAGGAAGAAAACAAGAATATGATTTTTTTTTCGAAAACGTACTCGGAACTCTTCTGGTTAGTCAAGGTGACTGTACGTTGCATTGAATATATCTGAATTTATGAAAGAATCATTTTCGTTGATATATTGAATAGTCAGAAATCAAGCTCATTGGCATTCCTCTAATTAATAGTCCAAACGACATTCAAATACAAATATATGAAGGTGTATAGTTACTGGCTGTCAAATAAGATTAGGAAAAAGAGAAAGAATGACAAGAATATAAGCCCATGAAGGATTATTCTCAAAAATGTACTTCGAAACGTACTTGGAACTATTAGTATGGTTTAAGAGGTTCGTCTGATATACAGTGTAAGTAATTTTAGAGGATATAAAAATAAATCATTTTATTGTTATTACACTAAATATCAAATAATTTTTTTTTCGTACTTTATCTATGGGTAAATCAAATATACTGTACATTTTGTTAAATGTATCTTATTTCTTAAAATTGTAATTGTCATTGCTATAATAAATAGACAGAAATCAAGCTTAGAGATATTCATGTAAGTATTTATCAAAAATACTTTGAAATGTAAATGTAATGTGGTGTGTACTTACCGTCTGCCGAATAAGATCAGGGAAAAGGAAGAAAACAAGAGTATGATTTTTAAAAAGATTTTCAAAAACGTACTTACAAGAGTAATTGGAATTATTCGTATGGTTTTAGAGGTTGGTATGACTTGAAATAAAGAACTTAAGAGGATCAAAAAATTTAATTATTTCATTGTTATTACACCAGGGGCCCGTTTTCCAATTTTATATTTAATAGAAATAAATGAAGCATATTGTCATTCCTCTAAACAATAGTCCAAGATACTTTGAAATATAAATATAAATATAATGTGGTGTTTACTAACAGTTCTGTAAAATAAGAAGAGGAAAAAGAAAAAGAATGGCAAGAATAAAAAAAAAACCATTAAAGAATATTTTTGAAAACGTATTTAGAAACGTACTTGAAACTCTTCTTATGGTTTTAGAGGTCGGTCTGATTTGATATAAGTAATTTGTGAGGATCGAAAAATACAACTATTATATTGTCATGACACTTTATTTCAATTAACTTTTGCTTGTATTTATACTGTCGTTATTTGAAGGTGACTGTATGTTGTGTTTGATATATCTGATATCATGAAAGAATCTTTTTCGTTTAGATATTGAATATTTAGAAATCAAGCTTATAGACATTTTTCAAAGAATAGTCAAATATACATTAACATTTAAATTGAATAAAAATTAGGGTGTATACTCAGGTACTGTCAATTAAGATGAGGAAAAAGAGAAAGAATTCCAAGAATATCAACACAACGTAGAAATATTTTCAAAACCGAACTTAGAAATGCACTTCAAACTATTCGCATGGCTGTAGAGGTTGGTAAGATTTGAAATAAGTAGTTTTAGTGGATAAAAAAGAATTATTTCTATTTCAATTAGAGTAAATGGATTTTTGTTCGTACTTTTCCTCTGGTTAATCAAGTAGACTGCAAAGTGTGTTGACTATATCTGGTTTTATAAACTAATCATTTCCGTTGATATGTTGAATTGTCATAAATCAACCTTATGCTTGAGCTTATGGACAGTCGGCTAAATAATATTCCAACAAATTTTGAAATATAAATGTAATGTGCTGTTTACTTACTCCCTGTCAAATAAGAAAAGGAAAAAGAGAAAGTATGACAAGAATAAAAAACAATTTTCGAAAACATACTTAGAAACGTAATTGGAACTATTTGTATGATTTTAGAGGTTGGTCTGATATCAGTAATTTTAGAGGATCTAAAAATAAAATTTATTTTATTGTTATAACTCTAAATATCAATGGATTCTTTTGTACTTTATCCGTGGGTTAATCAAAGATACCGTGCCTTTTGTTAAATGTATCTAATTTCTTGAAATTATAATTGCTATAATGAATAGACAGAAATCAAGCTTATGATCAAGCTCATTTCTTGAAATCATAATTGCTATAATGAATAGACAAAAATAAGCTTGAAGACATTCATCTAATGATAGTCAAAAAAATACTTTGAAATATAAATGTAACATGATGTTTACTTACTGCCAAATGAGATAAGGCAAAAAGGAAGATAACAAGAATATGAAAATTTTATGGGTTTTTTCGAAAACGTACTTGGAACTCTTCTGGTTAATCAAGGTAACTGTACATTGTGCTGAATATATCTTATTTTATGAAGGAATCCTTTTCGTTGATAAACTGAATAGTCAGAAATTACGAAAATACCGTTATTTTCTTATTTACGAGACAACTGGATATATTCATTTGATTTGCTAGTTCATTACGATTAACTTGCACGCCGAAAAAAAGTACATTATTTTCCTGCGCGTGCAGCATCTCCCTACGCACGCACTATCCCAAGATCATCACGCGAAATGGCGTCCATTTCCTCTTATGAGCCTGAAGTCAAGACATGTTGCTACGCAAGGCGAGGGGCCGGTGGGAGGGTTCAAATGAAAATATCTAGTTATCTCGTAAATAAGAAAATAACGGTAAGTATTTTTATACTTCACTGTCAATAACTGAGATATATTCATTTGATTTACTAGACCAACACGAATTCAACATGAAGGGATGCATGCCTAGACTAAAGAAATTGCGTGAGGGCAAAATATCTGCGGATTCTGATAGAGAGCTGTGGCAGGACGTTTCCAGCTGCCCGATAACGACATGGAACGAAAGAGAGCAAAGGTAGAAGCAAACCACTTGTACGACTTAGTGCCATCCTGTTAATAAAATAAACTGCCACGGACCTGCTGTCTATGCGGAATAGAGCAGTCTGTTCATGCAAACAGCTAAACTGGACATGTCGGAGAATAAACGCGGCTCACATCACGAAATAAACATGTGTGATAGACCGAGCGATCGAGAGAGGACCCCAGATTCACCTCTCTGGGAAATGGCTTTACTGAAGCCACCATCGACGTGAGGGCCCATAAGAATAGGTTGAAACACCGCCGCTTGAAACACCGCCAGCCATATTATCAGAATTCAACGGCAACGTTCCAGTTCCAGTTGTTGAAGTCCGGAGACGTCAATCGCATCCCAGGACCAACAACCGAAAACGCTCCTGGAGAACATTCTGCCCGTAAGCTCTCTGTGAGTACATCTTACAATGGAACTACTGAACGAATTGTTCTTTACAAAGATTTTCTTCTGCAGTGTAACCCTGCATGGAAACATTACAGTCCTGAGGTGGAGACAGGGAGCGCAAAACAGGAACCATATTGTCAATGTAAATTGTTGCAAGTAGAAAAATGTCATGATGACAAACCTAGTACAAATTCCAGTTTTGAGAATAGTACAAGCTTTAAAATGAAACAATGGACATATTGTCTAAAGGGTACATTCTAAGGTAGAACATATATAAAATTGCGAGATAAAAAAACAATATTTACGTAATTAGAATCAATTTACATGAGTGTGGTGACATCATGAAACAGAAAACACAAATTTTTAGTTCCGACGCCATGTTGATGACGTCATGATGTTTTTAAGGGTCAAATGTAGCATAAAATCATATCTCCAATTCATATTCTATTCGAATAGGAAAAAAAATTGGGGGTCAGCGGACTCTTTGAAGAGCTACAGTGAATTGTATAAAGGCATATTTTTGCCCACTTTTGACTTATTTTGCGAGTTTGCACGCGCGTGTAACGCACATTTGAATTGACGCGCATTTGCGTATTATTGGTCGTAAGAGGCTGAATGAGGTATCAAATTAATCAGAAGATAATGGACAGACATAAAATAAATGACGACTCGAACAGGCATACCGATGGTAGGAGCAAAAACGCGCACGCATACCTGTGCGCGCGCAAATTTTTGACATGCTCAAAATGGCCTGAAACGTACCCAAATTTGACCACGATTGATTTGGGGAATTTTAAAATGTTGACGCGCGCGTTCGTGCGCGTCGTGACCTTTGCATGACCTCTGTTGACATGTCCTGATGACCTGTCATCTGAACTTGATATGATGCAAATATGAATGATTTATGAAGATTAATTGCGATGATATGATCAATAATTTAATTTCACAAAATGGCGCCTAGATGACGTCATCACAATTTGATGACCTTGAAAAGTTTCGTTTCGCGATTCCAGAATAATATCCATACATGACATGAAAATCAAGAAATTTTACAGGCCCGATTTTGAGATAACCTGAGAACAAAATTTGGCAATAAAAGTAAATAAAGTAAAATCTGACGAATATAATAGGTGATCTGTCATATTCATGACAGACCACCTAATTATGTTTTCGAAAACTACTATGACGTAGTGTGTAGAATGGATACTTAACGAGTTGATTATAACTTGCCGACAAAGCAAGAATGGAGCTGTACAAACCATTGTTTTCTTTTGTTAAAATTTTTGGTGGGTGCTTACGCAAACGCTAATTATCAAACCTAAGAATTCTTTTCGGGGAACAAAAGAGTTAGTCAAGCCAAGTTAAAGAATGAGAGCCCCGTCCCAGTTCACCTCTATATAGTCGAAAACCCCTTCAATCATCATGCGTGAGCATTACTGAGTAAAACAAGTCTCTTAACTAAGTACTGCAGGACTATAGGGTATCCATATTACCATGAAACAGTAAGCCCCCTCTATTTTCTCTTTCTCATCTTTCGACATCTTTTCTTCGCTCCCTTCCCTTTCTCTCACTTTATCTATTTTCCTTCTTATTTTTCCTCCATCCTTTCCTTTTTGCCTTTTTCTTTCATTTTCTTTCTTCTTCTTTCATGAATGAGCGGATGTTAATTTTGGACAAGTTTTTTTAATTGATGCAACTAGAGCAGGAAATTGTGAGCATGGTGGGAGAAAATAATTACAAGATTGAGCACAAGTTCAATACTTGTCATCAGCGTAGCAATGGGCAGATGCCAGTTACTAAAGTATTTTCTGACATGAAAAACTGGACAATTTCCAAAAAAAAATCCCGCTTTCTCTCTTTTCCTCTACTTTTTCTTAAGTCCCACTTCTTTTGTCCCCTGTACTTCTTACCTTTTCCTGCACCCTTCCTTCTCTACTGTCCTTCGCTTTTTTACCCCATTTTATTATGTCTCCCTTCTTCATTTTATTTAATTTCCCCCTCCTTACCTTTCTCTCTTTTTCATTCTGTCCTTCCTTTTCCCTCTTTTCTTTCTGTCTCACCTTCCCTTTTTCCATCTCCTCTCTTTTCTTCTCAATTTCACCTTTCCTTATTTCTTTTCTTCACCCCTCTCCCTCTTTCTCCTCTTCCCCCCCCCCCCTCTATTTTCTCTTCCCTTTTCCCCTTCTCTCACCTTTTCTATTTCTCTAACCTCTTTCCTTCTCGTCTTCAATCCATCCCTTCGGTTTCGCCCTTTTTCTTTCACTTTCGCTTTCTTCTCCCTTTTATCTGCAACTCGTAGATCTGCGCCTGAAAGGCATGTCAGGGGATATATATATATATATGCGCCGAGGAAAAAAATCATCCCTGTACGGATTCTCAACACAACCCAACAACATAGAGTCATCAAGAGAGGAACTTGTGTAGCTAGTACGACGTCTATGAAGAGAGAGGAAACCACGGGCCTGGGCTCTTGTGGTAAACAACCTTCGACTGGCGCACCAGAACACCTGCCTGATCTATTCGCTATAACCATGCATAACGTCCCAGTAGAATATCAGGAATCCATATCACAGTTACTAAAGGACTTCAGTGATATCTTTTTGAAGGGTTCGTTTGATATTGGGAGAACTGACTATGTGCAGCATATCATCAACACCGGAGATACACCACCGTTCCGACAGGCACATAGAAGATATCCAGCCCGGCAGAGAGAGAGAGAGAGAGAGAGGATACTGAACGGCAAGTTCGGGATTTGCTGCAACATGGTTTGATAGAACCTTCTTCTAGCCCATGGGCATCAAATGTAGTGTTGGTATCCAAGACGGATGGAAGCAAGCTGTTTTGTGTTGACTACCGGTAACTAAATGCTAGCACCATAAAGGACGCCTACCCACTACCAAGAATAAGTGACACCTTAGATGTATTAGGCGGGGCGAAATAGCTTTCCACATTAGACTAAGCCTGTGGATATTGGTAAAGTGGAATTGGACAAACAGGCAAGACAGAAATCTGCATTATTCGCGAATGGAGGGTTGTATACCTGGCGCGCTATGCCCTTCGGGCTATGTAATGCGCCGGCCACGTTTGAAAGGCTGATGGACCGAGTGGTGGTCGGGTTAAAGTGGGAGATCTTGCTTGTGTATCTGGACGATGTCATTGTGTATGGCAGAACAATAGAAGAATAACGGACAAGGTTGAGAATGGTATTCCAACGGCTGAAAAAAGGAGGCCTAAAACTGAAACCATCAAAGTGTCATCTGTTCTGTAGAAGTGTACGATATCTCGGATACGTCGTCTCGGCTGAAGGTGTAAGCACCGATCCAGAGAATATAAGCTCTGTACGTGACTGGGATTATCCAACTTCTGTATCAGAGCTCAGAAGCATCCTATAACCGACGTTATGTCAAGGGATCTGCAGAGATCGCCAGACCTTTGCATCAGCTTATGGAAAAAAGAGACGCTTTGGTTGGACAAAATAATGCAAGTCAGCGTTCGTTCAGCTTAAGGAAAGACTCACCACCTCGCCCAAATTATCATACCCTGAGCCCGATGGACAGATGATTCTGGACACTGATGCTTGTGATTTTCAATAGGTCCAGTCTTGTCTCAGATCCAGGACGGGCAAGAGAAAGTAATTTCATACACAAGACACTCAAGAAAACTGAAAGAAACTATTGTGTCACTAGGAAGGAATTGCTTGCCATCATCATCTTCTTGAAACATTTTCGCAAGTTCTTGCATCGGCGCCATATCACTGTGAGAACCGATAACGGATCTTTTAGGTGGTTAACTAGTTTCAAAGAACCTTCCGCACAACTTGCCCGCTGGCTTGAGGTTATTTCAGAGTATGACATGGACATTATTCACCGACCTGGAAAGAACCATCGTAATGCAGTCAGTATGTCTCGACGACCATGTAAGCAGTGAGGGCGTGAAGATGGCAAACCAGAACCAGAACAAGTACGGATATTATCAGTTGATACTGAGGACGAACAAAAAGAACTAAAAGACCTACAAAGAAGTGAAGGGATCAAGCCGCTAGTACTGGCCAAACTGGATGGGCAGAAACCAAGCGATGCACAAACATCTGCCTGGCCAAGAGAAGCTCTTAGAATACTGGGATTCACTACATATCAAGAATAAAGTACTGTACCGCACACTGTTAAAAAAACCCTGATTTTACAGAAAAATAAAAGAAGATTTTGCAGAAAGCAATACCAGAATCATTCTTTAAATTCATGAAACGAAATTTTTTCTGCAATTTAACAGAACAGGTCTGTTAGAAAACGGGGAAAAGAGTGTTTTATTTAAGGAAATTTGTAAGATTACACACACCAAATACCAATTTCCTGTAAGATTACGCAATCTGGTAAGATTACAGGTGTTCTCGAGACTCTGCTGCAGGAACTTATTTTATTTCAAAGATAAATTTTCTAACAGTGCAGGTGGGATTCAAGTGATGGGAAAAAAATCAGGTGGCAACTTGTTGTGCCCCGAGCCATGGTGCATGGGATGGTGAAAGAAATGCATTCTGCTACTACCGCAGCCATTTTCGGCTCCAGGAAGTGCCTCGAGAGGGCACGATTGAAGAATTTCTGGGTCTGGATGACAGAAGATTTCCGATCTGGAATACGCCAGTGCGACATCTGTGCAAAAAGAAAAGCTACGAATAAGTGGATCTCCAATGGACCGTATAGCTCTCGAAATCCTTGGTCCGTTACCAGAATCTACTAATGACAATAAATATGTCTTAATTGTTGGGGACTATTTCACTAAATGGAGGAAGCATTTACTATACCTTATGAAAGAGCCGACACTGTGACAGAAAAACAAGTGAAGGAAGTCCTCTGTAGATTCGGAGTCCCCTCAGTCATCCATTTTGACCAGGGCCAAAACTTTGAGTCGGGTGTATTCAAAGAGGTTTGCCGCCTGATGGGTGTAAAGAAGACCCGGACAACGACCTATAACCCGAAGTCCGATGGTCTCATTGAAAGATTTAATCGGATCCTCCTCAACACGGTTGCCTCTATGATGGATTCAGAGCCACATCAACGTGACTGGGATAAATATATCCCCTTTGCAACAGAAGCATACCGGAGCAGTCCCCAAGAGTCCACTGGAGAAACTCCGAACAGGTTTATGCTTGGAAGAAAAGTCACCTTACCAATAGATCTGGTAATGCAACCAACCAGATGAAGACGTAAATACTGACTACGCCTTCAAACTCAGAGATACACTACGAACAGTACATGACAGAGCAAGAAGAAACCTAAAGGATGCTGGAAGCCGACAAGGCACTCTATACAACAGGAGGGTATCCGAGGCTGACTTCGTCGTGGGCAATATGTGTGGCTCAGAAAGAAAACTAGGAAAAAAAAGATTATCTCCAAAATTGGAACCCCGATGGCTCGGACCATTTATTATCGTTCCGAAGCTCTCTGCTGTCACGTTCCGCCTTCAGCACACTCCTAGATCTCTACCACTTGTGGTCCATGCAGATCACATGAAGAAATGCCAAGGCGTTGAGCTTCCAGTATGGCAATTCAGAACAACCAATAACAACTAAACTTACAAAGACCACAGTCGACTGATTATTCACCAACAACAAACATATTTCTGCTTTGACCATGCACTCTGTCGCTTAGATGTAAAATAACATGAAGAATATGATACACAGCTGTTTTGTTTCATGCTACAAATTGTATAAATTTTCGGGCCCAGAATTATGACAAATTTCATTCTCTTCTTCAATTTTTATTGCAGATTATTGTGAGTGACGAAGAGATCAGCATTTCCAGCAAAGTATGACGCAACGAATTCACCTCTGGGGAATGCAGCAAAACATGTTAGAATCTGACACAGCTAAATCGCCATCACCGTGAAAAGATTTAGATGCACCGAATGCGATTACAGATGTGGAAAGAAGGGCGACATGGAAAAACATGAAGCGACCCATGCAGAGCCAGTCCCATCCAGGAAATATGGAAAAAACTCCAGTTTACATTCAGGAATCTAGGTCCCATTCAGACAGGTCACTAATCCGACATCGTAGCCCTAGATCTCCTAGGGATAGCGTAAGATATTCCGACTCAGCACCTTGGTCACCAAGAAGTCCGGAAAGGTCAGTGAGAAGTGTCATTAGACGAAGGAGCAGAAGCTGCTCTCGGTCACCAGCATCTAATACACCTCAATTTTCTCATCGGAACGACCGAGGAAAATCTCACCGAATATTTAGATCTGCAGAGAAGACTCCATCAAGGTGCTGCGACGCCAGTTGCCACACAGAGGAAGACGGAGAACTTCGGAAGCGCGTCAAGAATCTGACAACTAAGCTGAGGGAAGCTGGACATGATGGGGGATCTGTTTTGGAGTATAACACATCATCTATCAAAGTACCCATAGATGTGATCCTTACACGCAAAACTGAAAGATACATCCCAAAACACGGAGAGCTCGTTAAAATTTTCAACGAAGAAATCAAAAGAGTGCCGGATGAACCATAATACTATTGAAACTGATACTGACTCTCAAAAGACTCTTGCATAAAAAGCAGAATTAAACAAAACGGAAGAGGACTCTTGAGAAGAAAATTTTGCATTGTTTTGTTTTAGCCTTTAATGCATGATAGTGTTAACTTTTGTGTACACAGTAGTTGTATGTAGTTTAGTTCATATCTAGAAATACTATTTACAAACTCAGATGGAAAGTAAAAAATCATTTTGAATGTTATATCCGTAGGACGTTCGGAATTAGAAAGTGCGAAGTTATTATCTTACTCATATCAAACATTAAGGAGACTGAGGTGTGTGGAATGCTGTCGTAATTTTCATCAATTTTCATCATTTTTTTTTGTTTTTGGAACTTTTTGTCATTAGTGAGGAATGTTTATTTAAGCTGTTTTATTGTGTTCATCACCCAGGAGTACATTTTTATCACTTCCTTTGGATATAAACCTGTTTTTGCTGATTTCAACTTTGGATGACTTCACTCAAATAATGTCTACAGTCCCATGTACTTCATGAATTGTCAGCAGTGAATCTCTTTACTGATATGAACCCTGTAGAGCTGTCATCATTCAACTGTACTGCACTGTATTGTTACCCTACCCTGGAACTCCATTGTTTTCTTAATCCTGCCTCATCTGCCTATTGATTACTGCTGTAATCTCTATAGCCTAAATCGCCTACTTACAAAGATGGCAGATAAAGAAGTTCCACCACCAACAACAAGGGGAACGTCGGCATTAGTTGCAGCTACAATCAAAGATATCCTCACAGACAAACGTCTCATATGCCTTATTGAGAACCATGTAGTAAATCACCTTAACAAGTTGAAAGAAGATATCGAGAAGCAAGAAGCCCGTATCCTTGACATGGAATTTACCATCCAGAAGAAGAACACTGAAATTAAAGCTCTACAAGATCAACTTGAAACTAACACCAACAGTGTAGCCAGCATGCAAGATAAGTTGAATCAGCAGGAACAGTACTCTCGACGAAACTGCTTAAGGTTTTTTGGTATTCCTGAGGTAGCTAATGAGAACACCGATGATCATATCGTCAAGCTGTCGTCAGATGTCTTGGGAATTGAAATGACAAAGCAAGATCTGGAGAGGTCGCATCGCGTTGGGAAATCCCGTGAAGGAAGACCACGAGCTATCATCGCAAAGTTCAAGTCATATCGTAAACGTGATGAAATCATCAAACAACGACGGAAGCTTGCTGGAACAAGAAAGGCCATCCTGGAAGACCTTACCTCAACGAATGCTGACCTACTACAGAGAGCGAAGAACAATGACCGAATCAAAGCTGCCTGGTCCCTGGATGGTCGGATCTTTGCTATAAGCAAATCAAGTGGAAGTACCAAGAAACTCATCAGATCAAAAGGAGATATTGATCGTATCTAACTCTCTCAAGTTTGTACTCCTGGACGATTTTTAATGACTTTTGTTGTTTCACTTTTTTTTTTCTTTTTAATCATTGGACTCCTGATTTTTTTTCTCTCTCTCTCTTTTGTAATTAAACTTTCCTTTTTCTTTTAACGTTTTGAGACTTTGTATTTAATGTTATGTGTAGATTGTAACCTTGTAGTAAAGACAAACGTTACATGTTCATTTTGCAGAGACTTTAACAATGGCATTCACATTCACTCATGTGACATTCACAATACATGCCAATGTCCTTTTCCTAGATGTATTCATTCTGTTTTTCCTTATTTTGAGATAAATGATGATGAATTCATTAATATGCATCATTATGATAACAATCCTCTTTATAATAATCAAGATTTGAATCAATTGTATAATACTTTTAATGCAAATGAAGACAATGAATTTGAGTTGGATACTGATTTTAACTGTAAATATTTCTCAGATGATCAATTTGTAGATAGTTTTAAATATATAAATAGTAGTTTTAGTATTTTACACTTCAACTCTCGTAGTTTAAGTAAAAACTTTGATGCAATATCAGAATATTTATCCACTTTATCGTTTAACTTTTCTGTATATGGATTTTCAGAAACCTGGATTAATAGCAATACGCCTCTCTTATTCAACATTGATGGTTATTCATTTGTTAATTCTGATCGTTGTCAAGGGAAAGGAGGAGGAGTAGCTTTACTGATTTCTGATTCCTTAAATTATGTTGTTCGGACAGATTTAATAAGTTGTTCACAATGTTACGAATCACTTTTTATTGAAATATCATTTCAACACACTAAAAATGTTATTGTAGGTATTGTTTATAGAAAACCCTCCTCAAACATAATTGAGTTTACTGAATATTTTGAAGATTGTTTAAAAAAAATAAATTCTGAATGTAAGCATGCATACTTAATGGGGGACTTTAACATTGATCTTATGAAATATTCTAATTATGGTCCTGTTAATCAATTTTTAAGTGTTATTTATGCCAACAGTTTCTTGCCTCTTATTAATAAACCATCTAGAATTACTCAATCTTCCTTTTCCCTAATTGACAATATTTTTACTAATAATTTCAACTCCAATATTTCATCTGGTATATTAATAAATGATATTTCTGATCACTTCCCAGTTTTCCAAATTTCTAAAAAATACAATTTGATTAAACAAGATTTTACATATTCACCCCAAAACATAAATGAAAACACAATCAATCTTTTCAAAGAAAAACTTGCCATTGCTAATTGGGATGATATATTATTCTGTCAAAACACTGAAATTGTTTATAATAAATTTTTAATGAAATTCAGTAACTTATATAACAATATCTTTCAAAAAGTTTCAAGATCCAAAGAAAAGAGAAAAGCAAAGAAACCATGGATTGATTTGACACTGTTAAAACAGATGAGGAAAAGGAATAGACTATTTAAAAAATATCGTGAAAATCCCAATGAGATTTCTAAGAAAAAATATGTGAAAATACGTAATTTTGTAAATATAGCACTAAAGAATGCTCGTAAAAGATTTTATGAACAAAAGTTTAGAGAGTCTAGTGGTAATTTGAAAAAGACATGGAACATTATTAAAGAAGTACTTGGAAACAAAAAGAAAAAGCTACCTAACTATATAAATGTTAATGGTAATAATGTTCACGGGGATAAGAATATAGGAAACAGTTTTAATGATTTTTTTGTGAAGATTGGATTGAAGATAAATGAATCTGGAAACTGCTTAGATAATAATGATTATGCCAAATTCTTGCCACAGGAATGTATGAAATCTTTATTTTTTAAACCTATCACTGAGACTGAAATACTTGATATTGTTAAAAAAATGAAAAATAGTAGAAGCTGTGGAATCGATAGTATAAGTCCCATAGTCATTAAAAAAACGATTATACTCATTTCTAAACCATTATGTCACATATTTAACTTGTCATTATCATCCGGTATAGTTCCTTCCAAATTGAAAATTTCCAAAGTGATTCCTGTATTTAAAAAAAATGATTTACATGATATTTCTAACTATCGTCCAATTTCTTTGCTCCCATTTTTCTCAAAAATTCTTGAGAGAACTGTATATAATCGATTATATGATTTTCTATGTATCAATTCTCTCTTAAATGATAATCAGTTTGGTTTTTTAAAAAATGTATCAACTGAAATGGCAGTTATCAATTTACATGATTATATAATTAACTCATTGAATAAGAAGCACCATACAATTGGAATATTTTTAGATCTCAGTAAAGCTTTTGATTGCATTGATTTTACTATCTTATTACGTAAGTTACAGTACTATGGAATAAGGGGTCTTCCGCTGCTTTGGTTTAAAAGTTACTTATCAAACCGATTACAATATGTTTTTTTTAACAATGTTTTATCTGAACCTTTGAATGTCTTGTGTGGCGTGCCCCAGGGATCAATCCTCGGGCCGCTATTATTTTTAATATTCATAAATGACCTACCGAACTGTACAAATAGATTAAAGTTTCTACTTTTTGCGGATGATACCAACATATTAATTTCTGATGATTCAATACTATCTTTAAATAATGTTATAAACACTGAGCTCAAAAACGTAACTGACTGGTTTCATTCTAATAAACTATCTTTAAATATGGATAAATCAAATTATATATATTTCTCTCTCAGTAATACTTCCCATAATACTTCAGATTTTTTACACATCAAAATGAACAATCATAATATTAGACGTGTAGCTCATTTAAAATTTCTAGGTGTCATAATTGATGAAAAACTTTCATGGAAAAATCACATTTTAGATATCACAAACAAAATTTCAAAAAATGTTGGTATCATCCGCAAACTCAGCATATTTTTACCCCAAAAAATTCTTTTTACTCTGTATAATACTCTTATATTACCCTATATATCTTATTGCAATGTAGTATGGGCTAACACATATCCCACGAAGTTGAACCCAATATATATGTTACAAAAAAAGATAATTCGCATATGTACATTCTCATCTAGATTAGCCCATTCAAAAGAATTATTTATCAAATTCAATATTCTTACTGTATTTCAACTGAATTTATATCACTGTGCAATATTACTTTTCAAACATAAACACAATTTACTTCATGAATCATTATCTTCGATGCTTATTGTAAATTCATCTGTGCATGATTATAACACAAGAAATAAAAATAAATATCATTTGTGGACTATTAATAAAAATTATATATCATTTTCATTTAGACATCATGCACCAGTCGTGTGGAATAATCTCCCCATTGCAATAAAGTCTCTCAACTCAATGTATTCTTTCAAAAGGAAATTGAAATTTTATTTAATCACTAGTACTTAAATTCTGTCTTTACTGCACTGCCTGTTATTGTTTTGGGTTTGTGCGGACTTTGTATCTTGTTGTGTTCTGTTTTGTTTTCATTATACAATTATATGCCCATTACCTATTCATAAATTTTCTTTACTTAAATATGATTTATAAATTGAATTAATCTAATTCTATACTATGTTATCAAGGGTGGTTATCCAGACAATTCCTTTTGGTTTTTTATGACCGCCCTATTCCAATAATGATGTGTTCTTTTTATATTGTATATCATATTTCAATACTATATTTTGAATTTTTCACTGCTCAAGTTTTTTTTTTACGCAATTGTATGATATGTGTAAGTTTTATTGGAATTGAATAAATGAATTGAATTGAATTGAATTAAAGTTTAGTTGGAATTGGTACAAAATGTAAAGAAACGGAAATGTGCAAGTGTTTCTTTGCTAGGAAATTTGACATCTCGGGGACCGAGCTTTTCAAAGGAGGGAGCTGTGTAAAAGATGAAAGGTATATTAAATTATCATCATTGTTTTTGAACGGCAAAGTGTGTAGATTTAAGTTTAATCCATATATATAGTTCTATGGCGAAATTCAGTAATCGCTTGTAATCGATTATGAAGTGATATTAAGATGTTTCACTTAAATAACGAAGTTCCCAACTGTCTAATTATGGTAGCTTCTTATCTTTAAAGATTTTACACTGTTTGGATATAAGAAAGCAGTGACAATCACCATTGTCTTAGCTAAAAAAATTATTCTATGAAATTAAGTATTTTTGAATAGTGATAATTTTTTACAGCGTGACAATCTCCCTCCATAATCCAGTTAGATCGACGAAAGTTTGCTTCATGCTCAGTTACAAGCCCTTCTACTAGGCCAAATAGGAAGTATTTGACCCTTGTTCAGACTGAATTTCTTTAGGCAAACCATACCGAGTGCAAAACTGCACTAAAGCCTGTACCACTGTCTTTGCAGTGATACTCCTCAAGGGTATCGCCTCTGGAAAACGTGAAGACAAGTCCATAATCGTCAGGAGAGATCTGTGACTCGACCTCGCTCTGGATAAGGGTCCAACACAATCAACAAGAACCCTAGTAAAAGGTTCATCAAATGCAGAAATGGCTATCAATGGAGCAGACTTGATAGAAGGCTATGCCTTACCAATAATCTGACATGTGTGACATGTCTTACAGAAATGCACAACATCTTAGTGCATCTTAGGCCAATAGAAATGCCTCATAATTCTATCTTCTGTCTTCCGAATACCGACATGACCTGCCATAGGTAACTCATGAGCCATTTTCGGAATATCTGTGCGGTTACAAGGACGAAATACTACCTGGTGAATTATATACCAATCTTCATCAGCTGGTCTCCAGGGAGGTCTCTACTTCCTCTTTAAAATGTCATCTTTGACCTAAAAGCACTCAGGAACCTTATCAGCCTCATCCCCAGAACATGCTTTCTGTGACAAGCTTTTCAATTCTGGGTCTGTCTGTTGTGCCTATACAAGGGAGGATTTACTAAAAAAAACTATCATCGTTAGCAACAGAGCCTTCAACACTATCCCCATTCAAATCCTTAAAAAAGGTTTCAGCTAACCAGACATCAGTACTCTCCTCTACTTCAGCAGATTCCGCATCATCCGTTTCAGCTCTACGAGTCTGAGACCTAGTTACCACACAATCCGGGAAAATCCCTGGAAAAATCTTCCTGAAACAATTCAGTTTCAGCTACCTCATCCGGCTTCTCCGAAACCACTAGAGATGCACCAGCTCTATCTCCAGCCAAGTCGTTACCTAACAAGAAGTCAACACCTTCCATGGGTAATTCTGTAACGACGCCAACAGTCACAGGACCACTAACTAGGTCACATTTTTAGTAGACCTTATGCAAAGGAACCGACATGATATTTGGGCCAATACCCTTAATCAAAACTTTGAAATTCTCTGAACTCTCCGGAGGAAGAGCCACATCCCATGGCACCATCAGGGACTGTGCAGCCCCTGTATCCCTAAGGATCATCAGTGACCTACCAGTAGCACCAGTCGAACAATTGGATACTTCACCATCATACCAAAAACTTCTAAAGGTTTCATCAACCTGCTTGACTTAATCAGCAAATACCAGAGAAATACTCTCAACATCTCGATTGGGCTCTGATGGGACAAACTCAATCGGGGGAAAACTTGTTTGCTTGACAAAATCCATGTCTTTCTTAATTTTGGTTGGCATTTCAACCAATTTCCAACATGATTCTTTCAAATGTCCCGGTTTATGACAATGAGTACAAATTTTGGAACTACGACTCTCAGACCTTTTGGTTGATTCTGTGCCCCCACTAGCCTGATTCCTGTTAGTGTCTTTTTCCTTGCTAGCATATTTCCCCTCACTATGTTTATCATGGGATTCAAATGATCCTTAACCTTTATTTTCCCAATAATTTTTGAAAGGAGGCCCATCTCTACTACCTTTATGTGTGACCTCAAATTTATCAGCTACCATGGCTGCTTTACTCACTTCAGTAACTCTATGGTCATCTAAGTGAGATTTAATGCCGAAAGGAATACTCCTTTTGAATTTTTCTAGGAGGACAACTTCCCTTAGGTGAACAAAATCTATGTCAACTTTCAGTGATCTATGCCACTTATCGAACATCATCTCTTGTTCCCTAGCAAATTCAGCATACGTCTGACCTAATTGTCTTTGCATGTTTCTTAATTTATGTCTGTACTTCATTTCAGAGAGCGAAGAATAGACTTTTGCTGCCTTTCCAATAAAAACACTTTGGAGGAGAGGAGTCCAGTATTCCTCAGGCCAATTTAGTCTCTTGGTTACTTTTTCAAATGACACAAAATATGTATCAACTCCCTCTTCATCAAATTTTGGCACAAGGCGAATGTTCTTCGCCACATCAAAGCCCTGGGGAGATTTATCCTTAATAAAGTTAGAATTTGCATGAGCTAACTCCATTTCTTTCAATTTCAACTGGTACTCCAATCTCATCTTCACCATTTCAACGTTTTCTCTGATTATCTCTTTCTCCAATTCAATTTTTGCCAGTTGGATCTAAACATCATCTGACATATTGATAGAAGTTTCAGACACCTCTGTAGGCTCCATTTGCTAATAAGTCAATTATCTCTGCCTCCTTTAAAGCTGGGGCTAAAGGTACACCCACATGATCACACAAACTGTTATCAAATCATCTTTCATCGATGGATTGAAAAGCGTTCATTAAAACAGGTTGATGATCTCGATGAGAACTGAGAATGCCACTCTCAAAATAACTGCAAACAGTCCGTTGATGGCGGGTAAATAATTCCACAGAAAATGAATATTCCAGGTGAAAATAAAGTCTGCTCTTACATAAAGTCTGGCGTGAAACTCTTAGCTCTATGGGCTGTATCACTAAGCGCTAAGATGCGTCTTAAGCATCCACAAGTCCGGTTATAGGACTTAGTGTAAAATGCATCTTAGCGGGAGTCTTAAACCACTAAGACGCGTACCGTATTTAGTACCCATTTAACTAAGTTGCACACAGAGCGTAGCCTACGTCTCGTCATGTTTCCTAGTGGCTACAAACTGCAGGAGCGCTTCGACTTCGACCCTTTGGAAGTCCTTGCTTCTTTTTCTAGGCGTTTCCTAAATTTTTTGAGGCAAATGCATATTATTAATTTATTTTTATGAATTGCCCAACATCATGACATTGCCTGCCTGTACACTACCAAATATGTTTATAGTAGAGAGAGAGGGGGGGGGGGGTAATAGGTACTATTTTTTGTACTCAACAAACCCCTCCTCCCTTGAGAAAAAACAAAAAGGTAAAATTCTGGTTAATCTTTTGTTTTCGTCGAGGTATCAAATACAACTTCCACTGCATACATTTCACTTTCAATATTTTACTTCTATATGTTGTCTTAAGAAAGAGGTTAATACCACACCTTCCCCATTATCCTCCTACAGTAGTCAAAATTATGTTAAAGTGAAAAAAGATTATCCTCCTTTCACTTTTTAGTCGCAGACGATGCAGACGAAAACTTGTGGGAAATTATTACTTTTTATCTTCACACAAGGTCGAAGGTCACGAAATTAGGCTTCGTAGACTAAAAATCCAGACGTTTTATTGTTGAAGACGCGTCGCACAGAGGACTTAGTAAAGAACTGTTTAGTGGAACTGAGCACCAACAGGACGTCAGTAAGACCCGTCTTAGTGTATGACGCGTCGCAGCGACACTAAGTCCCGTTACACTAAGTACTGTTTAGTGAAACAGGCCCCTGATCTGATATGATGAAGTGATCAGGGGTCCGTTGCAGAAAGAGTTGCGTTTAAACGCAAGTCAAAAAATCAATCGCAAGTCCCAAATGCGCGCTGCTGATTGGTTGAAAATCAAGTTACGCATGATTTTTAGAGTTGCGATTGATTGCAACTCTTTCTGCAACGGGCCCCTGGTATGATATGGTGATCTCATATATTCCTTGAAGAAACTGCCACCTTATATATACACATTTCAACTATTCTAGATACTTCTAGAATTCACTTTAAAAATAACATTCTCCTTCTTTCTGAATTAATTACATTCTGGAAGATTTTTGAATGACCTCAGTGAAATTAACATGTCAACAAAATAGCTTAGCCTATTGTTCATTTCCACTACCAGTACAAGTCTATTGTAAAGCAATCCCTATTGTTTAGCAGTCTGTATTGTCTCTCTTCGGACATACCAGAGATAACAAATATTCTTCAAAGATTACTCATGTGTAACACAGATGTACTATAGAGCCTTCTGGAAGATTCTTAATTATTCCAAAATATCCTTAAAGAGGAAATAACTAAATAAATGAATGTAATTGCTTTTACAATTATTCTTAAATAAACAAATAAAACGTGAAAAAAAATAACACGGAGGCTCCGCGCAGATAGATATAAAGAAAATCAATCAAAGGCTGAAAGGCAAAGGATTGAAATAAGGAAAGAATGCAAAGATAAATATGCCAAAAAGGACACTTTATAAATGTAAAATGGGAGTGTACTTAGCTAACGTCTGATCACGGCGGGGAAAAGGAGGAAATGGACGCCTATTTGCGTGATGATGTTGGGATAGTGCGTGCGTAGGGAGATGCTGGTCGCGCGCAGGAAAGATTGTGTACTTTTATTCGGCGTGCAAGTAAATCGTAATTAACTAGCAAATCAAATGAATATTAGCAGGTATTGATAGTAAATCAAGCTTTTTGGCATTCCTCTGGATAATAGTCAAAATACTTCAAAATATAAATGTAATGTGCTGTTTACTTGCACTCTGTCAAATAAGATTTTTAAAAAAGAAAGAATAAAAAGTATAAAAGACACTATTTTCGCAAACGTACTTCGAACTATTCGTATGGTTTTAGATGTTGGTCTGATTTGACATAAGCAATTTTAGAAGATCGAAAAATATAATCCTTTTATTTTCATTACACTGAATACCAATTTATTTGTTTTCGTACTTTATCTGTGGGTTCATCAAACTTAGTGTACACTTTGTTAAATGTATCTAATTTCTTGAAATCACAATTGTCATTACTATAATAAATAAACAGAAATCAAGCTTATAGACATTCATCTGAATGATTGTAAAAAATACTTTGAAATATAAATTTAATGTGGTGTATACTTACGACCTGTCAAATGAGATAAGGAAAAAGAGAAAGAATAACAAGAATACAAAAACATCAAAGAATGTTTTCGAAAATGTACTTAGAAAGGTATTTGGAACTCTTCGTTTGTTCTTAGAGGTTGGTCTGATTTGAAATATTTTTGGGAATAAAAAAAAGCTAATTATTTCATTATCATTATACTTGAAATCATTTTTATCACACTTATACTGTGGGTTAATCAAGGTGACCTACGTCGTATTGAACATATATGATTTCATGAGGAAACTTTTTCCATAGATACTGCGTTGTTAGCATTTTGTCATGAATAGGCCTACCAAATCCAGACACAGATGCTAACTCAAACATACTTGTTTTGTTTTTATTATTATTTTCTATCACAATAACATTAAACCACAAGCAAGATTCATTATTAATGCCAAGTTTCTTATCATCTATCAGAGAACTTCAGTATGCCTATAGCAAGAAAACACCAAGATTAAGCTCATCGATTTACGATTCTTAAATTGATTTTAATATTTCATTTCAATCGCCAGAACTGTTGAGATACGGAAAGAGCAGTGCAAGTTCATATTGACTTTCATATTGTAATTATTGATTTTCTTTTATCATAATTTTCATTTTTACAATTATCATCAACCCTACAATTATGATTGTTATTTTGCATTATTATTATCATCGTGATTATTGTACTGTCATTATCATCGTTACCCTGAATACTATTTATTTTCAATCTATCATGATAATCGTTCGCTATTGAGATTGATTAAGCAATCGATCCCTTTTTTTTCTTGTTTCATCTCTATATTGGATTTGTTGGTATTGCTATCGTTCCTTCAAACGACATGAGAAAATTTGACGGCAAGAGGTGTGAATCATAAAGGGTTTGATATTAATGATTCTAATCCCTATAAGTTTACAAAATGTACAATACAGTATACATTTCCAGTCCCCGCTTTCCCTATCTTGAATAAATGATTATGATTATTCCCGCTACAGTTTTCAGTTCAGTTCATTTTTTTCTCATTTCCAACAAAAATACGAAATTTGTACGAGTATCATTCAATAGGCTTAATGCAAAGTAGAATACATGCAATCTATCTTACAGTTATAAATGTCTGATTAAATAATTATGCTTGAGCTTATAGACATTTATCTACATGTAAATGATAGTAAAAATATTTTTAAATATATACTTACGACCTGTCAAATAAGAATCTTTTACATAATTATAATGAATAGAGAGAAATTGATCTTACAGACAATCCTCCAAGGACTAGTACAAAATAGGTTGAAATATAAATAATGTAGCGTATATTTACAGCCTGTCGAATAAGATAAAAAAATATATATAAAAACATTGAGGAACATTTTCGAAAAGGTACTTAGAAACGTACTTGGAACTAGTCGTATGGTTTTAGAGGTTGGTCTGATTTGAAATAAGTAATTTTATAGGAACGAAAAATATAATTATGTTATTGTCATTACACTAAATATCAATAGTGAGGTTTTTTGTTCTAATACTGCGGGTTCATGAAGTTGACTGTACGTTGTGTTAAATATCTTTGACTTTTTGAAAGATTTTTTACATAGTTGCAATGAATAGACAGAAATTAAGGTTACAGACATTCCTTCAAAGAATAGTCCAAAATAAGTTCAAATATAAAAGTTATGCAGTGTATACTTACAGCCTGTCGAATAAGATAAGAAAAAAAAACAAGAATATAAAAACATTGAGGAACATTTTTGAAAACGTACTTATTAAGGTACTTGAAACTATGCGTATGGTTTTAGAGGTTGATCTGATTTCAAATAAGTAATTCTAGAGAAAAAAAATGTTTTATTGTTATTATAGTAAATATCATGGGAAATTTGTTGGTACTTATACTTTGGTTAATCAAGGTGACTGTACGTTGTGTTGAATATATCTGATTTTGTGAAGGAATCTTTTCGTTGATATATTGATTAGTCAGAAATCAAGCTTTTAGACATTCCTCTTAAGAATATTTCAAAGTACATTAACATACAAATGCAATAGAGTGTATACTCACATGCTGTCAATTAAGATGAAGAAAAAGAGGAAGAATTACAAGAATATAAAAAAACATTAAGGATTTTTTTTTTCGAAAACGTACCTAGAAACGTACTTAACCCATTCGTATGGTTCTTAGAGGTTGATCTGATTTCAAATAAGCAATTTTAGGGGATCAAAAAAATTGAAATATTTTACTGTCATGGCACTATCAATGGATTTGTATTCGTACTTATACTTTGAGTTAATCAAGGTGACCGTACGTTGTATTACACATATCTGATTTGATGAAGAAACATTTTCCATCGATAATAGACAGAAATCAAGCTTAGTAGCATTTCTCTAAGGAATTGTCCAAAATACATTAGAATAGTTGATCTGAATACACAAAATCACATAATGATCACGTCCGTAAGTGATAAAACTGAAGACAATACCGTAGTGGAAATTAGGTGACCACTATCGTTCTTTTGTACATACGTAACACCCCTCGTAATATTATCTGTACATTTCAAATTATTTGCAATCATTAATTAATTCCATTTACAGATTCAATCTAATATAAAAAAATTGATTGACTGGGTTTTTTTCAACGTTATATCAATGACAACTTTAATTCAATATTTTCCTGCATTTATATTACTCTAAATAGTTGTCTATATTACTGTAAATAATTGTCCATATTGGCACGTGTTCCTGGTTTTGTTTTTGTAATCCATATATTGACCAGCCATTTGTTTGGAATGGAAACGGTTGACCGGGTCTCTTTATGTATATAGATTATATCAGTGTCTTTGAACTGGAATAAAGTCATGATGTAACAACATCAACAACATCATGATCGTGTATACTTACGGACTGCAAAATAAGACAACGAAAAGAGAAATAATAACAAGAATATAAAAACATTAAAGAATATTATAGAAAACGTACTCAGAAACGTACTTGGAACTATTCGTGTGGTTTTGGGGGTGGGTCTGATTTGAAATAAGGAATTTTAGAGGATAAAAAATGCAATCATTTTACTGCCATTACACGAAATATCAATACATTTTTTTCGAACTTATACAGTGGGTTATTCAAGGTGACCGTACGTTGTATTAAACATATCTGATTTCATAAGGAAACTTTTTTCAATGATATATTGAATGAACAAAAATCAAGCTAATTGACATTCCTCTAAAGAAAAGTCCAAAATTCATTAGTACATGAAGGTGTATACTTACAGACTATAACATAAAGAAAAGAGAAAAAAATACCATAAATATAAAAAAAAAACATCCCGGAATATGAAAACGTACTTAAAAACTTACTGGGTACTATTCGTGAAATTTTATAGGTTGGTCTGATTTCAAATAAGTAACTTAAGGCGATCTAAAAATAGATTTATTTTATTGTCATTACATTAAATATAAGAATATAACAACATTGAGGAATATTTTCAAGAACATACTTAGAAACATACTTGAAACTATTTGTATGGTTTTAGAGGTTGGTTGGACTTTAAATTATTGATCTTAGAGGATCGAAAAATAGAATTATTTTATTGGTATTTTACTAAATATCAAGGGATTTTTCGAAATTATACTGTGGGTTAATCAAGGTGCCCGTACATTGTTTTGAACATATCTAATTTCATGAAAAAAAACTTTTTGCATTGATATATTGAATAGACAAAATGCTTATTGACATTCCTCTAAATAATGAAATTCCTCTAAATAAAAGTCCAAAATACATTAAAATATAAATACATGAAGGTGTAAACTTACGGACTGTCAAAAAGGATAAGGAAAGAAAGAATAACAAGAATGTAAAACATTAAGGAAGAATTTCGAAAAAGTATTCAGAAAAGAACTTGGAAATATTCGTAAGGTTAAGAGGCTGGTCTGATTTGAAATGGGTAATTTTAGAAGATCGAAATATAGAACTATTTTATCGTCATTAAATATAAATATTAATTAGGTTTTTCGTAGTTTATCTTTAGGTAAATCAAAGTTACTGTACGCTGTGTCATATCTGTCTATTTTTTAAAAATAACAATGACCATTTCTATAATGAATAGACAGAAATCAAGCTTATTGACATTTCCCTAAGGAATTATCCTAAATACCTTAGAATACTTGATTTGAATACAAAAAAATCATATGATGATCACGTCCGTATATGATAAAACTTAAGACGATGCCGTAGTGGAAATTAGGTGACCACTATCGTTCTTTTGTATATACGTAGCACCACTACATTTCAAATTATATGCAATCATTTATTAATTCCATTTACAGATTCAATCTAATTTAGACAATTGATTGAGTTGGTCTTTTTTCAACTTTATATTACTCTAAATAATTGTCTTTATTACTCTAGATAATTGTCTATATTGGCACGTGTTTCTTGTTTTGTTTTGTAATCCATATATTGACCTGCCATTTTTTTATGGAAACGGTGGACCTGGTCTCTCTATGTATGTTTATTATATCATTGTCTTTGAACTTGAATAAAGTCATGATGTAACAACATCAACAACATCATGATCGTGTATACTTACGGACTGCAAAATAAGACAACGAAAAAGAGAAAGAATAACAAGAATATCAAAAAATTAAAGAATATTATAGAAAACGTACTCAAAAACGTACTTGGAACTATTCGTGTGCTTTTAGTGGTGGGTTTGATTTGAATAAGGAATTTTGAAGGATAAGAAATACAATCATTTTACGGTCATTACACTAAATATCAATATTTTTTCGAACTTATACAGTGGGTTATTCAAGGTGACCGTACATTGTATTAGACATATCTGATTTCATAAGGAAACTTTTTTCAATGATATATTGAATGAAAAAAAAATCAAGCTAATTGATATTCCTCTAAAGAAAAGTCCAAAATTCATTACTACATGGAGGTGTATACTTACGGACTGTAGCAGAAGGAAAAGAGAAAAAGTATCATAGATAAAAAAAACATTACGGAATAGGAAAATGTATTTAAAAACGTACTGAGAACTATTCGTGAGATCTTATAGGATGGTCTGATTTCAAATAAGTAACTTAGGGGGATCTAAAATAGATTTAATTTATGTCGTTACACTAAATATCAATGGATTTTTTTTTCGTAATTTTACTGTGAGTTAATCAAGGTGAATGAACGTTGTGTGGAATATATCTGATTTTATGAAGTTTATATATGTATATCGAATAATCATATATCAAGCATAAAGACATTCCTTTAAAGAATAGTCCAAAATACATTTAAAAGAAAAAAACATTAAGATGCATACTTACGGGCTGTCAAAAAAGATACGGAAAAGAGAAGGAACAACGCGAATATGAAAACATTAAGGACAATTTTTGAAAACGTACTTGAAACTTTATATGTGGTCTTAGGTATGGGCCTGATTTTAAATAAGAAATTTTAGAGGATCAAAAAAGATATATATTTTATTGTCATTCCACTAAATATCAAGGGATTTTCGTTCGTATTCATACTTGATTAATGAAGGTGACTGTACGTTATGTTGAATATATCTGATTTGTTAAAGAATCTTTATTGTTGATATATTGAATAGTCAGAAATCAACTTTATAGACATTCCTCTAAAGAATAGTCCAAAACACATTGAAATATAAATGCATTAGGGTGTATACTCACATCCTGTCATAAACATGAAGAAAAGGAGAGAAAAGGAAAGAATATCAATACATTAATATTTTCGAAAACGCACTTAAAAAGTATTTTGGGACTATTTGTTTTGTTTTAGAGGCTTGAAAAGAAAAAATAATTTATCGTTATCATACTAAATATCAAGGGATTTTTTTTCGTACATGTAATTGCACTTTTGGTTAATGTTGAACATATCTGATTTCATGAGGATTTTTTTTTCCATTGATGTATTGAATAGACAAAAATCAAGCAAATAAGCAAATTGACATTCCTCTAAAAATGTAGATTAAAGTATAAATACATAAAGTTGTATACTTACGGACTGTAAAATATAAGGAAAAAGAGAAAGAATAACGAGAATATAAAAACATTTATGATTTTTTTTTCGAAAACGTACTTGGAAATATTCGTACGGTTTTAGATGTTGGTCTGATTGGAAATAAGTAATTCGAGTGGACCAAAAATATAATCATTTTAATGTCATTACACTAAATATCAATGAATTTTTGTTCGTAATTATACTTTGGTTAATCAAAGTGACTGTGGCTTATCCATACATGTCTTATGGGATATTTAGAGAACATTTGACAGTTTTTCGACAAGAAAGGCAAAAATATTTCAATAACTAAAGGTAATCACCAAGTACTACCAGTGTTAAGAAAACCAATACTTCATATGCTTTAAATTCACATCCTGTAATATGTTTATTCGATTATCGAATAAATTCTATTGGGAGAGAATACAAGTTTTAGTATGTAAACAAATATTGACTATGAACCAGTTCACTACCCTTCAGAAGGAGGTCAAGTTCACGTGTACTTCTGTTGGGGGAAGTCGGTCAAAACGCGCACCCAGCAGGATTGTATGACATTAAAGCGTGCGCGGTAATTTTACACATCCGAAATGCGCCAATGCTCTGAATGCGCGATCAGCGCGGATGAAATCGAGTCATTCACTTTCTAATTTCCGTCCGGGAAAGACATTATGGTTCGGTTCATACGCCTTGAAAGGAGGTTGGTATTTGGAATTACGTTTGTATGGAATGGATGTCGATGTTTGGGAGTGCTTTTGAGTTTTAAATCTCGAGAAAACACAGTAACGGTAAATTTACCATGCACTCACCAATGCGAACGAGCATGGAACTCCTACCTCAATCTGGATAGTATTATTACCAATACTTTGCAATATTTTTGCTCTCTTTTGGAAGGGGCAAGTTCAAGGGTTTCGGCAAGCAGCGATTGTTTTTATATAGCGCTTTGTCAATCTTCAACACAATGAAACATTACAATTCATGGTTGAAGAGTAAAAGTACAGGAGCCTAGATTGCCCGTGAGTAGTTGGAACTGAGATGATATCGACTATATATGAATGGCAACAATTGTAATAATAATTTTGCTAGTAATGTTAATAGCGGTAAATATAAATAATGATGAAACAATATTTCCGGAAGGGGTCAAGTGGAAATTAATGGATATAGATTTGGATGTGGCTGAGCCCTGTTAAGCTTCGGTCATAATTTCCATGTGTTGCGTTTTTTAATACAATACATACAAATGAAGTAAGCCATTTAGTTCAAGTGTACATGTAGGTGAACGGGTGAACCTGGAAATGAAGTCGTAAATGTTTTATGTGATAAAATGGGTGGTATTTACCCAACTGTAGTAGTTTGGATAATTGGTTTTCGGGGGAGGATGGCAGTGCATTCTTGTAATTCAGATGATGTTACGCAGATACCCATCCATGGTTTATATCGAAAGAAAGCCACTGATTACTCACTCAGCACGTTTCATAAATGTACATGTGGATGCTTTTTTTTTTTTAATATTGATCTGTGAGGGGAATATGGGTGACCAGTGGTCTGCTGCTGATTCTGCAAGAGCTTAAAGGGATTGGTTAACATTGGTTTGACTTTTTAAAAATCTGAGCTAGAAGGTCACACTTGTCACCTGCGTCTGTGATATGTTACAAAAATGAAGCCCCCCCCAAAAAAAAAAAAAAAAAAAAAATTGCGCTCGAAAATAATTATTTAGTTCTTCAAAAATTGAAATATAAAGTGACCGGAAATACCATCTTAATTTCATCCCATAAACTTATGCGTACTATTTAAGCATCTATAAGACGCCTATTTAAAAAATCGGGGTTTGCCTTGTAGTTTTAGCTTTTCATTCTCAATAATGGTTGTTTTCAGGGTTTATTAGTTGTAATACATGCACTTGTACGCATATTTCATCTTGGTTTGAGATTTTTTTTTTTTTTTTAAATCGGCAGCCCGCAAAGTTAAACAATACCTTCAATATTGGCGGGATGCAAAGAAAAAGAAAAATAAATGAAAAAAAGGGAACATAAAAAAATAAAAGAAAGGCGTCTGCAATTTGGCTTATTTCTGTAGTTTTAGAGGTTTAAACAGTGTATGAATATTGTTGATTATAATACTCTTCTGCTACAACTATTAGTTAAAATAAATTGCTTAACATGCCAAAATAAATGAAAAAAAAACAATAAAGGCTGAAAAAAAAATATTCATAAATTTGATAACTGGAAAACAGAGATAAAAAGTCGGGAGCTACGTGCATGAGAAGAGCAAGGAAATCTTAATTGGCCTTAAGTTTAAATAGGAATGCTTCTGCCGAAAGTTCTTTATGTCAATGGAATGTGTATAGTTTACATGCAACACCAAATTAAACAATTAAGGTATTTACACACACAATACAACTCCGGCTTAAAGAGAATTAGGTGTTTTTAACATGATCCATGACAAATCAACCTGAAAAGGAACTATGGGTATTTTACATGTCCCAACGCAAGTCCAAAGTAAAAAGAAGTATGGGTGATTACAGGTGCCAATTTAACTTCAACTTAAAGATAAATCAGAGTAGTTGCCGTCAACATGAGTTTATATCGCCAGAGATCTGGTACATTTAAATGAATCGAATCTTGTGGAAACATGAAACCTAAGCCGGGGATCAATTACCATGGGCAACGCCAATACAGGCAAATAAAGGAAAAGACTAGACAAATCCGTGGAATGTATGCTTACATGTACTTTGATTATTCATCAGAACTACACAATTTCTTGCAGAATCCACTGGCATAAATAATGCTCATATGTATCTGGCATAAATAATGCTCATATGAACAAATGTTGGGGTCATTTTTCAGGTTCAGTAAACTCACTACCACAATTGATAGTTATCTTTGAATATCATTAAGGGTATTTACATGCCGTGTCCCAGTGCAACTCCAGCTTAGATATAATTATATATAATTACAGTTACCATATTATATCCATACATCTGATCTGGATACCAATAAATTATCTCATACTGACATGCATGTACGGCAAAGGCTACCATAAAGAATATATACTCGGAAAGATTTCTGGTTTCTCCTTGCAGGGCTCGAAGAATCTGGCGGTTTGGCGACAGCTTACAAGGAGGACTCGGGAGAGGGCCGTCACCACGGGGAACCACAACCTTGGGGGCTGATTAAAGGCTACGAGGTGTACTAGTTGGTGGAGTCGTGGGGGGTACTACGCTTCCCAACTGCCCGAGTGACCTCCAAGGGGGACTGAGATACAGCCCCATACCAACCTTAATAATCATTCACGTGGGATCCAATGGATTCAATGATTGGGCAGCTATTTAGTGCCAAAGAAAGTAGACAAGCTGGAGACAACGCACTGAATTCAACCAGAGCTCTACGGCCTTGGTGCCACATATGTTTCTCAAGCATCTTGCCACGCCTTACTATTATGCACAAGAAAGAACTATCACCTCACAGGCAGCTAGTGACAATGTCAGGAAATCTGTGAACAAGTATATATGCCAAGAGAAGGATTCGGTGCATGCACAATGCGTCATTTATCAACCACATCTTACACTATCATGAACACCGGTACTACAACAGAGGTGGCATCCAACGGTCAGACGAAGGAAGTGACATCCTGATTAGTAATTAGTGATTTCAATAGGGCGGGTCAATTCGCCCTCACCGGACAAGACTTGAATGAATAAGAGAGCTCTAAGAGTCCCAGGATTGGCGAGTGCGACTCCTTTAATTGATCTGGGAATAGCGAAGGAAAGACACTGGACGTGCAGGGAAGTGTTGTTTAATTACACAACCCATGGCACTCATACTATTATAATGGTTTCTCATGCTTATATTGGTTCATTATCCTTTTAACCAAACGGTACCTTCGGCTCATACCGAAGAGAAATACAAGAGAAACATTAAGATTTAATGAACGAATGAGTTACACCGACAAATAAATTCAATAGATCAATAGCACGAAGTGCTCAAAGGTTAGCAACTGGCATTAAGCCAAGCTGATAGTTTTGAATTTGGTTTGGTTATACCTTACAATGCAATCACATCTGTCATATTGGCGTGGGTGGACACTCGCACCTGATTGGACATGGGTAATAGTGAAAATAAACTTGGGAGTTAATTAATGAACAGAGAACCTCTTTCTGCCAAATGGCAAGATATATAGAAACAGTGCTTATCCAATGTTTCTTTTCTTGGTACGAAAGTTGCTCTGGTCAGTGCTTAATGGTAACTAGTTTGGTGCAACTGAACAAATCAAAGAATTGGCAAAAAAAAAAAAAAAAAAAAAAAAAAAAAAAAAAATATGGGTGTTGTTTTGGGGGTGTTTTTTAGTACTTGGCAATTTCATTATCATTTCTCGAAGCATGCAGGGGATGGAATGACCAAGAGCTCTGTGAGCCAATGGCGGGGAAAGGCCAAGATTATCGGATATTTCGTAGGGGGATCCCCGTCCCAGGCAACTGGGACACTGGGTGGAGCCACCATCCTCCCAGCTGGTCACGTGACTCGTGACCCGGTTCCCCCTATGTGGTTAATTCTTAGCCTTACTCTCTCCTTCCTCTGCAGGCATTGACATTTATTGATATTACTGCGATACACATGTTTGTGAAGTATTGGTGTATTAATTAATGTTTGATATTACTGTGATACACAAGTATGTGAAATATTTGGGTAACAATTCCCGAACGGAAATTAAAAGTTGAGAATATGGCAATATCTGGTATATCGTGTAGTATTTCTTCTCACAATATGTTTATTCGATTATCGAATAAATTCTATTGGGAGAGAATACAAGTTTTAGTATGTAAACAAATATTGACTATGAACCAGTTCACTACCCTTCAGAAGGTCAAGTTCACGTGTACTTCTGTTGGGGGAAGTCGGTCAAAACGCGCACCCAGCAGGATTGTATGACATTAAAGCGTGCGCGGTAATTTTATACATCCGAAATGCGCCAATGCTCTGAATGCGCGATCAGCGCGGATGAAATCGAGTCATTCACTTTCTAATTTCCGTCCGGGAAAGACATTTTCCCACCTCCCACCCCTCATTCCTCTGTATTGATGTTCCTTAAGGTGCATTTACGGATTCCGTCGATATATTTAATCAGTGGATTTTCTTCTTAGCCCAAGGGTTGAAAAAAGAGAGAGAGAGAAAAAAAATTATAATAATATATATATATATCTTATTAGTATAACATGCGAGACGGGCACAAATGGGTAGCATGAATGAAATAATTTGCATTCACTGTGCTAGGAATGGTAAAATATGATTACTATGACACATAACACATGTAATTGGTAGAAAACCGTGACTATTGGCCAACAGATGGTTGGTACAAAGCTATTACCTCATGGTTATACTCTAGAGGAAGTTTGGACTTTCAGTTGTCAATGGGGTGGCTAGATGAGTTTGCATGTCTTGTTACTTAGTAAGATTCATTTATGTATCGTCATAGGCTGATTTTATGGTTTTGTAAAGAAATAGATGGCTGGTTGGGGTTGTACCAAGGAGTAACTCCTTGGTTGTATACATATTTTGGTTGGCTGGTTGGGGTTGTTAAATATTTGGCTGGATGGTTGGGGTTGTTATCAACAAGACTTTAGGCCAACAGATGGTTGGTACAAAGCTATTACCTCGTGGTTATACTCTAGAGGAAATTTGGACTTTCAGTTGTCCATGGGGTGGCTAAATTAGTTTGCATGTCTTGTTGCTTAGTAAGATTCATTTATGTATCTTCATAGGCTGATTTTATGATTTGGTAAAGGATTGGATGGCTGGTTGGGGTTGTACACATATTATTTTGGTTGGCTGGTTGGGGTTGTTAAGTATTTGGCTGGATGGCTGGGGTTGTTATTAACAAGACTATTGGCCAACAGATGGTTGGTATAAAGCTATTACCTCATGGTTATACTCGAGAGGAAGTTTGGACTTTCAGTTGTCAATGGGGTGGCTAAATAAGTTTGCATGTCTTGTTGATCAGTAAGATTCATTTATGTATCTTCATAGGCTGATTTTATGGTTTTGTAAAGAAATGGATGGCTGGTTGGGGTTGTACCAAGGAGTAACTCCTTGGTTGTATACACATATTTTGGTTGGCTGGTTGGGGTTGTTAAATATTTGGCTGGATGGTTGGGGTTGTTATCAACAAGACTTTAGGCCAACAGATGGTTGGTACAAAGCTATTACCTCGTGGTTATACTCTAGAGGAAGTTTGGACTTTCAGTTGTCCATGGAGTGGCTAAATAAGTTTGCATGTCTTGTTGCTTAGTAAGATTCATTTATGTATCTTCATAGGCTGATATATGGTTTTGTAAAGAAATGGATGGCTGGTTGGGGTTGTTAAATATTTGGCTGGATGGTTGGGGTTGTTATTAACAGGACGTTGTAACCTGTAAACGACATGCATCTTGGTTGTTTTTTAGTACTTGGCAATTTGTACTTGGCAATTTCATTATCATTTCTCGAAGCATGCAGGGGATGGAATGACCAAGAGCTCTGTGAGCCAATGGCGGGGAAAGGCCAAGATTATCGGATATTTCGTAGGGGGATCCCCGTCCCAGGCAACTGGGACACTGGGTGGAGCCACCATCCTCCCAGCTGGTCACGTGACTCGTGACCCGGTTCCCCCTATGTGGTTAATTCTTAGCCTTACTCTCTCCTTCCTCTGCAGGCATTGACATTTATTGATATTACTGCGATACACATGTTTGTGAAGTATTGGTGTATTAATTAATGTTTGATATTACTGTGATACACAAGTATGTGAAATATTTGGGTAACAATTCCCGAACGGAAATTAAAAGTTGAGAATATGGCAATATCTGGTATATCGTGTAGTATTTCTTCTCACAATATGTCATACGGGACGCAGAATAAGTAGCTTTTTTGGAAAATGCAAGTTTGTAGTCTAAAGTCTGTGAGTTGGAAAGATAATTTTCATAAAAACTGAGCTCAAATCGATATTCAATTACCCAAGAACAAAGACATTTATGAAACAAAGCAAAATAAACATTCATGAATAAATAAAGCAAATTTCGAGAACATTTGGCGTACGGGACACTCAAATTGTGTCAGACGGACAGTTCTAAATTGCAGCCAAACTTTTTCACTTTATGTCTCTTTTACGTCTTCAATCACTTTATTTGGCTGATAATGATATTTCTATCAAACTAAAGACATTTATTATGTTACAAATCGCAAATGGCTGAATATTTTGTCAATATATCATAAACAAAATATTGTGTCGTACGGGACACTTGTGTGTTGTACAGGCTCTTATGTGTTGTACTGGACAGCCTGTATAAAACAATGAACTTTTTATCAATCAGAAAGGGAGCATTGCCCCTGAATTCTTCCTTTTTAATGAAAAGCCTTAAGTAGTCATTCAGGATAATATAATTAAATAACCTCATTCTAGCTGCTATACAGTGCGTCCCAGAAAAAAAAAAACGAAACCGAGATTTATCGATGATTTATCGTAACTTAATCACAAAACAATAGACAAGTAACCTACCATTGTAAAGCTTAAAATCTCCTCTTTCATAGGAAGTTACTTAGATTATTCCTCATTTACGCAAGAATGAGCAAAAACAATTTGAAGAAAAGATGCCTAAAAACTCATTTGACGGGGGTATTTGAATTTCAGAAATAAAATCACATTCCTAAAAAGTTCAACATCTGCTCTTTTATTTCATACCTTAATAACAGAAAATGGTCAAGAAGTAAAAAAGTTCTGTTCCCTCGAAACAATGCTTGTATTTCCACAATTTCATTAAATAAACGTGTTGTCACCGGTCTCCCACAGAAGCTATTGCACGGTTAACAAAAGACTTTCTGCATGGCTGATCGACAACAAAACGTAGTGTCGAGTGACTCGGAACACTAGCCTGTAAAACCTCTTCATTTTATGAAGTCATTGAAATTCAAGCTTTATTTCAAATAAGCAGAACCTTGTTATTTCTTGATCATTTTCTGTAATTAAGGTATCAAATTGAAGAGCAGATATTTATTTTTTTATTTGGTTTTCTTTTTGAAACTTAGATACAGCCCGCAAAGTGACTTTTTGGTATCCCATCTTCAAATTGTTTTTGCCCACTTATGCGTGAATACTAAATAATCTAAGTAATTTCAAATGAAAGAGGAGATTCTAAGCTTTACAATGGTATGTCACTTGTCTATTTTATTTGTGATTAAGTTGTGAAAAATCATCGATAAATCTCGGTTTCGTTTTTTCTGGGACGCACTGTATATACAGGGATCAATATATGGTCATTTTGTCATGATGGAAAATGTACAATCGTTCACAGCATTTTTAAGAGCTAAAAACTTGAGGTCTTATATGAAGTTGAATTTTGGTGAATTAAGTGATGATTTCCAATACGCTATTTAGACAATGAATGAATAAAACTGTGTTTGTTTAAATTATGGGACTAAAATTTTATGATTTTTCATAGAAAATGCATATACATACCACATCCGTCACAAAATATGTTTTCCAAAAAAATACAATTTTACTTTTTTTTAAATCTTTCTTCATTTTTCATGAAACCATATGGTTTGTCTTATTTTCCAGATAATTCAACAACATGTTTTGTATTTTTCCAGAGTTTTTAACAACTTGGAAAAAAAAAGTTTCAACACTGTTATTAAACAGGTGGAGCGCATCTGGCAGTCTCACCTGCATCGCGCGATTAAATATAGCAGCAGTGCTGACTTTGACAATTACTTTGAAACAATTATTCACAAAAACACCATTCAAATAATGATACAATACTACGTTCATTGACAATAAATGGCATTGACCTTGATCATGCGATATAAGACTTGTCAGTGATACTTGATTACCCTTATATCCACATTTTATGATCTATATCTATAAACTGTAAAAGTTGTGACAGCAATGTATTAATTACCTCCGAGATGGCCAAAGTTGAATTACCTTAAATGACCTTTGACGTTGGTCATGTGACCTGAAACTTGTATGAGATGTTCAGTAATACCTGATTACTTTTATGCCCAATTTTTTTGAGCTAGATCCATACATTTTTAGAGTTATGATGGTTAATCAACAAATACCCCCATCATGGCCAAAGTTCATTGACCTTTGATCTTGGTCGTGTGACCTGAAATTCGCACAGAATGTTCAGTGATACTTGATTCCTTTTATGTCCACGTATCATAAATCAGAACCATCAACTTTCAAAGTTATGATGGTAATTCAACAAATACCCCCAACTTGGCCAAAGCTCGTTTACCTTAAATGACCTTTGAATCCTGCAATGAAATGCAGTATATAATGTGTGTCGTACTGGACAACTTTTTAATAGGACAATTATTGACAAATGAAGGGCAGTAATTAGATCCTTATAGGATAAATCGATCACCTATGGTCAAAGATAGAGAAACTGATATTATAAGATGGCATCATCAAAAAAAAAAGTGTAGGAAAAATTTTTGCTTTTTCATGTGTCGTACCGGACATTGCCAAAAAAGATTTAGAAAAATCAGAGCTGCCCCTATTGTGGATCATGAAAATGTTGTATTTATTATTTGGAACCATTAATGATATATTACTTCATTGAACTGCAATATTTTCTGGGGCTATGTCAATAATGATTTTAGGCAATGTTTGTACTTGACTATTTAATCAGCAAACTTATTGAAAATTGAAAATTTCATTGCCCCCCCCCAAAAAAAAAAATATATACCATAAAATTTATGTATCATAGTAAAATATTACACTACTTATGCCTTATTGAAAGCCTGTTGAAACTTTTGATATTTTTTAATATATACAGTGCATATCAAAAAAAAGTTTACACTTTGAAAAAATCCTGTAAAATTATACATTTGTAATTTCCTGAAGATTTTCCCACAATTTAACATTGGTACAGATCCATTTGAGCAAATGACGGTATAACTGTCGAAAAAAAATTCCGCTTGAGTGAGCACCACTCACTTTTGAAAAGTTAGTGAAAAATGATTTGCGCAGAACTTTGAAATAGTTATGCGGACAAAAGTAGACCTTAATCATGAAGAACATGTGGAATTTAGCTAGGAAAATTGATTTGAAGATATCTTTTACCTTTTTAAACTTGTTTCCTTGCCAAAAACACATATAGCGAAGTACAGCGCTGCGAGACAGGGCCTCTTGACATCTGAGCCGAATTTCACCGACTTTCTTTCGTTTTTATTGTCTCACCTGCGAAGCAAAGTGAGACTATAGGCGCCGCTTTTCCGACGGCGGCGGCGGCGGCGTCAACATCAAATCTTAACCCGAGGTTAAGTTTTTGAAATGACATCATAACTTAGAAAGTATATGGACCTAGTTAATAAAACTTGGCAATAAAGTTAATCAAGTATTACTAAACATCCTATTAGAGTTTCATGTCACATGATCAAGGTCAAAGGTCATTTAGGGTCAATGAACTTAGACCATGTTGGAGGAATCAACATCGAAATCTTAACCTGAGGTTAAGTTTTTGAAATGTCATCATAACTTAGAAAATATATGGACCTAGTTCATGAAACTTGGACATAAGGTTAATCAAGTATCACTGAACATCCTGCATGAGTTTCACGTCACATGACTAAGGTCAAAGGTCATTTAGGGTCAATGAACTTTGGCCGAATTGGGGATATCTGTTGAATTCCCATCATAACTTTAAAAGTTTATGGATCTGATTCATGAAACTTGGACACAATAGTAATTAAGCATCACTGAAAATTTTGTGCAAGTTTCAGGTCTCATGATTAAGGTCAAAGGTCATTTAGGGTCAATGAACTTTGGCCGAATCGGGGGTATCTGTTGAATTACCATCATAACTTTGAAAGTTTATTGGTCTAGTTCATTAAACTTGGACATTAGAGTAATCAAGTATCACTGAACATCCTGTGCGTGTTTCAGGTCACATGACCAAGGTCAAAGGTCAATTAACTTTGGCCGAATTGGGTGTATCTGTTGAATTACCATCATAACTTTGAAAGTTTATGGATCTGATTCATGAAACTTGTTCATAAGAGTAATCAAGTATCACTGAACATCCTGTTCGAGTTTCAGGTCACATGATCAAGGTCAAAGGTCATGTAAGGTCAATGAACTTTGGCCATGTTGGGTTTTTTTGTTGAATAAGCATCATATCTCTGTAAGTTTATTGGTCTAGTTCATAAAAAGTGGACATAAGAGTAACCATGTATCACTGAACATCTTGTGTGAGTTAGAGTAGTATTCAAAGTCAGCACTGCTGCTATATTGAACCACGTGATGCAGGTGAGACGGCCAGAGGCATTCCACTTGTTACTAATATTCCGAAACAAAACTGGTCGGTAAAAATCATCTAATAAGATCGCGGGCTCTTATATCTCATATTGAATATTCATGAGCTCAGCTTGAATGGCGACCCGTGGATTCTTGGCGAAGAGTGACGACGAAATATAAAAGAGCATTAAATATTCCTCTAAAATGCTGAATATTGACCGATTTAAGGATTTGCAAGTCGATGAAATTAAATCTGCACTAAAAGGACGAGATGTTTTTGTAAATCTACCCACAGGATATGCTGGAAAAAATGTAATCTTTCATGCGATTCCACAATGCATCGATTATCGATCTCAGCGGTGCAGTGAGTGAATGCTGGAGTCGAGTTGCTTAATCCCCTTGACTCGAGTCTGACCAGCGGCTGACCAGGCCGATCTCTCGTGAAGCTTCGGGCTGTTGATGGATCTGTTACGGCCAGTACTAGTAGTAGTAGTACCCCTATTTGTAGCATTTTGTTGGTTATATCCCCTTTAGTGTCCCGCAATTAAAAGAATCCCCTGCTGAAGAGTGGACTACTATAGTATTCCGAACCCCGGAAGAAACAGCTTTGACATGACTCATGTATATTCATTAGGAAGAAGTTCCTCATGATTATATAATTCAGCTCAGATGTCAAGAGGCCCTGGCTCGCTGCGCTCACCAGCCTTCGCGAATTAGGAAATCCCTCGCTTCGCTCGGGAAACAGCTGCAAGGGCCTCGACAAGAGGCTACCCTGTACGTTGTGTTTCATATATCTGATTTCATGAAGGAATCTTTTTCGTTGATATATCGAATAGTCAGAAATCAAGCATTATACACATTCCTACAAAGAATAGTCCAAAAATACATTGAAATATGAATGCATAAGGGAGTATACTCACATCCTGTCAATTAAGATAAGGAAAGGGGAAAAAATTACAAGAATATAAAAACATTTAATCAATGAAATGAAGATCACTGAAATCAAAGAAAAAACAATTAAAACATTAAAATGGAGATACATGGCCACCTTGCACGATTACATGATGATGGGTGGACCAAACCCATCACAGAATGGAGACCATAGCAAGGATCACGAAATGGGGGTAGACAAAAAATTGAGATGGAGTGACGAGCTCACAAAATTTATTGCAATAAATTTGATTGAATCAGCAAAAGACAAACACCCATGGCACCAAATTGAGGAGGCATTCGCCTTGCAGTGAGCAGAACATGGCCGACATGATGATGAAGATAAACATTAAGGAATAGTTTCGAAAACGTGCGTAGAAACGTACGTCGATCTATTCGTATGGTTTTAGAAGTTGGAGGGATTTGAAAAAAAAGTAATTTTAGAAATAGAATTAGAATTAGAATTGTTTCATTATCATTGCGTTAAATATCAATTGATTTTTTTTTCATACTTATGCTGTGGTTAATCAAGGTGACTCTACGTTGTGTTGAATGTATTTAATTTATGAAGGAGTCTATTCCTCTAAAGAATAGTCCAAAATTACATTAGAATATCAATAAATAAACGTGTATACTTACGGGCTGTAAGATAAGGAAAGAGAGAAAGAATTACAAGAATACAAAAGACATTAAGGTACATTTCCGAAAATGTACTTAGAAACGTACTGGAAACTATACGTATGATTTTAGAGGTTGGTCTGATTTGAAAAAAGTAATTTCAGAGGATCGGAAAGTATAATTTTTGTTATTGCATTACACTAAATATCAATGGATTTTTGTTCTTACTTATACTGTGGTTATTAAAGGTTACTGTACGTTGTGTTTTATGTTCTAATTTCATAAAGGAATGTTTTTTGTTGATAACTGAATAGTCATTAATCAAGCTTATAGACATTTTTGAAGAATATGCCAAAATATATTAAAATATAAATGCATTAGGGTGTATACTTACATCCTGTCAATCAAGATAAGAAAAAGAGAAAGAATTACAAGAATATAAAAACATTAAGGATTTTTTAAAACCGTACTTACAAACGTACTTGGAACTATTCGAATGGTTTTAGAGGTTGGTTAGATTTGAAATAAGTAGTTTTTGAGGATTGAAAATAAGAATTTAATTATTACCATTACACTAAATATAAATTGCGTTTTGTTCGTTCTTGTACTGTGGTTAATCAAGGTGACCGTACGTTGTGTTTAATGTATCTGATTAGATGAAGGAAACTGTGTTTTTTTCGTTGATATATTGAATAGACAGAAATGAAGCTTATTGACATTCCTCTAAAGAATAGTCCAAACTACATTGAAATATGAATACATGAACGTGTATACTTACGGGCTGTCAATTAAGATAATGAAAAAGAAACAATAACACGAATATAAACACATTAAGGTACATTTTCGAAAACTTACTTAGAAACGTACTTGAAACTATTCGTATGGCGTTAGAGGTTGGTCTGATTTTAAATATATAATTTTGAGAATCGAAACATAATTAAATTATTGTCATGACACTAAATATCAATAGTTTTTTGTTGGATTCATACTGTGGTTAATCAAGGTTACTGTACGTTGTGTTTAATATATCTGAGTATATGAAGAAATCTTTCCCACTCATATATTATAATGGAATAGACAGAAATCAAGCTTATGGATATTCCTCTATAAAGAATAGTCCAAAATGCATTCAAATATAAAATGATTAAGGTGTAATCTTAAATGATGTCAAATAAGATAAAGAAAACTAGAAAAGATAACGAGAATATAAAGACTTTTTTTCGAAAGCATACTTAGGAACATACCTAGAATTATTTGTGTGGTTTTAGAGGTTGGTATGATTGGAAAAAAATAGAGGATCAAAAAAATAACATTTATTTTACTGTCATTATACACTAAATTTCATTGGATTTTGTTTTTCGTTCGTATACTGTGAGTTAGTCAAGGTGACCGTACGTTGTATTGAACACATCTGATTACATTAAGAAACATTTTTTTTCCATTAATATATTGAATAGACAGAAATCAAGCTTATTGACATTCCTTTGAAGAATTATAGTCAAAATTGCATTAAAATATAAATACATGAACGTGTATACTTACAGGCTGTCAGATAAGATAATGAAAAAGAAAAAGATAACAAGAATAAAAAAACATTGAGGAACATTTCGACAACGTACTTCAAAACGTACCTGGAACTACATGTATTTGTGTGTTCTTAGATGTGGGTATGATATGAAATTACTAGTTTGAGAGGATTCAAAAATGAAATTATTTTATTGTCATTAAACTAGATATTATGAATTTTTTTCGTACTTATACTGTTGGTTAATTAAAGATACTGCAGGTTGTGTTTAATATATCGATTTTTTTATTGATATTTTCTATTGTTCTATTGAACAGAAATAAATCAAGCCTTTTTGCATTCCTCTAAAGAATATCCAAAATAAATTCAAATATAAATGCTCACGGGCTGTCAATCTAGATGAGGAAAAATAGATAATTACAGGAATATGAAAACACTCAGGACAATTTTTCAAAACGTATTTAGAAACGTACTTGGAATTGTTTGTGGGGTTTTAGGTATGGGTCTGATTTGAAATAAGTAATTTTACAGGATCAAACAAATATGTTATTGTCATTGCACTAAATATCAATCGATATATGTTCTTAGCTATACTGTGGGTTACGCAAGGTGACTGTACGCTATTTTTAACATATCTGATCATATGAAGGAATTTTTTTTATTGTTATATTGGATAAAATATCAATCTGATAGACTTTCTTCTAAGCCATCATTCAAAATACTTGCCTGGTACATCAATGAAATGAGGTGTATACTTACCGTCTGTCAAATAAGATGAGGGAAAAGAGAAATAATATCAACAGTATAAAATATTATGGAACCTTTTATGGGAGTCCTTCTTAGGAACTTGCAATATAAATTTAATTAGGTGCATACTTACACTCTTTTAAATAACATGAGGGAAAAGGAGAGAAGAGCAAGACTATAAAGCATAAATATTACACAACCTGTTTTTTAAAGCTTACTTAGGAACATATGTTTAACTATTCCGGTAATTTATGGATGTGTTTTGATTTGAAACAAGTAAAGTCGCAGAAAACAATATTGAATTACTTTATTGCCCTAGCCATGATTACACTAAATATCAATGGACTTTATTCGTACCCTTACTTTGGATCAATCAAGGCGATTCTATGACTTTTAAAACGTGTCTGATTTTATGAAGAATTCTATTACATTTTTGTATTGTATAGACTGATATTAAGCTTATAGACTTTACCCTGAAGAATGATAAAAACACATTGAAATATGAATGCAATAAGGTGTACATTTACCCCCTTTCGAGTAAGGCGAGGGGAAAATAAAGAATGGCAAGACATAAAGCAAAAAATATTACAGAACCTGTTATTACAAATTTATTTGGTAAGGTATATGAAACTATTCCTGTAATTTTAAGGATGGGTTTGATTTGAAAGAAGTAATATTACAAAATCAAAAACTATAATTATTTCATTGTCATTACACAAAATACAAAATGGATTTTATTCGATCTTATACTGTGGGTTTAATAAAGGTTACTGTATGTTGCGTTAAACATATCCGATTTCATGAAATACTGTTTTTGGGGGTTAAATTGAATAGACAGAAATCAATCTTATAGACATTCCTCTAAAGCATAGTCCAATATTCCTGTAATTTTAAGGATGGGTTTGATTTGAAAGAAGTAATATTACAAAATCAAAAACTATAATTATTTCATTGTCATTACACAAAATTTAAAATGGATTTTATTCGATCTTATACTGTGGGTTTAATAAAGGTTACTGTATGTTGCGTTAAACATATCCGATTTTATGAAATACTCTTTTTTGGGGGTTAAATTGAATAAACAGAAATCAATGTTATAGCCATTCCTCTAAAGCATAGTCCACTATTCCTGTAATTTTAAGGATGGGTTTGATTTGAAAGAAGTAATATTACAAAATCCAAAACTATAATTATTTCATTGTCATTACACAAAATTCAAAATGGATTTTATTCGATCTTATACTGTGGGTTTAATAAAGGTTACTGTATGTTGCGTTAAACATATCCGATTTCATGAAATACTCTTTTTGGGGGTTAAATTGAATAGACAGAAATCAATCTTATAGACATTCTTCTAAAGCATAGTCCAATATTCCTGTAATTTTAAGGATGGGTTTTGATTTGAAAGAAGTAATATTACAAAATCAAAAACTATAATTATTTCATTGTCATTACACAAAATTCAAAATGGATATTATTCGATCTTATACTGTGGGTTTAATAAAGGTTACTGTATGTTGCGTTAAACATATCCGATTTTATGAAATACTCTTTTTTTTTTGGGGGGGGGGGGTTAAATTGAATAAACAGAAATCAATCTTATAGACATTCCTCTAAAGCATAGTCCACTATTCCTGTAATTTTAAGGATGGGTTTGATTTGAAAGAAGTAATATTACAAAATCCAAAACTGTAATTATTTCATTGTCATTACACAAAATTCAAAATGGATTTTATTCGATCTTATACTGTGGGTTTAATAAAGGTTACTGTATGTTGCGTTAAACATATCCGATTTCATGAAATATTCTTTTTGGGGGGTTAAATTGAATAGACAGAAATCAATCTTATAGACATTCCTCTAAAGCATAGTCCAAAATACTGTGATATATAAATGTAATGAGGTGTACACTTAAATTCTGTCAAATAAGATGAGGGAAAAGTTAGAATAACGGAACAAAGAAATATTCATTCATTCATTCATTGGTTTCTGCAACACTTTTTCATGAACATATTAACAAAGAAAATACAATAATAATATATATATAACTGACAAGCAAAACATACAAAAAATGCATTTTCTATTAAAACATCGATTATTAGAAGGTTGCAGGGGTTGCCACTATATTATGGAACCTTTTATTGAAAACTTTCTTGAAAACGTTTTTAAAACCTTTCGTGTGGTTAATGGGGTGGGTCTGATTTGTAATGTTATACCCCATTCATGCTGAGGATTTAGGGCGGCCCAGGGCCGGCCCTGGGCCGCTCTAAATCCAGTATAAACGGAAACGAGACCGGCGTAAATTTTAGGGCGGCCTAAACTAAACCCACTTTCGGAGGTGGTTCAGGGCCGGCCCAGGGCCGCTCTTGCTGCATTATGAACGGTTAGATCGGCCTAACTTACGTCGCCCCGAAGCCGGAAACAGTACCTGCCGTTTCCGGGTTGAGTCGCGTGTGTTATGTTGCGCGCGGTACGGTCGTGATTTGCTTGCCTTGTACGTACGTATACACGTTGTACGTTTTATACACAGGCCCTTACACTGTGTTGCGTGTCATGCATGCAGAGTGAGTATTGCATTGGCACGTATAATTGCTATTTACAATACAACTTCAACTTCCAAGTAAAATGGCCAATGATCGCGACCGCGGGAAAAAAATTGGGCTTTTCCAGAAGAGAAACTCCTCCTCATTATTCCGGCTTGGGTGGTCGCAAAGGGTAGAAAATTCGCAGTATGAACGGACTAGGCCGGTCTAATTTAGAACGGCCCAGGGTCGGCCCAGAGCCGCTTCCGCAGTATAGGATCAAAAATAGAATGATTATATTGTCATTACACTAAATATCAATGAATTGTATTCGTACTTAATCAAGGTGGTTGTACGTTAGGAAGAACGTATATCATTTCACGAAGAAAACTTGTCCATTTTTATTATAAATAGACATAAATCAGGCTTATAGATATTCCCTATAAGAATTGTCCAAAATACTTTGAACTGTAAATGTAAAGAGGTGTGTACCTACCGGCTGTAGAAGATGAGAGCGAATGGCAAGAACCCAAAGAAAAAAATAAATAGAACTTGTTATTGAAAATTCACTTGGTAACGTATGTGGGACTATTTCTGTAATTTTATGGATGGGTTTTTAGAAGAAACAATTAATATAACAGAATAAAAAAGATTATTGTCGTTACACTAAATATCAACAGATGAATTTTTACGTTTAGTAAAATGTATTATCAACAGCCACTTTAAACTCCATTTTGGAAGCCAGCTTGGAGTTTTGGACCCACAAAACCACTAGCTGTCCTTGTAACTTGTTCCAATGTACAACTTTACCCTCTAAACTATTGAATAGAAAAAACAAAATAAATTCACTTGAGGAGTTAATAGATGAATTGTGAATTTTAGCCCACGGCAGCCATTTTAGATGAATTTTCCAGGTACCCTGGAGTGCTTATATTCACACTAGCCTGTATCAACAATTTTTTTACCCCCTGGACAATGGAACAAAATAGGATTCTAGTGTGGACAATGAGTAAGTTGTATCCATTTCCAGTGAAAGGCAGCCATATTGGACACCATCTTGAAAATAACCACTTTTCCGGTTGCGGATTTTGGTAAATCTTAGTATATATTTCCTGAGGTTAAATAGCATTAAAACCGTTAAAAAGCATTTATTGTAATTTATTTCGGGTAAGGGTATATTTGGTCGTATATTTACCCGTCTACCAATGTTTAAGCAAGCCCTGTGTGGATACGTTACTTCGAAAGTATTGACTTTGTGGACTCTTATATCAGTGCATGACTTCAGTGATGGTTTATGTTGCAGAAAGCTATGCAGAACCTGATTTATATACTGTATATATATATATATATATATATATATATATATATATATATATATATATATATATATATATATATATATAAATTATACATATATATATTATATATATGTGAGCAGTTATATTTATGTAATCAATTTATTCATAATCAGTTTACTTTTTTAAATTTTGTTTATTATAACTTACAATCAGTTATTTAGAGTTCTCACGTGCAGTAGGGTATGTAGTTGAGTGTGTTAGGGTGTGTGTATGTGTGTGTAGTGGGTGTTGGAATTCCTATGCATACATGGCCTAGCTTTGGAAAAATCAGAGAAAGAAAAGGATTTGGGCACTACCTTCTTCAGCCATGATGGTATACTTTTTCTTCAGTTGGTATCACTGAGCTCACTTCAAAACCCTCTGCGGGTATGCTTTTCTCTCTGTCCTCCACTTGTCCTAGGTTGATCTCTAAGGTTGAAAGGAAACAGATTTTTAAAAAGATAAACGTCAGTCGACTGGAAAAGCATAATTTATAATCTCCCTCACAAAGTAGCTCGCTTTCTCATGAATTCTCTCTCACACACTTTGAATACCAATGCAAACCTTGTAAGATGAGGGAAGGTGACATCAGCGAAATGTAATAAATGTAATAACCGGGAAACGGTTCACCATGTTCTTAACGCATGTGCCGTTGCCCTTGACGAAGGTCGTTATACATGGCGGCATGACAATATTCTTTTGTACATATTGGAAACATTGCGGAAAGGTACATCAAACCAGGATGTAGATATTACATCCGACCTCAAGTCAGAATCCCCAAAACAGGGAATATCTACCATCCCATTGCAATGTACGAAGACGAATCTGATCCCTGATATATGTGCATTGTGGTAAAATGAAAAGAAACTAGTGATACTGGAACTTTCTGTCCCTTTTGAAACCAACACAGAAAAAAACACATGAATATAAAGAAAGAAAATACGCCCCACTCATTTCTGACAATGAATCAAACAGCTACTCAGTAAAATACTTTCCAATTGAGGTGGGATCAAGAGGCTACATTACCCCGGATAACACAAAACGAATTAAAATGCTTTTAAATGAATTTGGCAAACCAACCCCTTACAAAATTTTCAGAGACAACCTTTCTAAATTGGCAGTGACATCATCTTTCGTAATATACTACTAAAAAAATAACGTCCAATGGGAAAATCAGATTCCTCTGCGTACATAGTGTAAAGTTGTACATATTAATTCAGAGTGTAATCATGCTAATAATGCATGAGTTCACATACGTCATGGTCTTATTTTTTTCAATGTTTGGTTTTTATCTAAAATGATTTTATCTACACGCCTATAATTACTTTAATTACAAACTAACTTGATGATTAACAGTTTATTGTCAGTAATGTGACCATGTCCTGGGCTCTCTTTTATTATGTAAATGTATTTGTATTGTTGTCATTCTTACACTGTTCCTTTATTGCTTTTCGCACAATAAAGTGATGCAAAACAACATTTAAAAAAAAAATATATATATATTGATGAATTGTAGTCTAATTAGCCTTTGGACTTTCATAAAGGAAGTTCGTCGTTGTTGTTTATTAAAGTATGTGCTTAAAGGGGAGTCCAGCCAAAATAAAAACTTGTTTTAAAAACAAAGAGAAAAATCATACAAGCTGATATGTAAAAGTTAGAGCAATATCATAGAAACAATAACAAAGTTATGAAGTTGTAGAAGTTGTATATATTGGAAATCACTATTCCCATGCAGACTTCAAATTGCCGCATATGTCATGTCATAGTGACGTAAGGCTTGGGCTCTCTTCCATGGTCTCCTATCATAAAATTGCTAATATGTCATGTGAAAACTAACGAAACCCAAGAATTAGACCGAGTCCAGTGTGTTGATGTGTGCACAATGCGACTGTTTACTTCTTTCATATGTTAACATAGTAATTTATTAACAATGCATTCATCACGTGCCCGAAGGCGCCAAATTCAAGTTGCTTGCCTTTCTTACACAAATACGCCACATACGACTGTACGCTTTCTATTACGTAATGCATACAGGTACACGTATACGGCGTTTTCATTTCAACTAATTCACTCGCCTTACAAAATTCTGCCACATAATTTCGTAACTTAAGAACCATATTTCAGCAAGCCACATGGCTTAAATGATAACATTACCAATAAACTTAAAGATAAACACATAACACTCAAGTCATTGGGCTCGTATCACCAAATTAAAGAAATTTAACAAAAACTATGGACAGGCGACACGCTTCCCATGACAGACAAACTAGCAGTATGCCCTCAATCGGTAAATTATCGATTTAAAAGATGAAACGAAAACAATTTCAGAACAAATTGAGAAAAAAAAATCATTCTGTACGCGACATGTAATTTTTCAAAAGTTTTACTTTAGATTATTATTTTTTTCTTAAATAAGGACATAAAACAGTATACTACTTAAGTAATGTTTAGATATGTTGTCCCTGCCCCTTGTCATAATTTACTTTCCCATTTGACAAATTGAAATGTATATGGTCTTTATAGGGGTCTGAATTTGAAAGCAGCCATAACTTTGTTATTGCTTGTCCGATTTCCTTCAAAACTTTCAAGATTCTGATTTAGTTTTCTCCTTTCCAACACAACATTTGATGAAAAATGGTGGATTCCCCTTTAAGACTTATAAGAATGAAAAGTAGTATGCATTTACCGGGCATCATGATCTCATGGCTCTATTTCGTATGTTAAAGTGAATGGACGAGGGGTTTCGCATTAAGCGCGCTAAGAGGCCTTTACAAAACCAAGATCTATAGACAATTCAATATTTTTTTCTTTTTTTTTTACGTTTAGAGGATTTCGTACAGCAAGGGTTCTTTGGTGTAATATAAATTGATCACTAATTGAACGCAAACTCCGAGATTCCAGATTCTTTTTTGTGTATTTAAAATTATAAATAAATATGATATCATTCTCCAGGGCCTTTGATATGATAGATCATGATGTTCTCTTACACAAACTCTCCTACTATGGTATAAGATGAAATGCCTTGGAGTGGTTCAGGAATTGCCTAACAGATCACAAATTATTCAAAATTAAGGAAAAAGCTTATCTCGTTTATGGAATACGGGCCCTGTTGCTTGCATTGTCTGTTTTAACGAGATGTAAAGTCATGTTGTCCTGAAACATCCGTTTTTAAGTCAATGTACACTAAATATGTTTTCTCGAACTTCAAGTTAATATTGTTTTACATTGCATGTAGTTTTATGCAGTGACATAAAATGAAAAAAAATAACATAGCACGTGGAGCGTTGTGGCCCAGTGGATAAGTCTTCTGACTGTGAAACGGAGGGTCATGTTTTCGAATCCCAGCCATGGCGTAATTTCCTTCAGCAAGAAATGTATCCACATTGTGCTGCACTCGACCGAGGTGAGGTGAATGGGTACCCGGCAGGATTAATTCGTTGAATGCACGAGCGCTAAAAGGCAGCTCGAAATAAAGCCGGGGCAATAATAACAACGCGCCTCGGAATAGAACATTTTTTGAGATAGATGGCGTTATACAAATGTCCATTATTATTATTATTACTATTCTTATTATTATTATTCATATAGCGCTTAATATATGGTGTTTCTAAACGCTTTCAAAACGATTAAGCCGCACATATTAATATAATTGAACATTTAACAAAGAAATTATTATCATATTAGTAATTAGTTAAAGAAAACTTCCTACTCAAGTTGAAAATACACAAAGAATGATAATGATAGAAGTAGTGACGTTTATGAATTAAATAGTTAATTAAATGAATTATCAGAAATACCTTGACATATAAATTATATTCGAATAATAAAGCAGTGCGAAAGCTATACATAGACAAAGTAGAAATAAAGGAATATTCGTTGGATATTGACAAGATTAAACTTAAAACCTAAAGGAAGGATTATAAAGGTAAGTCTTGAGAGAACCTTTGAATGATTCGAATGATGGGGCAACCTTCGATTCTATGGGAAGGTCATTCCAAAGCTTTGGAGCAACAACACTAAATGCTTGGTTCCCATTCCTTGTCCGAGGTCTGGGTCCTTGGGCCAGTTGCAGAAGCAATTGTGTGTAAGATCGGAGTCGTTTGGACGTTGTCGGGATCCTGGGTGAGAGAAGGTCCGTAATATAACACAGGGATTTTACCATGTTGGGTTTTGTAAGTTAGAATCAAGAGTTTGAAGATGATACGTGCAGGGACAGGAAGCCAGTGAAGAAAACGGAAGATAGGGGTTGTGTTGTCGTGCTTTCTGGAACGAGTTACAAGCCGAGCAGCCGTGTTCTGGATACGTGGAATAGGTTGGATAAGAGAGTCTGGTAAACCGTAAATAAGCTATTGCAGTAGTCCAAATTTGATGACACGAATGCATGAACTAATCGTTCAGTTGCACTTGGGCTCAGATACTTTCTTATTTTCCCTATCCTGGAAATTCCAAAAGCTGCTGCTCGAGACTTAGATCGGATGTGGTCAGCCATGGTGAGATTCTTATCAAGCATTACACCAAGATCCCGGGATACCTTATGCGTGCTAATGACCTGCGATAGAGGACCGTCGTACAGTGCAAGCACCAACGGAACAGTGACGGAGCCCAGAAGGATTCCCTGGGAGAGAGGAAAAGTGTTTGAGATCGCGTTGTTAAATTTGACCCTCTGTCTCCGATTTTCTAGGTAGGAAACTAGCCATTGTAAAGCAACACCCTGGATACCATATTCACTTTCAAGGATGGAGATCAAAGTCCCATGGTCAATGGTATCAAAGGCAGCACTTTAATCTAGTAGAACCAATATCGCCTCATAACCCTTGTAGACAGCAGCATTGGCGGCGGAGCAGAGGATATTTTGTGTTTGGGGGACGGCTATTGTTGCGTTCCCCCCCCCCCCCCCACAAAAGATAATCCTCTGCTCCACCGCCAATGGACAGCAGTCAGAGATCGTTCATTACTTTCACGAGTGTTGTTTCCATTGAGTGAAACGAACGATAGGCCGACTGCATTATGGGAAACAAGCAGTTATTTTCTTTTTTACGCCTTCAACTGGAAGCTCACAACTCTTTTAAGAACTTTTGCAAGGAACATTTGGTTGGACATAGGTCTATAATTCTGCATATCATTAGGATCCAAACCACGTTTCTTCAGCAAGGGAACTTCTTGAGTGACCTTGAAGCTGTCAGGAACACTCCCAGAAACAACGATCCGTTTACGATGGAAGTGATAACTGCCAACAGTTCACCCATGCAACCCATGACCAACCATGTAAGAAGAGGATCCAGTTGACAATATTTGGAAGTCAGGGCACCGATCCCTTTTCTAACCTGTTTTTCAGATACTGGTTCAAACAAAGAAAACCCACTATCCATTCGGGAATTTCCCCCAATCGACATGGAGCTGGGTCAAATCCTTCAATATTTTTTAATGAAATATCCTCTAAAAGAACTCCCCAAATTAATTTGCCAGTGATTCATCTAAATCTTGATCGGGAAGCACCTAAGCTCGATCCGGACAAGACAGCTTTTGGACGAATTTAAAAAAAATGTTTTGTGTCACACTATACAAGTTCAGCTGACTCTCTTAGCTTAGCCTGTCGAATGGACCCAGTGTACCAAGGAGCACTTGGTCGTAAGGAAACACCAGAATATTGAATTTGTGCCAGAATGTCCGACTTGAATATTAAGTCCATATCGATATCACGAAACTCACTGCAAGTGACAAGCTTCTTGGTGGCGAACGTGCGTACCAAGTTAATCGTGCATGATTTACAGTCATGATCAGTAGGAAGACCCCTGATAAAATCAATTGCAGGGACCACTTTGTCGACCCTTAAGGTTATCGGCAGATCTAGCGTATGCCCCACTCTACATAACATGCTGTTGGAAACTGGCCTCATCCAAGGTATTGAGGAAAGTGGTAGCACCTTTATCGTTGCGGTCATCTACATGTATGTTGAAGTCACCAACCAACATAGGAATGTTGTCTACTATTGCTACTGAATCCATAAGTGACGAAAATTCCTTCAAGAACAAGGAAAAACTTAGTTTTGGTGATGGAGGTGGTCTGTAGATGCCAAAGATATGAAACATCGATGCACAATTAGACCGAATGCCTAAGTCCATCAACTGGAATGACTGAAAGTTGCTGAAGTCTTAAAAAGACTCACTTTGACCGTGGAACGGTGGATGGTGCATATGCCTCAGCCAGAACTGGTCGTATGAGGTTTGTGTACTATATCTTAATCTTGAAGAGTCGCCCTAATGTCGGCAAGAGTATGATTGTCCCGATGATCGCCATTAACCCTAAAAAGACTGGGGGGGGGGGGCCTTTTAGGCCCCCCCCCCCCCGTACATAAATTGCGATAACTTTTTTGCGCATGAAGCGTTCGCGCCGCCATTTCATGACTTTTTCTTGAGTTTTCCGCAACTTTTGATACCAAATTTGTATACCCCCATGCCGCGGTTGCGGAGTTACATAACATTTTCGTATCACATGTCACGTAAGAAAATGAAATTTGTATTCGTTTGTGTGTAAAGTGTATGGTATTTGAATGAATGTTATACACATTGTTTTCTAACTACATTTTTATTTGTTTCTCTCTATATTATGTCACTTGTGAATTCAAGTAGCAGTTCTAGGATATGAAAATAATGAAAAACATTGCATAAAAAATAAAGAAATACATAAGAAATGCAAAATAAAGAAATATATAAGAAATTAAAATCAAAGAAAAACATAAGAAAAGTAGTGCAAAATACCAGAATCGCTTGCAATAAAACATGCAAATTATTGTATTTCTCTACATAACGCATGCGGAGTACTTATTTGCATATTTAGTAATTACTAATTTGCATAAGGATATCTAATAATTCAAGCATGAAACAACACAATTCCATGATAAACAACCTCTTCTTACAGCTGAAAACCTTGAAACAGGAATTTATGGACCGCAATAAGTACCAAAATATGAAAAATTCAATTTTTGATAAAAATTTGCATATTCACATAATTATGAATATAATTTGCAAAAATTATGTGATATCTCTTATGCTTTGTTTTCATTAGCTAGTGTACATGTAACACATCACTTGTTTATCTTCCAAGATTGCTTTGGCTCATTGCAAGAGAGTGTAATGCAAAAAACATGCCAAATGTTGTATTTCTCTACATAACGCATGCAGAGTACTTATTTGCATATTTAGTAATTACTAATTTGCATAAGCATATCTAATAATTCAAGCACGAAATAACACAATTCCATGATAAACAACCTCTTCTTACAGCTGGAAACCTTGAAACGGGAATTTATGGACCTCAATAGGTACCAAAGTATGAAAAATTCAATTTTTTGATAAAAATTTGCATATTCGCATAATTAATTATGCATATATTAAAAAATACAATGAATATCAGTATTTTGACTATGTTTCTTTTAGAGGACATGACAAAGGATGTCTGTGCCAAATTTGGTTGCGATCGGATGACCAACGGCCGGCCCCAGTTTTTCTAGCCTCCAAAATAGCCCAGTCTTTTTAGGGTTAAGCCACGATTCGGTGTTGATGAACACATCAAAGTCATTATGAATTGTAAGAACACAAATACTAGTAGTCTTGTTATTTATAGATCTGGCATTCCAATGGCCTATTCTAACTTTGCTCCGAGAAGAACAATTCGTATGAGGAGGGGTTCCAGCGAGTTGTAAGATTCCAGAAGTATTCCGAGTCGATTTACCACTAAAAGAAAGTATTTTAGTGTATCAAGTCTGAATAAGAACAGTGATGTTAAATCTACTCCTGTTACGGTCTTAAACTGTAAACTCTTGCTATAGTGTAACTCGCTCCCTTGCCTATTAAAAATGTGTCCAGTGTATGCACGCACTGCCTCTGTGTTGTTTGGTACAATTTGTTTGTACACCAACGTAACGGATGCACGCATAGGACTCACTGCATGCACACGTACACGATTGCCTTGCCAAGACAAGAACATTCAAAGCAATCACTGCAATATTTGTTGGCGATATTATTACATACAAATATCGAATGAAGTGCATTAGACTGTATAAATTAACACAATTATATAATTACTCTATTACATTACACAACTGATATAGTACGATTCTTTTAATAATACTCGCGTATTTTATGTAAAATTAATGGTACCGTGTAGGCCTACAGACGTGATTTTTTTCACACAAACTCCCCATTCAGTATGCGCTCATAGTGCATTAGACTGTATAAATTAACGGAATTATATAATTACTCTATTACATTACACAACTGATATAGTACGATTCTTTTAATAATACTCGCGTATTTATGGAAAATTAATGGTACCGTGTAGGCCTACAGAAGTGATTTTCTCGCATAAACTCCCCATTCAGTATGCGCTCGTAAATTACATTTGCAATAGAACACTTTTTCGCGAACTTCCCAGGTGAGTTACACTATAAGCCCATGTCGCTTTAATATAAGATCGTAACAAACGCCTCATTACCCCTCCTCGATAGCCATGCTTAGTTCTCCGAGCGATTCCCAACACATTGAAAAGACTCCATTCATCCGAACTAAGGGGCTCAGACTGAGTCCCATTATCAATGTTCCGTCTCATATACAATTAAATCTTCTCACGCGAGTATATGATGCGCATTCAACACATCACTGCAAGAGTTCATTAACCCTTAAATGACCATTGATCTTGGCCATGTTCCTGAACACACACAGGAATTCTGTATATGTTTAAAGAACTTTAACATGTACAGAATTTTACTTTCATCATAACCCTAAAACACACAGTACATTATGCTCTATGTTTATCTTTCAAATTATATTTTTTCATATATCACTTTATACTAGTATCTCTGTATTCAAAAGGCAGGGGCAGCATGGAGGTAGGCCAGTTTAAAAAAAGTGCAAAGGCAGTCTATCGTATTGTTTTTTTTAAGTTTGATCTAGTATTGACTTTTGCAACTGGTTTGTATTTATGTTCTCTTGTTTGTATGCTTAGAAATTGATATGGAACTGAAATAGACCAAATTAATTCGATTAAAATTCAATATCACAAACAAATTCATACAGATGACCTTTATGGACACATAATACCCCAATTTATCGTCCAAATTTTAAGACTGAGCTGGGACGGGTACCTATCAGCGAGTTACTGAATGCGGTATTAATCGCCTTACGATAATCGCGACCAGTTTACTTGCACACCGCAGCTATGGCGGCGAGAACAGACGGCAAATTATGCCTTCCCACCTCCCCCTACATAAAAACGCAGCATCTGACTATTTTTTCAGAGAAGTAGTTAGTAATCGATTTTTTCTACATGACACATCCAGTTTTCCGAATATCTTTTTGAAAAGTCCCTTTTCACTAACTGCAAGAGGCAGTATCTACACTAAACTTTTGGTTTCCCCATGGGAAAATCGCATTTTGCACAAGTTGAGACAATAAGCATTCTATTCTATTATTTCAAAGCAATTCAAAACTTTATTTCTGAAGTATTCTTTATCATCAAATTGCAATTAAGGTATATGTATGTGCATATTTTAGCCCCCCCAAAAAAAAAAAAAAAAAAAAAATCCTAACATAAAAATTATGTTGTGATTTTGAGATATGGATGTAAATGTAGATTCTAAAGTCAATGCTCAGTTTCTCAATGAAAAAACACAGTATCTACAGATAATAAAGATTGATTTCTTAAGCGCACAATAGATAACTCTGTCTATGCGCTTTACAATGAAAGACGTGAAAATTAACAAATAGTGTAAAACAAAATAAAGTAACTAATAGATATAAATTACTGGTACAGCATAGAAATAAAACCAAGCATTTCCCTAATAGCATGTAGATTTTCTTTGATTATTGTACAATTAAAATAAGCTTGCAGTAGATGGAATTATTTAAACATTGTGATATAAATACTATAAGCGATACTAAAATTTAGGAAAAAAACACGTTTTACTTAAGCAAAGATTTCAAGGACTGTCGTGAGGAAGCCTGGTGGATGTGCAGAGGGAATGAATTCTAGAGCGTTGAGACTGCTACTTCAAATGATCTTTGGCTGTAAATTGAGTTGAATGACGTGGAACATGTAGGAGATGTTTGTCTGAAGATCTGAGTTTGCATGGTGGAACATAGGGTGTAATCATGCAGGACAAGGAGGAGGGACTCATATTGTTATTGGCTGTGAAAGTGGGGAGGAGGAGTTTGAAGATTATTCTCTTTTCAACCGGAAGCCAGTGCAGCTCTTGAAGAAGACGTGACGTACACTGCCTGCTTGGTGTTCTTGAGATTATTCTAGCTGCTGCATTTTGGAGAGTTTGGAGCTTGCATATCTTTGGGAGACCGAACAAGAGGCTGTTACAGAAGTCCAGTCTGCTGATGACGAACGACTGTACGAGCGCCCGTGTTGCTGACTCAGTCAGGTATCTCCTGATTTTTCCAATGGCCATCAAAGTTGTGCCTGATCTGCAGACAATCTTCAAGTGGTCATGCATCAATAATTCCAAGATCTCTTGCCTTCTGGACAGGGCCAATCATTGCCTCTCTCACTTTTACTGCTATAGGGTTGACACCTCAGAGTTCTGATGAGAAGGGTTGCTCGTCTGGCTATAAATCATTTATTTTGAGCATGTTTTATTTTTTGGCCAAGAACTTAACAGATGAAGAACATGCTACTTGAATTCATTTTTTTTAATCAAAACCTACTCAGTCGATATTGCGTCAGTAGTAAGAAATAATGTATCAATGTGTAATTCAAGGGGGAATTAATGACTAAGAAGACGAAGGTCGCCCTCTGTGGTAAAGTCCAAAATTCATGGAAATTGTCTTAAGGTTGGAATTTTACTGCAGAGAATGCCGTAGTTGGTAGAGTGCACCCAATGTTTCTAAGCTTGTATTACACAAAAACCTAAATACAAACTCAAGGAGGTAAAATAGATAGACAAAGCGACGCAGGAGACTTGTTAATTTCAATTTTTACAAAACGGTTTTGCGTTATTGTTCACTATTATTGCAATATTAGTTCAGTCGGTAGAGCGGGAGATTCGTATTCCAGTGGCCCGTGTTCGATTCCTATTGGGTGCGCTAGTGCCCTTTTGATAAGGCATTAATCCTCATTACAAGGTCCTTTGGAGAAGCCGTCGGTACTATGTTCCTTGCTAATTCTTAGCGTTCGGGTAAAAAGTCCCCACCAATCAATCAATCAATAAGTGATGATAAATCACAATGGAGTTCTCTTTCAACTGTTGATACTGTTTCGTTTAGTTTTCATGGCGAAACCGAGCTTTTGTTTCGACGTTCCCCAAGGTGTATATTTTGTTCAATATATTATACAAACAACAACTTTTTTGTATAGATGGGGCCTCAAATAGGTGCATACGTACTCTAGAATTTGATGATGAAATAGTACTAAGAAATGAAATTGTTCTGAGCGGCTTTGAGAAAGAACATGATATTGCTTACTATCCAAGGTTGTGGAGAAATGAAGATATTGAGGGTGGGGGGGTAATCATGGGGCGGCAGTACTAGCAGTATTGCATGTAGTAGGTGAGTCAATAAGTTAGGCTCTCACTGTAATTTCAATGTCTCGTTTGAATAATATCAAACACATTGAATTCAAGTTTATTCATCACTATGATATCAACATAATGAAAATTCACAATGATGGAAAAGTAACGAGCCAGCACTGTACAATCAACCTATCTCTTATACATTAAGCATGCAGTAAACATTCTGACATGACGTAATAAATTAAATTTTAGTTGAGTGATGAAAATTAACTATAATTTCAAAAAAGAAATGCATCAATTTTACATACCTTTTTGTCTCACATTTGTCACAAATCAAGTCATTATAAGCAATCAAACCGACTTTTACAAGGCAAACTGAAGAAAATCTATCCCCAAAAATGTTTAGATCGATTGAATTGCGTAAGTAAGTAGTTATCAAAAAATGGGAAAATTGACTAATGAAATATATTTTTACCTGAAAATCTCCAACCAACAACGAATTGTCCACATGATTTTTCGAATATTTAAATGACCTTTCACTTGATCTGATGTAAAAGAAAAGAGTGAAATTTGAAGTTTGTGGGTTCATTAATATGTGCAGGTACACTGTGCAATCTCGATGAAACTTCCAAGCAATCCGCAAATAGAGGTGTAAAAGAAACACTTATGTCTTTTATTTACTTTATTCAAAGCTTTACAATTTGAAATTTTGACAATTCATAAAGGAAGAACTACTGTTTCCTTTACAGCTAGATTGCTTACGTGAAATTTTCGAAGGCTATTTCGGTTATTAAAAAAACCTTTCTTGCGACTTATTGGTGGTTCTTGGTATGGTTTGTCATCTTTGCAACTGCATACATGACCACACCCTATACAATGTATGATATAAATGTACATGATACATGACTAAAAATAAACGGAGTGCAATCATGAATTCTATACAAAATACTTGCCTCTGTGAGTAAATATCGGTACAGAAATACTTTATACCAAAAATGATAAGTCATAAGTCCGTACATTACTTTCAATTCGCAGTAATCGACAGCATACATTCGTAATTCTGAAGCTTCGTAATTCCGAAGGTTCGGTTATTCCCAAGGTTCGTATTTCCGAAGGTTCGTAATTCCGAAGGTTCGTCAATCCGAAAACGAAATAAGGTCCGTAATTCCGAAGGTTCGTGAATCCGAAAACAAATTAAGGTTCGTAATTCCGAATGTTTGTTAATCCGAAAACGAAATAAGGTTCGTAATTCCGAAGGTTCGTTAATCCGAAAATTAAATAAGGTTCGTATTTCCGAAAATGAAAATAATTCATTTTGGTAACAAAAACGATGATGTCATTACAAGATTGCACGATATTATGCACTGATAGTAATAACGATCGATGATACATGCGTGTGTTGTGGCCAAAACCATGTATTTCATTAAGAATAGGCACCCTGATCAAGCATAGGTTAATTTCGATTTCATCTGAGCAATTGCTGCCTAAGCAAATGGTTTAAAGATGCAGGGGATCAAGTGTGTTGGTCACGCGCGAGTAACCTCTAGATACAGGGGCGGTTCCAGCCTTTTATAAAGGGAGGGGGGTTTGGGTGGTATGGGAGGGAGCGTAGCGACGGGGGAGGGAAAATTTTTGAAAATATGTGTGTGAAAATGGCGTTGTCTTGCATCTAAAACACCTACATGTATTTTGGGTATAGAGGTCGTTGCCAAATTAAACCCCATGAAAATTTGTAAAATGAAGTTGCATTTTCCTGCAACGTAAGGCCAGTTAACAACACATATAAAAAGAATCGCCCAATCCCCCCCCCCTCCCCAAAAAAGAAATAATAATAATAATAGTAATAATAAATGAAATAAATACAGAGAAATATTATAAAATTAAATTAAATTACAAGTTTAAAAAAAAATAAGATTTTAAAAAATGGTCCCCGGATTTATTTATTTTTTTTTTTTGGGGGGGGGGTTGCAACCCCCCCACCTAGTTCCGCTTTTGAGATAATAGGAATTCTATTAGAGGGGACGTCATTTTTAATAACAGCTTCTGTTGGTAATAAAAATGAAAATAATACTAATAATGATCCTTGTGAGATGTTGAAAGCGCGAATCCAAGCTTAAACTAGTAGACATTTCATGTAACAAGACGTGAAGTGAGCATTCGGAGCATTTTTTGTAATCGTGAGAAAGATGTGTATTTTTCTAAAGAATTAATGCGAGGGCGAGCTGTAATTTGTTTATATACTGACCTGGGGCCCGTTGCATAGAACTTTTTACCTGAGAAAACTCAGGCTATTTTTACAGAAGTTTTTGCCCTGTGCTAAAGTCAATGGCGGAAATCAGACTAACTTTAGTTTTCAGTTTTCACCAGAGTTTTCTCAGGTTAAAAGTTTTATGCAACAGGCTTCAGAAAGTAATCTTTTAAGGACTGCATTTAGTGACTCATGAATAGAATATATATCTCACGAACTAAATAATGAGAGCGCGAACCGCAAGCTTAAAATGTGTGATATTCCAACCTGAAAACTGGATATTTTATATTTTTTTTGTAACCAGGAATAGAATGAGTTCCTCCATAAACAATACTTGATGCGAGCGAGAAACGTGAGCCAAATTTCTCCGATTTTCCAACCTAAAAACTGGACATTCTAAGCATTCTTTAAAAAAAATAATAATAATAGCTGGGAGAACAGTTTTCAGAACTGAAGTGGCTTCCCTGGATAAATAATATCTATATCAATATTATCATTATTATCATTCTAGGCCTGCATGAAATTTCCAAAAGTTTGAGCACGTGATTCGCTCGCAACATCTCACAAGGATGCCCTTTTAACGGTAATTGACCAAAAAGGCGAATTTTACATCTTCAGATTTGATTTTTTTTCTCCCCAAACCGCTTGCTCGCTACGCTCGCAGAAATGAAACGTAAATGTATAACTTATCAATCAGTGATCACTTGAAATTTTTTTCTCAATTTAATTACTACAAAACACACAACCTCTTTACACAGATGATAATCTCATGGTGAAAATATCCGTTTGCACCAAATTGCCCCTATTGGCCCCTTGTTTTGCTTTGCCCCCCCCCCCCCAAAAAAAAGAAGGAAAATTCGTTCCGCCGCCACTGGTTGAAACACGCATCGTCTTCATGGCTAACTGCAAAAAGTTCTTAAAATGTCCCCTTTAGATCAGGTCAGAGCTTATATATTTCAAATTTCTGTTCGCGCTTTAACTCGCAGTTATTATCTAAATTTAATTACATAGGCATCTCGTTGTGAAGATCACAAACATATTGCCCATCATATTAAAAAAATATATGCTCGCGCTCGCATTATTTAAAAAGGGTTTATCATGTTGTTACATATTTACTTTATTTTAAAAGTATGAAGCTAATTATTGACTGTTAGGACTACCCTTTCAAAGAAACAAACAAAAAACAACTTTAAGCTGCCGATCGAGGAAAATATGGCCAAAAAAATTGCCCCCCCCCCTATTTGACGAAAGTTGGATCCGCCGGGAGGGAGGCAGGGGGCACTTGCACCCCAAAAATGAAATGAAAAACAGGGAAATAAATATTTTCCAAAATGGGAAAGTTCATTTTTCAAAAATAAATATGCCGCTTTTCATGTTTTTTTCGAAATGAAATACTCTTTTTAACGTATACAAGTTAAGTTTTCAGGCTGGAATATTGCAAATTTTCAGCTTGCGCTTCGCACTCTCATTCGATTTGCGAAATATGCATCCTAGAGAGGTCACTAAATGCTTTCTTTAACAGGTTCTTTTTCTGGTCAATATGTTTAAGCTCGCATTTTGCGCTCGTGTTAATTCTTTAGTTAGATGCACATCTTTTTCATGACAGCAGAAATCTGCTCGGATTTTTAAAAACTTATTTTCATTTTTTATTGAAATACCCTAAGGTTTTAGCTTGTGATTCACGCTCGCAACACCTCGCAATAATGCCATTTTAAGAATAATTGACCCCAAAAAACGTTTTACAACTTCACATTTGAATTTGTTTTACCAAGCCGCTCGCTCATTGTACTCTCTCCCGAAAAATAAAGCCTAAATATACATTTTGCCATAATAAGAAGTCACTTCAAAAAATTTTTCTCTACTTAATCACTATCAAACACACAATGACTTCAAGCAGATGATAATCCTAAGGTGAAAATAATACAAAAGTGCCCATTTTGACGTATGAGTTTCATTTCTTGGCTTTACCCCCCAACGAAAATTCGTTCGGCCGCCCTTACCTTCCCATCCTCATAATAATTGAACAGCAACAGTGTCCCCCGTCCCCTCCTCTTGCCTCTGCTTTCCCGGTTTTCATTTTTCGGATTAACGAACCTTATTTTGTTTTCGGATTAACGAACCTTATTTCGTTTTCGGATTAACGAACCTTTGGAAAAACGAACCTTATTTCGTTTTCGGATTAACGAACCTTCGGAACAACGAACCTTATTTCGTTTTCGGATTATCGAACCTTCGGAATAACGAACCTTTGGAATTACGCCACAAATGTTCGGATTAACGAACCCTTTTTCGTTTTCGGATTAACGAACATCGAGGTATAGGCAATTTACGTGTTTTGGAATTACGATCCTTCGGAATTACGAAGTGTAGCCGTCATTGACATGATTAAGCCTATTGCCTACCTTGAAATCGTGGTTGTTAGCAGTCTAAAATGGCGACAGAATCTTCCTTGTTTGTGATCACAACTTATGAAAATAAAGCCCATCTACAATACAATGCAAGCATACCTACATACTGGCAGCTACCGGTAAAGTTTCTTTTGAAACCCACCCGAGCGTCGCTTCAATGGGTTCGAGTTCAAATAGACATATTAACAATTGAAATTTAGATATTACGGAGTTCAAATAGACAAATTAACAATTGAAATTTAAATATTACGGTACTAGCTATTATTGTGTACGGGGGTGGAGTAGGGATTTCAATTTTGCAGAGTCAGTCTATTCTTTTGCAGGGTATTATTGACTTTACAGGGTGATTCCATGCTGAGAAAATCAGCAATTTTCACAAATTTTTTCAACCTGCTGTCCAATAGTAATATGATATTACTACTGGGTAGACAAAACTGACAGCCAAGAAAAAAATATGTTGTCCATAGGTGAATCAGAGCTTAAAATGATGTGTGTCGTACTGGACATTTCTGCGTCCCATATACCACACACATTTTCTATCAATAATTTACTCATAATCACTTTTGGGGGTTGGCTATCAGTTTTTCACTTGACTACCCACTATAGTTTTATAATTGAGAGAAAAGCATATTTCATTGCTCAATCATTCGGCTAGGAAACTAGAACTTGTCAAAATGTCCCGTACGACATGTATGGAATCGCCCGACATAGTACCGAAGTGTGACGTCATCAATTTTGCATGTCTTTCCCTCTTCTGCCAAGCATTTCATAATCATCGAACATTATGAGCATTGTCTGTCCACTTTTTCTCCCTATTTAAGCGTTCCATGCCAAATTATCCTAAGATGTTGAGTGTTTGCTTTGTTTGTACCGTATCAGTATAACCAATAAGGAATTGCTTGTCATTACAAAGAAAAGTCATTTTTACTAAGAATCAAATATAAATGATAACAAACCTATTTTATGCTTATGCTAGTAAGAAATAATGTATCAATGTGTAATTCAAGGGGGAATTAATTACTAAGAAGACGAAGGTCGCCCTCTGTGGTAAAGTCCAAAATTCATGGAAATTGTCTTAAGGTTGGAATTTTACTGCAGAGAATGCCGTAGTTGGTGGAGTGCACCCAATGTTTCTAAGCTTGTATTTAATACACAAAAACCTAAATACAAACTCAAGGAGGTAAAATAGATAGACCAAGCGACACAGGTGACTTTAATTTCAATTTTTACAAAACGGTTTTGCGTTATTGTTCACTATTATTGCAATATTAGTTCAGTCGGTAGAGCGGGAGATTCGTATTCCAGTGGCCCGTGTTCGATTCCTATTGGGTGCGCTAGTGCCCTTTTGATAAGGCATTAATCCTCATTACAAGGTCCTTTGGAGAAGCCGTCGGTACTATGTTCCTTGCTAATTCTTAGCGATCGGGTGAAAAATCCCCACCAATCAATCAATCAATAACTGATGATAAATCACAATGGAGTTCTCTTTCAACTGTTGATACTGTTTAGTTTACTTTTCATGGCGAAACCGAGCTTTTGTTTCGACGTCTCCCAAGGTGTATATTTTGTTCAATATATTATACAAACAACAACATTTCTTGTTTTAGATGGGGCCTCAAATAGGCGCATACGTACTCTACAATTTGATGATAAAATAGTACTAAGAAATGAAATAGTTCTGAGGGACTTTGAGAAAAAAACGCATTAAATTGCTAACTATCTAAGGTTGTCCAGAAATGAAGATACTGCGGGGTTTTTTTAACCATGGGGCGGTAGTACTTGCAGTATTAGTAGGTAAGTCGATGAGTTAGACTCTCACTGCATTTTCATTAATTGTCTCGTTTGAATTTTATCAAACACATTGAATTCAATTTTATTCATCACTATGATATCAACATAATTAAGATTCACAATGATGGAAAGATAACAAGCCAGCACTGTACAATCAACATATCTCTTGTACATTAAGCATGCAGTTAACATTCTAACATGACATAACAAATTTAATTTTAGTTGAGTAATGGAAATTAACTATAATTTCAAAAAAGAAATGCATCAATTTTGCATACCTTTTTGTCTCACATTTATCACAAATCAAGTCATTACAAGCACTCAAACCGACTTTTACCAGGCACACTGAAGAACATCTATCCCTAAAGTGTTTAGATCGATTAAATTGCATAAGTAATTAGTTATTAAAAATGGGGAATTGACTAATGAAATATATTTTTACCTGAAAATCTCCAACCAACAACGAATTGTCCACATGATTTTCCGAATTTTTAATGACCTTTCACTTGATCGGATGTAAAAAAAATAAATAATTGAAATTTGAAGCTCGTGGGTTTACTAAAATATGCAGGTACACAGTGCAATCTTCATGAAACTTCCAAGCAATCCGCAAATAGAGGTTAAAAGAAACCTTATGTATTCCCTTTATCTAGAACTTTACAATTTGACATTTTGACAATTCATAGAAGAACAACTACTCTTTAATATACCGGTAGATTGTTTATTTTGAATTTCCGAAGGCCATTTCGCTATTTATAAGGAACGTTTCCTGCGACTAATAGGTGGTTCTTGGTATTGCTGGTCACCTTTGCAACTCCATACATGACCACGTCCTATGATATACATGTACACAAAATATAACACACAAATAAACATTGTGCAATCTTAAATTCTGTACCAAATACTTGCCTCGGTACAGAAATGCTTTATACCAAAAATGATAAGTCCGTACATTACTTTCAATTCGCAGTAATTGACATGATTAAGGACATTGCCTACCTTGAAATCGTGGTTCTTAGCAGTCTAAAATGGCGATAGAATCTTCCTTGTTTGGGATCACAACTTATGAAACTTATGAAAGGCCATCCACAATACAATGCAAGCATTCCTACATACTGGCAACAAGTGGTATTGTTTCTTTTGAAACCCACCCGAGCGTCGCTTCAATGCGTTTGAGTTCAAATAGACCAATTTAGAACTAAAAATTAAATATTACGGTACAAGCTATTATTTTCTACGGGGGTGGAGTAGGGATGTCAATTTTGCAGAGGAAGTCTATTATATTGCAGGGTATTATTGACTTTACAGGGTGATATGACCACAAAGCTAAATCATGTCCCTTCAACTTTTAGCAACTTGGCCAAGAAGAGAGTACCCGACTTAAAAGCCTTTCTGAAGAAAGCCTAACAAAGACTGTCGAACATTCTGCAACTGACAGCCTTTTTGAAGATTTGAAATATAATGATGACAATACAAAACAGTGTAAAGAATTGCATGATCCCAATCTTTGTAAAACATCAAACCGTCAGTCTTTCGTCCACGGTGCTCAAAACAAATCAAATGTACATCTTTGTATGCAAGGAGTGTTGTCGACAAAATCGTGGATATCTAAACAAGTATTTCTGTTGAAGATCCTGATTTCATATTATGTACAGAAACACATGCAGATGGTGACATTAAATCAAATGAAATATTTCCCCAAAACTATTGTGTTCTTTATTCAAAAGCAAAGTGTAATAATATAAGACGTGTTTTTACGGTTGCTCTACTAATGGATTCTTGTAGGGGAGAGAATATGGAGTTTTCATGGCAGTCTTGGAAAAGCTTTGTAATCGATATTGTTAATAGAAATGTACCACGTCGTAAAGTAGTCAAATGTTCTCATCTTCCAAGGATTGATAGGGAAACTATAGAAATCAACTGCGCAAAAGGAACAGTATGTTTATCATGGCAAAGAAATCTAATTCTAAGGCTCACTGGTACAAATTCCGTAGTTTAAGACGGAATACCAACAAGATGCTGAAGGTAAAATATACAAGTCAAAGAAATGCTAAAAGTTTTTGGAATTTTGTGAAAACAAAGAAGAAAAGTCACAATCCAATCCAGTGGTTACGGGTAAAGGATGATATTCTAATGGATGACAAGGAAAAGGCAGATGCTTTGAATAGACAATTTGAATCCGTGTTTCGATTGCCCAGTAACATATATATATACCTGAATGTACAGAACTCAGTAATATATCTGATATGGACGGTATTAACTGTGATGTTGAAAATGGCAAACAAGTTACAACGTACTTTTACAAAATTTGAATATTCTAACTTGGGAAGCAAGACGAAATACCATAGACTTGTTATGTTTTATAAGCTCACTAATGATTTTTAGTTCATGTCAACCTAATGATTAAAATAACCCACAGGATAGGTAGGAACGATCACGATAAGAAGGTAACCACACCCTTTGCAAAAACAGATTTCCTCCAAAACTCTTTTTTATGCTAGAACCTCCAAAGATTGGAACATGCTCCCTAGTAAAGTAATAAATAACACATCTATCTCGACTTTTAAAATCTTACTCAAGGCTAACCTTCTTATATAACTTCTACATTACTCAATAATTTCACTTTGCCTTTCCATAAAAATGCCTCCCAGCTAATTTATTATCATTCTTGTCATATTAGATATAATTTTGAATCACACCACAACTCAAAGATTTTTCATCAGTTTTATTTATTATATTTCCTTACATTATGTTATCTCATCCATATTTTATTATTTTGTTCTTATGTCACGTTTTTAGTCTCTTTTTAAACGTTACATAAATCTATAGATGTTTTCCATGTCGTTTTCTATGGCATTTTACATTGTTTTATTTTTTTGCGAGTGTTCAACTTATGTTTTTATCTTGATGCTACTTTTTATTATTGGGATCCAAACTTGTACGGGTTTTCAAACTTTTTTTGTATCCCTTGACACGTCTTACTTTGTATGTTTCACTTGACTAAATAAATGCAAATGAATACAAATAAAATATTTATCGTTCTCGCAAGAGGGAGTGGGGCGAATAGATTTATATCTCACTCTTGTACTGTTTTCAGTATCTCATGATTTTTGGTCCGCACCAAGCTCGCACTAAAAAAAATTTGAACCACACAATAAAACCTGCGTTCATTAACTATAGCAGAGTCGCACAACTTTACGATCACCCATTAAAATAAATCGGGCACGCGGTCCTAGCGACGGCCTGGTGGTGATAGAAGCAGCACTTACATAGCCCGGGCCTGGAGCTGACTATTTCAGCCCGTGTCATTCACAAACTCAACTTTTTAAGACATAGCCTGGAGCTGGTAGGGATCTGCGAGATACTGAAAACGGGTTTAATCGCCCTACGATAGTCGCTATAGTTTTCTTGCATGCCGTAGCTATGGCGTCGACAACAGAGGGCAAAACATAATGATAATAGATAATGATAATAATATAGGATTTGTATAAATGATAACAATATAGGATCAGTATAGCGCACTTAACCACCTTGCTAGGTGCTCAAGGTGCTCATATTGTACCCCGGCTAAGCTAGTCTACCGATTTTGGTGCCCACAGCTTTTTAAGGAATTACCTCCTACCGGTAACCATTTACCCCACCTGGGTCGGGTGAAACACAGTGTGGATAAATTTCTTGCTGAAGGAAAACACGCCATGGCGAGGATTCGAACCCACGACTTTCTGTTTGAACGGCGAGAGTCAGACCCACTAGAGCACGACGCGCCCACATATAGGTATATATAATGTATAAAGTGGGCCGATGAGTTAAGCTCTTACCGTCTTTTCAACAATTGTCTCGCTCAAATAATATTTAAAAAAACATTTAATTTAATTTCATTCGACAGTATAATATCAAGATGCCTTAAGTAGCGAGTCAGCACCTGTTCAATGAACATATGTCTTGTAGATGAGGAATACGGTTAACTTTCTAAAATGAAATAATGCATTTAATTTAAGTTAGTAATGGAAATCAAGTATGCTTTTTTTAAATATACATTTATTTCACATACTTTTTGTGTCACATCCGTCACAAATCAAGTCATTATAAGCACTCGAAATTGACATCTACAAGGCAAACTTAAGAACATCTACCCCCATGTGTTTAGATTTATAATTGAAATGCATAAATCAGTCGTTATTACAAAAATGGTGAATTGACTAGCGAAAACATTTGTAACCTGCTAATTCTAAACCAACAACCAGTAGTCCAACACAATTCAAATATTATTAATGACTGTTCACTTGATCGAATTTAAGATGAATTACGAGTTGAATTGAGAGCTTAAAACTTTGCAGGATAAAACTACGTATGAAGTTCGTGGATTCCTTTACGGCTAAAATGTACAGGTACACTATTTTGACTATTGTTATGAGTATTTGTACCTGGAAATGAAATAAAATAAAATAAATAATCTCGATGAACCTTCCAAATAATCCGGAAATAGAGGTGTAAACGAAACTCTTGTGTCTTCACATTATCTAAAACTTTGCAATTTGAAATTGACAATTCATAGAAGAAGAACTACTCTTTTATAAATAGCTAGATTGCTTACTTTAAATTTTCGAAGGCAATTTCGGTTATTTATTGGGAACTGCATACATGACCACGTCCTCTGATAAATATGTACATGGTAATGACTCAATAATGAACGTAGTGCAATCATGAATTAAATACAAAATACTAGCCGTCATGAGTAAATATCGGTACAGAAATGCTCTATACAAAAATTCATAAGTCCGTACATTACTTTTAATTCGCCTTAATTGACGTGATTAAGCATATTGCCTACCTTGTCGTGGTTCCTAGCAGGCTAAAATGGCGACAGAAGCTTCCTTGTATGGAATCACAACGCATGAATATAAAACCCATCTGCAATACAATGCAATCATTCCTACATACTGGCAACAGCTAGTAATGTTTTTTTTGAAAACCCACCCGAGCATTGCTTCAATGCGTTCGAGTTCAAATAGACAAATTTTGAATTAAAATCTAAGTATTACGGTACTAGCTATTATTTTCTACTGGGGTGAAGTAGGGATGACAATTTTGCAGAGGCAGTCTATTCTATTGCAGGGTATCATTGACTTACAGGGCGATTCCAAGCTGAAAAAAATCAGCCATTATTAACACCATTTTTAAACCTGCTGTCCAAGCGAACGAAGAACTTCAATTCGCTTTGTGGAAATATTAAAGTACTATTGGGTAGATATGCAAAAAACTGACAACCAACAGAAATATGTTGTTCATAAGTGAATAAGAGCTTAAGATGTGGTTTGTCGTACGGGACATTTCTGCGTCCCGTACGACACAATATTTTCACCTATAATTTACCCATAATCACTTTTTCCGTGTTGGTTATTAGTTTTTCCCTTAACTACGCACTATAGTTTTATCATTGACAGACAAGAATATTTCACTGCTCAAGCATTCGGTTAGGAAACTAGAATTTGTTGTCAATGGCCCGTGCGAAACTATGGAATCGTCCTGCAGAATACAGAATTTTGAGATCATCAATTTTGCATTTCAGCATCATTATGAAAACTTTACCCCTATTTTTGACACAAGCCAGGGGATCAACTTCATGTGCGCTCGTTCGCACGGCCTTATTAAAGTTGTTTACTTAAGGGTATGCTTGACTGGAGATGTGATACCACCGGGCGTTCCCATTATCAAAATAGGGGTGAGACCACTAAACAGGACCAATCTCAATATATACTGGATCGTGTTACTAACCTTTATAGTAAAATATTAGTTTTATTTATTTATTTATTTATTTATTTATTAAAACATCTTTATACAGGATAACATGTTCAGATAAAATACACTGTTTTTCAACACGGTCCTGTTACATAAAAATATCAAACAACAATAAAAATGCATAAAAACTTAATTGAGTTAAAATAATTGGTATACTTAATTTACAATAAAAGTTGCACAAAAAAAAATAGAGCAGGAAAATAGAGAGAGGTAAGACAGAGATAGTGTGGTTAAGTAAATGGCAGAAGTAGAGAGGGAGAGAGAAAGCGAGAGTGAGGGGAAAGAAAGGAGTGCAACAACATAATACAGAATTAACTATACAATCAACTATACAATAAAATATGGATAAAAAATCAGTCTACTGTCAGTTTAAAAATACTTGTTTTTGTACGATCTCTTGAAATGTAGGAGGTTAGAAATATTCTGGAGTTCATTTGGCAAGGAGTTCCATGTCTTTATTGCACTAAATTTAAAGGATTGCTTGAAACTTTCAATATTTGGCTTAGGTAATACAGCATTCAGTGAATCAGCGTTACGTGTATACATTCCATGTCTATCAATAAATAGTTCAATATCATTACATAGTCTAATAGGGGCAAGTCCATATATACATTGGTAAGCTAAAATACATAAAAAATAATCCCTCCTTGTATCAAAAGATTGCCATTTTAGTTTCTTCATTAAATCTGTACAACTAATAGAAAAATCATATTCTTTCATTACAATACGTGCCGCTCGCCTTTGCAGTCTTATAATAAGTTCCCTATTTTTCAATGAACAATTTCCCCAAACAGAACAAGCATAATCTATACATGGCTGAATAGTTGTTTTATATAACGTATTCAGTAAATCTGGTTTAAGAGTTGAACTTAAATGTCTTAAAGCATGTAACTTAAATGATATTGATCTACAAAGATGTTTGACATGAACATTCCATATGAGATTACTATCAACTTCAACACCTAAATATCTTACAGAATTAACTTGTTTAAGTTGCTCACCATTTAGCTTTATATCCAATTTTCCTTTGTTTTTTGAATAACGAGTTGAAATAAGCATAATATTTGTTTTAGTAATATTGATCTTTAAGCAATTGTCATTATACCACTTATCAATTTCATGTAAACATACCTGTAAATCACGTTGAATATTACTTAATTTAGAATCGGAAATATACACAATAACATCATCAGCAAAAATATTACAAACAGCAGTCGAAATGCATTGTACAATATCATTTATAAATATCAAAAATAAATCCGGGCCTAATACTCCCCCCTGTGGAATTCCAACTGTTAAATCAATAGGGTTTGACTGTTTACCATGACATCTTACTGATTGCTTCCGGTTTGTTAAGTAACTTTTGAACCACATAAGTTCTGTACCTGATACTCCATACTTTTCTAATTTAAATAACAACATTTCATGATTAATTGTGTCAAAACATTTAGATATATCTAAAAAACAAGCGCCTACCATTTCGTGATTATTAAGTGAATCATACCAGTCATCTATAACACGATGGAGACAAGTTACTGTAGAGTGGTGTTTTAAAAAAGCAGACTGATCAGAAGTTATCAAATCATTGTCAATTAAATAAGAATGAAGACATTTCTGAACTAATTTCTCCATGATTTTGGCAAGATGGCATACAACTGAAATCGGTCTGTAATTTGAACATGAATCCTTTGACCCCTTTCCTTTATAAATAGGTGTTACTCTTGAATACTTCCAGTCATCAAATACGATTCCATTTTTTAAAGAGTAATTGAAAATACAAGTCAACGACGAAAGTATGAGAGATGATGATATATTAAGAAGTTTACTATCAAAATCTAAAACGTCTAAGTTGCTATTGCAACTGAGATTAGATAAAAGCCTCAAAACCTCACTCTCTGATATAATTTTCATATCAAAAGTATGAATACACTTTGGGTTTTTCCAATTCGGTAGTTTGCAATTATTAAAAGAATTAGTAATATTTCGCCCAACATTAGCAAAGTGTTCGTTCAGGTTTTCAGGACTAAGGTCATTATGAACAGAGTTTGAATATTTCATATTACCAGTAGCCATATTAAGTTCTTTCCAAAGCTTTTTAGAGTCATTTTTAAACTTAGATGAAATTTCAGTAAAGTATTTCTTTTTTGCTTCACGAATAGACGAGAGAACTTTATTTCTTACTTTACGATATTCATCTTTAAAGTCATCATTATCGTCTGACTTGTCTTTAAGGTAATCACGTTGATATATAAGTTCGAGAATATCATTAGTCATCCAAGGATTATATCTATTCTTTACCCGTACTTCTTTAATAGGAGCATGTTGATTACATATAGATAAAAATGCATCCTTCCATTTGAACCATATCTGATCATTAATAATTGAACTGTCATAATCATTACCATTAAAATTACATAAAACATCACATTTACTAATATCATTAAGAAAAGAAGATTCATCAAATTGTTTAAAATCTCTAAACCTGACTGTTTTATGTTGCAATTCATGAACATCAAAATTAATGCAAGTAAAGATTAAATAATGGTCGCTCAACCCAATTTTAGCAACATCACATAAAACATGTAGGTCAGGTATTGTTGTAAAAATTAGATCAATACATTTAGAAGACCGAGATGTAGTACGTGTTGGTTTGGTTACTATTTGTGTAAGAGAATATAAACATTCAATAGTATATAATGGATTGTCAAAAAGTGCATCACCAAATTGATAATCAATATTGAAATCCCCTAAAATTATCATTTCTTTGTCTTCCATAGTCATATTTGAAAGAAAGTCTGAAAAGTGAGTGTAAAAATTAACATCAGCGTCGGGAGGGCGGTATATACAGCATATAAATGACTTATGTTTCTTTATAGTTAATTCAAGTAAAACAGTTTCTAGTTCAGCATTAGTAACGATATCTTTTCTTTCAATAACATGTACAGAGTCTTTAACAAAAATACATACGCCACCCCCACGTCTAGCTTCTCGATCACACCTAAAAACTGTATACCCTTGAATAAGGATTTCATTATCTGCAATGTTTGTGTTTAACCAAGATTCAGATATACAAAGAACATCCAAGTTTAATTTTGATACTAGGAATCGTATTTCTTCAATTTTAGGAAATAGACTCCTGCAATTAATGTGAGCGCATTTGAGCCCATTGAATTTCTTCAAACGATCACTACAAATATCATATTCATTTTTACTACTTGGGACCTTGTCAATAACTCGAGGTTCGTTTACATGCCGTCTAAAATCATTAGCACTGGCACTCTCTTCTTGGCCGATGTCCTAGTAGAAGTGAGGACAGAACCTTAGTTTATGGCCCATCTGAAGACAACGGCGACACTGCAACTGGGCGCCATGTCGACAGTGTTGTGATCTATGGTTCGGTTCACCGCAGAACTCGCATCCTTGTATATAAACATTGCGATAGGATCCGGGTGGAGCACTAGCTACTGATGCGTAAGACCATGAAGACGGGGGATTATAGTACGATACACGCTGTTGTGAGAAGTTCATCGGTGCGTTGTATGGTAATCTAGATGGGAGTGGTTGGGGGTGTGTGTGGTCACGTGACTGATTGTAACGTGGACGTGGCGTCTGTTGGTATGGGAACGATCTCGTTTGTTGAATCTGGTACTGGGCAGATCTGTTGGGTGGGGCTGGTAAACTGGGAGCTTCTTGTAGATGAGAACGCTGAGGAGGATTTGGTGTATTTGGTGGATAGCGGAGAGGGTTCTGTGATGTACCAGGGGGTGGGGGTTGACTTCGAAGAGGAGGGAAGGCTGATGATGAAGATGATCGCTGATTGGTGATTGAAAGATACGATGACCGGGCGGATGTATTGGGAGGGTAATCCTGCGGTCTACTAACTTTGGTCGGTTTATCAAGCAGGGCTTCGATGGCATGCTTAACCTGTTTCATCTCAAGACAAAGTTGATCGACTCTTATATTGATGCACTTACACTTCATGCAAATTCCATTTCTTTCATTACACCTCAGATTACATAATCGACACAAATTCTCCGTCGTTTCAAAGATCGTAGATTGGACACTATTACTATGCAAAGATTCGTTGTGTTCAGGATCGGCTTCAGTGGAGTCAGCATCTTCAATGACGTCATTAATAAGAACAAAATGACGACAGATTTCTGGGTTTAGTTCAGGATATACCAATGTTAATTCACCAATATAGAATTCTACACTAGATAGTTCATCAGGCACGGTATCATGCACCTTCAGTATTAAATTCAATGCATATTTCAGACTTTTGGAGGTAACCCATTTCGGCAATTTGTATTTAAAGTTTGATGAACCTGGAACTCCGTTGTATTTGTTACTACGTGGCGGTTTGACCATGGTTGATAATGTGAAAACTGTTCATGGAACCCAATAAATGGGACCAGAGAAGGTGTTTCATAGAATATGTAGAGTAAAAACAGATTTTCTTCTATCAACGTAGAGTAGACTAATCATCAAATAAAGAGCTCAACAGGCTATAAACAGAAAGTCAAATATCAAGTTTGCTTACCGAGTCCAGAATAATATCAATAAAATCACAAAAATACCATATAAGATGTAATCCCGTTCAGAAATCAGTTCCGTTGATTTCTTGAAAATTTTAAACACCTTTAATAGGTTTTCTTCTTCTAAATCGCTCGAAAAAATTGTTTGGTCGTCGTCTCAAGCTGATCACGCGTGCGGAGAGGCCGAGCTTCACGTATCCCCCCTCTGACGTAATGGTATCGCCCATAACGTCATCCCGAGATTTTCTGATTTTGAGACACTTATTCCAATTGATTAATGATTTTGTTTTATCAAAAGCAGCGGAGTTAAATGACCAATGGCAAAGAGTCTTACATAGAAATGTAGCTTAAAATCAGAGCTCTCCAGAACACCGATTCCCATGTCGATACGATTTATTGTTTTGAAATGAATGATGTCGATACAGTAGAAGTGCACAAATTCTTTGGCTTTTTCCTCGCTCTTCCATAGACTTTTAATGAAATTTGAAAACTCTTGATGAAACTTACCCTTTCAAAGCAGCGGAATTACACAACTTCTGGAAATAGATTTTACACTGAACGATAGAGAATTTTGTCCTTTATCGAATTCACCGCTCCCCATCTTGAACCATAGAGAGATATTTGAGATATCTCGACATATCATACGGATGGTACGAATTTGATGCCAGAAATTACCTGCTTATGCGAATCCCCGCGTGTGCTCACTGCGTGCGTTTCTCTTATGTCCACCAATTTTTATTGTGTTATACCATTTCTTTTTTGTAGAGCATGATGAAATACCCCCAATAACGAAATGTTGGTGGAAATCGATCCACGGGGGCCTGAGACATGACCTCATAAATACATATTTAGTCCCATGAACAGGGTCAATTACACTTTGACTTCAATTGGGTAATCATGAAATTTATGATTTTCGTCATTCTTTCCCCCTTCTGCCAAGCATTTTTCAATCATCGAACATTATATTATCAATATCTGTCGACTCCCCCCCCCCCCCTCCTACTTAAGCGTCCCATGCAGAATTATCCTAAGATGTTAAGTGTTTGCTTTGCTTGAACCAGATCAGTATAACCAATTAAGAATTGCTTTTCAATTTAAAGAAAAGCCTTTTTTACTAAGAATTAAACATATAACAAGCCTATTTTATGCTTGGCGAAGGCATGGACATATCGTTGCACTGAATTGTGACATACACCTAAATTTTCTCGTGATCTGATTGGTCAAAATTGTGCATGTATTGACTGAACATGCATGCATCATGCATGGATGTACAGTTGCGCCGAATAACGCCAGTTTGGTCCGCTTACAATACACACATGCGACTAAATCAGCTTGGCTGGGGTCAGTGGGTCAGATGTAACGATATATATTTACCTGCGTTCTGATTGATTAAAACTAAACATCTCTGAAAAATCTAGGATAGATGTGTAGTTGCCATATTAGTTACCTGTTTGGACCCTTATAAGTGTCTCAACGTTCGTGATCTCCAAATGGTTTTATGATGCACCTCAGATTAAAGGGTGTATAATGCCTTGTTATGAAAGTGGCATTTCATTATTGTATTATTTTTCATAAATGCCATCTAAGACTAACGAGACATAACTGAAAATTACTGTCCATGTCACTTTTGTTTTACAATTATTAAATGACAGACTTTTGTCCAAACATCGACGATGGCTTCTAAAAATGGAGTATGGAACGGCTTAAGATAGTTCAATTAATATCTACCGGGGATATATAATGCTGGTGTTTAAATCAAGAATTAAAGAGCCAAATTATAAATCGGGACAGGTTACAAGGACAGTCAGTGGTCCAGTATGAAAAAATATCCAAGATAGCTTCCAAAAAATAGAGTCTAAATTGACTGTTGTTATTAAAAAATGAGACAGATCATTATAAATCCACCTGATATATATGATTGTGGTGGCTATACCAGTGGCGGTTTAAAACACAAAAATCTTATCTCCTAGACAGATATTAAATGAACTATGTCATTTTCAGTAACAACATTCCATTAAGACTCCATTTTCAAAAGCCATCTTTTTTTTACATACTGGACCTCAAACTATCATTTTGACTTGTCAAGATGTATCACTTGACCCTTTAAACCATGGCTTAAACACCAAAATCATATCTTCCCGAGAGATATTAAATGAATTATGTCCATACAGCCGTTTTAGACTCCATTTTTGAAGCTATCTTGGATTTTGGACACACTTTACCACTCTCTGTTCTCGTATTTCTTTAGTATCACTTAAAGTTCAAAACCTTTAAATAGAAGCAAAAATTATTACGTATTATAATAAAGTAAGTAATCATATAGATGAATTGTGGATTTTTAGCCTTTTGCATTAATTTTTAGACGCAACGTTGAAATTTTAGGTTTAGGTTTGGTCTGCCGAATTTCAATCTAACCTGCACCAATACATCTTCTTACCCATTTAAATCATGACATATCCACCGAATTAGTATGTCTAGTGTGGATAATGAGTCAGTTATGTCCTTTTTCTATGAATGGGGGGCATTTCGGAAGCCATCTTGGATTGCGGAAAACCATCAAAGAGGATATATGAGGACGTGTAATATGTTATTCTGGGCCCTAATACTCGACCTATCCTAAAAGAAATCAGCTTGTTATCGGAAATGTCCTTACATAAGTCTTGTTTGGCCTAATGCTCTCGCCCTGAAAGTCGTTCTTCTATTTTCTGTTACTGACAGCACCCCTTCTGCTGTCGAAGGAGATGAGGCAAGGTGTTTTTTCCTTAGCCTACTATCGATCGACCTACTTTACACTACGGTCCTTCTTGAGAACCAGAGCCTGCTCTCTCTGCTCCAAATTTAATTCGTTTGCTCCACGAGGAGCCATCTTAATAGCGGTCATAGGTGCCTCAGCTATAGTTAGATTCAAGAAAAAAAATGCTTTGAGAAAATGCGAAAATTCAGTGAATCCAGTAAAAGTTAAGTATCCTTAACAGTTCAGAGATGAATGGGACACTTTCAGTCTTCTTTGGGGGATGTCATATCTGACACACCTTATGCACTCTCCACAAAGCAATAATAAAATACAGTATAGCAGCTCCATTTACTATCTTACATCAGCATGATATTATTTATCACTATTATTTGTCACGCTCAATTAGAAGGAAAAAAATCTGTACTAGTCCTAAACCACACACTGAATCGTGTCGTCGAATGTTTTCATACGACTGGACCTCGTAATTTAATTCATTTTCTTCTACTATGAATTTCATAGTTATTCGATAGTGATTTCCTAGTATTAAATCATTATCGAACTATAATAGATTTATGAGTGCACTCCATCACCGAATCCTGAACACTATTTCCCATGGTGAGTGAGGCTTTGTACTCGGTTTCTACTTGAGGGTGGGGTTCGGGTTGATTCACTTTTTCCCTTTTATAACTGATGTTGATTTTATGTTACACGCTATTTGTTAATGAAGTAAGTTTGTGATATGAATTTCATATGCGTCCCGTTTTACAAAGACTTGTCATAATAACAAATCCACCATTTATATAACATATTTACCATAAGCCAATCAGATAAAAGGATTTTAGTAGCTTTTAACCTGTTATTGCAATTGGTTTTTTGTAACAAGTTTTATGACACGGACCTCTGGCTTGTTTAACTTAACCAAACCACACGGCAGAAAAATTATCAACCTTTCTGCGGAATGCAACAATGTATATGATTTTTTTTTTCATTTCTCTATTTTTTCGTTCGTCTTATACCAGTAAGGCTGTCACAGATATATCTGTTAACTGTAAGTGGGGTTTCTGAACCCTTGTGCGGACGTTTTTAGTGCGGGCCTGGTTTGAATCAACAAAGTTATGATATGCTGAAAACGGTGTCGGTGTGTCTCCAGTCCTATGACCGATGTCTGTCAGGATTACACGTCACTGGATGGCGGTTATAAAAGCCAACCTATGCATACGGCATTATTTCTGGTTATCGGAGATCCCATTGCCTGCCGTCTTCTGAAGATGTCACTTCAACCGCTGACTATCTGCCCAACGTAGCTCCTCAACAAGAAAGTTGGCAAGAAAAAATGGGAAAATATTCCTTCTCATATAGAAATCCAGTCCTCCTCTTATTGGCAGTCAGAGCTCTTTTCCTTTGGTTGGCGAAACCCTGTATTTTCCTCAAGCAGCTAGAAATGCTTCTGCCTAAAATGCCCCTCCACCAAACATAGGCCTAAAATCACACCACCAATAACAAATCTTGTTTGAAGGTTTACATGGTTACATATACAATCGCTGATGTGGTTTACGGTACACCATGTGGAGTACTATAGAAACAGTGGATAGAAGAAGAAGAAAAAAAAGAAAAAGAACAAAAAAAAGAAGAAGAAACGGATAGGCGAAAAAGTGCAAGAAAGAATACCTTACTCTCAAATTTTCCACTTTCTCGCCTATCCATTTCTTTTTCTTCTTTTATTCTTCTTCTATCCACTGTTTCTATAAAACTCCACATGGTCTACCGCAAACCACATCAGCGAAAATAACAAATCCGATAAATCACGTTCCCTTCAACAAACCTCACGACAAGTTCTCGCAACGATGAAAATAGTCTAGTCGAATCGCATTCGTATTCATCTTGCTCCTAATTTGTCTACTTAACAGAATAAGTAAATCATGTTTGGTATCAGATTAAAACTGATAAAAAATTAAATGTCAAAAAAATTCATGTGGCATTAAAGTCACGTACAGGTCGTCAAAGGTCGAATTGGCTCACAAAAGGTAATACAACATACAATACGAAACGTCATATGTTTTGAAATATTACATGTAGCGTATCATATGCATATTTTGCTGAATATTGTAGTTGAGAGTGTGTATATCAATAATCTGGAGATTGTAATCTTGGCACTCTAAGACAATCGTGTAGATTGACATTATAAGCAACGTCAAATTTGTCACATTTCTCTTAATTGTGACTTTTTAAATTACGGTGTTACATATATGAATAATTGTAAAAGAATTTTAAAAGGCAATTACATTTATCTATTAGTTATTTCCCTTTAAGGATAGCCAAGAATTGTAAAGAACATTCCAGGATGTCTTTTTATTATGCAGGCCTTGCCTATTTAAAGGCCAAGGAGTTTTATTGTTGAATAAGGAAAAGCCAAACAATAGAATTGTATTGGTAGTGGAAATGAATAGGCTTAGGTATTTTGTTTACACTGTTGATTTCAATGAGGTCATTCAAGAGTGTTCTGGATTTTGACTGCTCCTGAAAGGAGAAAGTTCTTTTGGAAGACAATTCTAGAAGCTTGTAGATTAGTCGAAATTTGAGAATGATCTAGAACACTTGTAATTAGTATAAAAGCTGCAGATTTTTCAAGATGATCATCACACCATCACATCATATTAGATCACTTGATCATCACATCATATGAGAGCAGGAGATCACATCACATCATATGAGATCACTTCACCAGATCAGATCAGAGCAGTTTATGCATCAATGAACTGTTTGCAGTTATTTTGAGAGAGAAATTATTAGTTCTCATCGAGATCATCAACATCATCAACCTGTTAAATGAATACGCTTCAACCCATGGATTGCTGAAATTGACCGTTAATCATCATCAACATCGTCTTCACGGACATTTCAACTCGTTGCAGTGACTCTTATTATTCATCGGACTTCAACATCAGTTTCATCATCGCCATCATTGTGAATTTTCGCCAGCCAACTGGGATCTTATCATTTGGACCATAAAATTGGAATAACACCAGAACTGATTTCAAGAGACGTAAGACTATTTATTATTTATGCTTTATTAGTTTGTTTAAGTACTTATTTATTTCCTGTAATAAAAAAAAAGGAAATCAAGTTTAAACTTTATATCTGAATTTCTGATTGTTATTTGTTGCAGTATCGTAACAAATAATTTTGGGGGCTTGTCCGGGAAATGGAAACCAAATTTGTACAAGCCAAGGCAATTTGAAACGAAAACCAAATTTAAAGCCAATTTGAAATTAAAACCAGTTTTTCAGGAAACAAAAGCCAATTTGAATTGGAAACATTTTGGAAAGTTCTAGAATATACTGTACTGTGTTATTACGTGCTTGTATTTGTGTATATTCACTATGGCTACATTTGATGTTGAAGAATTTCTTGCAAAGACAGAATTGTCATATGATCATTTGAAGTCACTGAAGAAAGATGATTTGATAACAGTTTGTGATCATTTGGGTGTATCTCTAGCCCCAGGTTTAAAGAAGGCAGAGATAATTGACTTGTTAGCTAGTCACATGAAGCTTACAGAGGAGTCTGAAACTTCTATCAATATGTCAGAGGATGCTCAGATCCAACTGGCAAACATTGAATTGGAAAAGGAAAGAATTAAAGAAAACCTTGAGAAGGAAAGAATAAAAGAAAACATTGAAATGGAGAAAATGAGATTGGAGTACCAGTTAAAGTTGAAAGAAATGGAGTTAGCTCATGCAAATACTAATACTAACTCTGTTAAAGATAAATCTCCCCAAGGCTTTGATGTGGCGAAAAACATTCGCCTTGTGCCAAAATTTGATGAAGAGGGAGTTGATACATATTTTGTGTCATTTGAAAAAGTGGCCAAGAGACTGAATTGGCCCGAGGAATACTCTTCTCCTCCAAAGTGTTTTTGTTGGAAAGGCTGCAAAAGTCTATTCTTCGCTCTCTGAAATGCAATCATGTGACTATGCTACAGTAAAAGAAACAATTCTCAATGCATATGAGTTGGTACCAGAAGCGTACAGACATAAATTTAGGAACATGCAAAGACAATCAGGCCAGACTTATGTTGAATTTGCTAGGGAACAAGAAATGATGTTCGATAAGTGGTACAGATCACTGAAAGTTGACAAAGATTTTGTTCACCTTAGGGAAGTTGTCCTCCTAGAAGAATTCAAAAAGAGTCTTCCTTTTGGCATTAAATCTCACTTAGATGACCATAGAGTTACTGAAGTCAGTAAAGCAGCCATAGTAGCTGATGAATTTGAGGTCACACATAAAGGTAGTGGAGATAGGCCTCCTTTCAAGAATTATTGGAAAAAGAAAGGTAAAGGGTCATTTGAATCCCACAATAAACCTAGTGAGGGAAAATATGCAAGCAAGGATAAAGACGCTAACAAGAATCAGGCTAGTGGGGGCACAGAATCAACCAAAAGGTCTGAGAATCGTAGTTCCAAAATTTGTACTCATTGTCATAAATCGGGACATTTGAAAGAATCATGTTGGAAATTGGTTGGAATGCCAACCAAAGTTAAGAAAGACATGGGTTTTGTCAAGCAAACAAGTGTTCCCTCGATGGAGTTTGTTCCATCAGAGCCCAATCGAGATGTTGAGAGTGTTTCTCTAGAATTTGCTGATAAAGTCAAGCAGGTTGATGAAACTTTTAGAAGTTTTTTGCATGATGGTGAAGTATCCCCTTGTTCGACTGGTGCTGCTGGTAGGTCAGTGGTGATCCTTAGGGATACAGGGGCTGCACAGTCCCTGATGGTGCCAGGTGATTCGGCTCTTCCTCTGGAGAGTTCAGAAAAGGCCAACGTCTTAGTTCAAGGTATTGGCCCAAATTTCATGTCGGTCCCTTTGCATAAGGTCGACTTAAAGTGTGACCTAGTTAGTGGTCCTGTGACTGTTGGTGTCGTTCCAGAATTACCCATGAAAGGTGTTGATTTCTTGTTAGGTAACGACTTGGCTGGAGATACAGTTGTTGCATCTCCAGTGGTTTCGGAAAAGCCCGTTGAGGTAGCTGAAACTGAATTGTTGCAGGAAGATTTTCCAGGGATTTTCCCGGATTGTGTTGTTACTAGGTCTCAGACTCGTAGAGCTGAAAAGGATGATGCGGAATCTGCTGATGTAGAGGAGAGTACTGATGTCTGGTTAGCTGAAACCTTTTTCAAGGATTTGAATGGGGATAGTGTTGAAGGCTCTGTTGCTAACAATGATAGTTTGTTTAGTAAATCCTCCCTTGTACAGGCACAACAGGCAGACCCAGAATTAAAAAGCTTGTCACAGAAAGCATGTTCTGAGGCTGAGGCTGATAAGGTTCCTGAGTGCTTTTATGTCAAAGATGACATTTTGATGAGGAAATGGAGACCTCCCCGGAGACCAGCTGATGAAGATTGGTGTATAATTCACCAGGTTGTAGTTCCTCCTTGTTACCGCACAGATATTCTGAAAATGGCTCATGAGTTACCTATGGCAGGTCATGTCGGTATTCGGAAGACAGAAGATAGAATTATGAGGCATTTCTATTGGCCTAAGATGCACAAAGATGTTGTGCATTTCTGTAAGACATGTCACACATGTCAGATTATTGGTAAGGCACAGCCTTCTATCAAGCCTGCTCCATTGATACCCATTCCTGCATTTGATGAACCTTTTACTAGGGTTCTTGTTGATTGTGTCGGACCCTTACCCAGAACGAGGTCGGGTCACAGATTTCTCCTGACGATTATGGACTTGTCTACACGGTTTCCAGAGGCGATACCTTTGAGGAGTATCACTGCGAAGACAGTGGTGCAGGCGTTAGTGCAGTTTTTCACTAGGTACGGTCTGCCGAAGGAAATTCAATCTGATCAAGGGTCAAATTTCATGTCAGGAATATTTCAGCAAGTTATGAAGGAGTTGGGAATAAAGCAGATTAAGTCTTCTGCTTATCACCCACAGTCCCAAGGAGCGTTAGAACGCTATCATCAGACTTTGAAGACCATGATTAGGGCTTATTGTGAAGACTATCCCGATGACTGGGATAAAGGGATCTCATTCCTACTGTTTGCAACCAGGGATTCCCCGAATGAGTCCACAGGTTTCAGTCCATTTGAATTGGTCTATGGTCATGAGGTTAGGGGTCCTCTAAAGCTTATCAAAGAGAGGTTTATGGTTCAGGATGATGATGTAAACCTTCTAGATTATGTGTCAAAGTTTAGAGAAAGGCTCTCAAAAGCTTGTGATGTGGCTAAGGAACACTTGAAAGAGTCGCAGGGAAAAATGAAAGCTCATGCTGATAAAAATGCAAAAGAGCGAAGTTTCAAGCCTGGAGACAAAGTGTTAGTGTTGTTGCCTTTGCAAGGTGAGCCCTTGAAAGCTAGGTTTAGTGGTCCCTACATAGTCAAAAAGAAATTGAATGATGTCAACTATGTGATCAGTACCCCTGATCGAAGAAAGTCTCAAAGAGTTTGTCATGTAAACATGTTAAAAGAATACTTTGAGCGAGAGGCTAGTCAGCCAATAGGTACAACGCAGGTCAAAGAAGAAAAGCATGTAGATGTACATGAAGAAGAATGCTATGGAAAGACAGATAATGAATTGTCTTATACAGATGTATCTAAGAACGAACCATGTGGTATAAAGTTGTCTAACTCAGAGATGTTAGGAAATATGGATGAGGCATTAAAACACCTGCCTGAAGATCAAAGAAATGATATATCTGGCCTGTTAAGAGAATATGAGAATGTATGTAAAGACAAACCAGGTCGTACACCTTTAACTGTACATGACGTAGACATAGGTGATGTAAGACCTATCAAACAGAATCCTTATAGGCTCAATCCAAGCAAGTTGGAAATGGTGAATAAGGAAATACAGTTTATGTTAGATAATGACATAATCGAACCGAGTCAGAGTAGTTGGAGTTCCCCCATTGTAATGGTTCCAAAGCCAGACGGCTCTCAGAGATTTTGCATTGATTACCGAAAGGTAAATGCAGTAACTAAGACTGACTCGTATCCAATTCCTAGGTTAGAAGATTGTATTGATAGGGTTGGAAATTCTGCCTATATCACAAAGATAGACTTGCTTAAAGGATATTGGCAAGTGCCATTGACTGACCGAGCCAAAGAGATATCAGCCTTTGTTACACCTGAAGGCTTGTTTCAATGCAAAGTCATGCCTTTTGGAATGAAAAATGCACCAGCAACCTTCCAAAGGTTGACAAATCAAGTGATTGCCGGACTTGACAATTGTGTCGTATACATTGACGACATCCTAGTATACAGTGATACTTGGAATGATCATCTGAATCATTTGCGAGCACTGTTTGAAAGGCTGGACAAAGCCAATCTAGTAGTGAATCTGATGAAAAGTGAATTTGCCAAGGCAAAGGTCACATATCTTGGTCATGTGGTTGGTCAAGGGCAAGTGCTACCAAGAGAAGCCAAGATACAAGCTATCTTAGACTTCCCAATTCCCACAACTAAGAAAGAATTGCTCAGATTCTTAGGTATGAGTGGCTTCTACAGGAAATTTGTTCCAAATTACAGTACTGTGGTTAGTCCTCTGACAAACCTGCTGAAGGCAAAAGTGAAGTATGTTTGGTCTGACGAATGTCAAAGATCATTTGAGAAATTAAAGGCCATTTTGGTGAATGAGCCTATTTTGGCAGCTCCAAACTTCACAAAGCCGTTCAAAGTAGCTATTGATGCATGTGATGTTGGAGTAGGAGCAGTATTGCTCCAAGAAGATGAAGAAGGCATCGAAAAACCAGTGTGCTACTTCTCTAAGAAACTCAATCGGTTTCAAAAGAAATACTCAACTATTGAAAAAGAGGCCCTGAGTCTCGTACTAGCCCTTCAGCAGTTTGAGGTGTATCTAACCAATGGAGAGATTACAGTCTATACAGATCACAATCCTCTTGTGTTTTTGGAGAAATTCAAAACAAAGAATCAAAGACTGTACAGATGGAGCCTAATGCTCCAACCATTCCCTTTGAAAATTGTACACATAAAGGGAAAGAATAATGTAATTGCTGATGCTCTATCAAGAGTATAAAAAGTGAAATTATTCATGATTTTGACCAAGTGTGTCATTTGAAGAAAACATTTTTGATGTTCATTTATTTTAACATGTTCGTTAAGTACTATATCTTTGTACACGATAACTGTAAATGATTTATCAAGATGACTTTGAACAGTTAAAAGAAAAAGTAATCTTAAAGAAACCTTTACTACGGTAAAGCTTTCTTTTCCCCGGTGGGGGAGGTGTTACATATATGAATAATTGTAAAAGAATTTTAAAAGGCAATTACATTTATCTATTAGTTATTTCCCTTTAAGGATAGCCAAGAATTGTAAAGAACATTCCAGGATGTCTTTTTATTATGCAGGCCTTGCCTATTTAAAGGCCAAGGAGTTTTATTGTTGAATAAGGAAAAGCCAAACAATAGAATTGTATTGGTAGTGGAAATGAATAGGCTTAGGTATTTTGTTTACACTGTTGATTTCAATGAGGTCATTCAAGAGTGTTCTGGATTTTGACTGCTCCTGAAAGGAGAAAGTTCTTTTGGAAGACAATTCTAGAAGCTTGTAGATTAGTCGAAATTTGAGAATGATCTAGAACACTTGTAATTAGTATAAAAGCTGCAGATTTTTCAAGATGATCATCACACCATCACATCATATTAGATCACTTGATCATCACATCATATGAGAGCAGGAGATCACATCACATCATATGAGATCACTTCACCAGATCAGATCAGAGCAGTTTATGCATCAATGAACTGTTTGCAGTTATTTTGAGAGAGAAATTATTAGTTCTCATCGAGATCATCAACATCATCAACCTGTTAAATGAATACGCTTCAACCCATGGATTGCTGAAATTGACCGTTAATCATCATCAACATCGTCTTCACGGACATTTCAACTCGTTGCAGTGACTCTTATTATTCATCGGACTTCAACATCAGTTTCATCATCGCCATCATTGTGAATTTTCGCCAGCCAACTGGGATCTTATCATTTGGACCATAAAATTGGAATAACACCAGAACTGATTTCAAGAGACGTAAGACTATTTATTATTTATGCTTTATTAGTTTGTTTAAGTACTTATTTATTTCCTGTAATAAAAAAAAGGAAATCAAGTTTAAACTTTATATCTGAATTTCTGATTGTTATTTGTTGCAGTATCGTAACACGGAATATACATGTGATGTTTTGATAGCAAATTTAATGCTGTTGAAAATTCAAATTTAATTACATGGATCTCATAGTATTGGTTACAGGTAAAGTCCTTTTGAAGGTTATTTGAGGTAATGAAAGGTCCAATTGGGTAACACAAATGTTTTTACTATAATGCAGAACACATGCAATTTGCTTTAAATACAAACGAGTCAAGAATATTAATTTCGGGCTATAACTGGTAGTTTAGTGTTTATATATTAAAAATCTGACGAGTACCACTTTGTCTTCCTTATAACATTTCATTTTTTATATTGAGCCATGTACACATTTTCCATAGCCATATTCGGTTTGATAAGTTTTAGGGATATATATCGTGTTTGATATTAGATTAAAGTTAATGAAAATTCCAAAATAGATATGGACCATTAGGCATTGAGAACTTGTGCAGGTCATTTTAAGGTTATTTAAAGTCTTTGTCACAAAGTGAACAAGAATTCAAATCTTAAAAGCATTTTAATTAAACATTTTAAATAGTTGAAATTGGAAAGTTTGTAATCTTAGCAATCCTAGCAATCCAAGTTGACCCCAGGAGAACAATTATAGGATCCCAGTATAGGATCCCAGCCTAGAGTGCTCTCTGGCGGAATAGGAGAAGTATGTGATTGATGTGTGCTGGGCAGTAGTACCGTGTGCAATGAGCTATGCATGAATGCTCGCTGTACAGTGGAAATCAAATTATGTATACAGGTGTATCGTTTGATCCTCTTATCTTAATAATTTTTTTGTTCCAGTAAGAATTACTCAGATGGAATACTGCATTATCGACCGTGTATAATCTCATCCAGAATGAATAACATTATTATATAGCACATAATTTCCATCATCGCAAATCATGTATACATACAGTATGTTTCGTTTGCTTCTCGTATCGTAATAAAGTTTTCCATTAAAAATCACTAAAATAAAACACCCTTTTCCCCTCTTTAAACAGACCTGTTCTGTTAAATTGCAGTAATATTCCTGTTTCAAAATGAATTTACAGAATGAGTATGTTATTGCTTTCTGTAAATCAGGGTTTTCTAAACAGTGTCAGGAGTGTAGGTTTGCTACAATAGTCCCATTTGAATGGTAAATTCATTCCTCAATACATCTTACAGCAATAATAACAAACAAATCTTGTTGCAAAAAAAAGTTTCTCTCATGTAAATATGAAAAATAGAAATTAGTTTCACGATACAAATGAAATAATTTTATAATGGATTTTCTTTATTATCAATAATGATCCCAAAATGTATATTTTAAGACTACTGTTTACGATCCACATTCAATGCAATCACACGCACACTTCACTTCCTCATTTTTCTTCTTTTTCCTTTACTGATGATTTGTGACGTAAGATTTTCTTCCAGACCTATGGATTATAATTGGTTTCCATGTAGCCCCTTTTCCCTTTTGGCTGCTATTACTCAAGCATTTATTTTGCTTATATAGTTTGCCACTGCATTTGTTTTTCACTACTTTGCCTTATCCTTAAATTGTATTCATGTCTAAATTTTGTTATGGCACTGCAATATATTTGTCACATTTTAATGTACTTTAATGTCATACTACGATTATGTTTATGTATTGTAAATTTATTTTAACTTTACAATAAATGCAGAAACTCCTGCCAAAAAAAACAAACTAGTGTTTATTGGGAGTATGAGAGTATTAATATCCCGTTTAACAATGTCTTGGTGAATCAGCACTTTCCACAACCTCCACCACTATTACAATCTTAATTCCAACTCAGAACTGTGACCTCACCAGAGGCATGCATTTACGACAAGATATAAATGGATCATTATTGTCTTTTAACTCATATCTATAGAGCAGGGTGTTATCATCCTCTCATGATACGAAAAGAAACCGCATTGACGATATAACTTCTTTCAAATTGAAAGCTAATTTCTTAGATACCTCCATCATACCATGTAGCATATTTCCATCGCTCTCTCTCTCTTTACCTTCTAAAGAGGAGAGGGTGATTCTGAATAGCTATAGTGAGCCTATTCAATAAACCCAATCATCCAAAATATCACGAGGCCAGGGGAGAATATCAATGACAGTACAAAGGTGAAAATACGAGCGATATAATAATTATTATAAGTCACCGATGTGGAAGGGGCGGGGTGGGGAAGGGTTGGTTACTGGAAAGAACACAGTGTCCCACAATTTGTGTCACAGTTTACTCACAGTGTATAACACCGTGTGCAATCACCTCCACATCGTTAACTATGAGCACTTCAACAGTGTGATTCACATATTTCACATAGTCGACAAAGTGAACACGCTTTGAACAATGTCGAGATGAAATTATCTTCACACTGCTGAATTTGAGCACTTCAACAGTGTGAATTATGATATTTGCACATTCTACTATGTCAACATACTGTGTTCGTTCAAGCAGACGGACGGGGATTATCTATAGGGAAACTGTTACACGTGCGGGAGTTTAATACTCTGATTTGATATTTGAGTCTTGTGACACATTGATTAAATAAGGTAAAGATGACATCAAAGTAGGCCTCAACCACTTCCTATTTATTTATTCATTATTCATTTCAACACAAATTAAGCAAACACATTAGTATATAATATGGGTTTATAATATTGTAATACCAGCGAACTGTTCGATGGAATAATAAATGATGAAAATACATAGCAGTTCTGGTAATGTGCGTGAACTCATATACGGAGGCAAGTGTTTTGAAATTCAAATATTAATTTCAAAGCTCTCTGAGATTTTAGAAATGAACTTCAGTGTTTATACTTGAGAAAGATAACCGTCATATATTTTGAACATAATGAACCTTTAACAGAATTTGTGTAATTTTAAACATAAAAATCCAATCACATTATTATATATATGTATATATATATATATATATATATATATATATATATATAAAGAATAAGCTTCATTCCATGAAAACTGCTAATATACCTGGTATTAAGCTGTCTACGTGAGCATCATGCAAACTACTCTATTGGAGTTCCTGTGATATAATTGAGTATATGAATTAAAAAAAGAAGCCCATATCAATAGAAGGTCATTTTGATAAAATCGATTTTTCTTTTTTAGATTTGGGCAATTAAAGTATATTGGCTTGAAGTCATCTGAGAACATACAAAAAAAAAATAAGTGTACATTTTTAATGAACATTAATTTCACGCGGGGCCTTTTGTCTGGTGGACGCTTTTAGAATCATATGGACTTGTGTCATTCTTACATTCATATACATGATAGACTTCTGTAGTAAGTGGCAGAAGTAATGAGAGAGGCACTACCTATGATATATATGTAAGAAAAGCCCAAGTACTGGAATTGGGCTCTTCTCACATTCATACGAGACTTGCCTCTTTTAAATTTAAGGCATTTCTGAGATTATTTCAGATTTATGATTTATACACAAGATGAGTCATTGCATAACGATCAATTTCCAATATTTAACTCTTCATGCGTTGCGTTCGCATTATTGCACATCCGTAGGCGTGTTTCGTTCGCATTTTTGCACAACCACACATTTCCCATAGACGTCCCCTGTCCCATTGTTTTTCGAACAATTGCATGCCCCAGAGCGTGGCTAGCTCCAATGTATAGCCTGGCATTTTTGTATACCGTACATGTGTACTAATCGATTGATCGCGCGTGCGACATTAGTTTAGCGTTCGAAGGATTATCGCACTTTACAAATTACAGAATCTTTGAGTTTTCCCAAAAAATCAATACATCCTGATCACAGCCGGAAGATCATTGAAAAAGGAGAGGATAAAATCAATAAAACCCTCCTCACAAACAATACCATGGCCAGGTTTATTGTTAGGAGTCTGTGACTCATGGCACGAATGTGAATGAGACCCTAAATTAATGCAACACAAAGGGGGTATACAGGTGAACGCATGAAGAGTTAAGTAAATTTGCCCCCCCCCCAAAAAAAAAAGAAGAAATAATGGACTTGGGCCGTTTTTATATCGATAATTACTTTCATGATTTTCTTTCGCAATAGCTCTCAATAAATGCTTAATACAATTCTGAGTACATACACACTATTTATACTTATAGATCAAATAAAAAGCAATACGCATTCTTCACAATTGCGTACTCAAACATAGAAAAAAGTTAAGGTCTAAATATTTTATGTACATGCAAAACGAATTCTCCAAACCGTAATGTTTAGTCTCAATGCAGGTAACCCAAGTAGTCACTGCAACAAGAGCAAAACAAAAATTCCAACACCCTTCAATACAAATAGGATACACTCCCGTTCATGATTCATGAAAATATTTCTTTTTTGACGTAGGGCATTAAAATAAAAAAGTTCAGATTCCATGCAAAACAACATGAACATGATGCAACATTTCATTATTTGTAAGATTTCTTTTAGAACGAATTCAATTATGCATTTATGTGTTATATTTTTTCAATGTTTTATTTCTTAATAATTGTTTTCTTGATTTTCAGAATATCTATATAAAAACATATCTCATCAACAATCTTGCTCACCCAAATGCAAAGGAAGATTAATAATTAACAGAAAATAATATATATGTTTCATTGATTTGATTCCAATTATTTTAACCATACGGCTTGCGATTGGGGCAACAGTACGAATGCAAAAAAAAACAATGTTAGGAAAAGTGTATTAAAGTACAAGCATAACGGAAATACAGTACGTTGAAAATATATAATTAATAATATTGTAATTATAAGAACAAACAGGAAAATTGCAATACTTTCTCAAGCTAAATCATCTCCGAGCATAGGATTCAATAGCCCATTCTATTGCTTATCAAAATTGACAATTTTCTTAGGCCAGCTGCGTGTACTTTATTGCAATAAAATACGAATAAATGTATTTAAAACCAAAACTATTCAAGATATAAAAACAAAGTATAAAGGCATGATGTTATATACAAGACCAAAAATTGATGCTTAGCACGAAACATTTGCAAGACAAATATTTATGAAAGAAAAAATAATATGCAAAAATTCAGTTATATGATTAAGAAACAAAATCGATGCACAACACAGAATACATGTATATGTAAATACAAGAAACATGCAAGGCACAAAAATATATGCAAGGCACGAAATACATTCAAGACACAAAAATATATGCAAGACACAAAATATATTTTTTTGTGTAAATATAACTTGGATATATTTTGGTATTGAATACATATAATTTCATATTCATGAATTCATACATTTTTTCTTCGTGAACGTAAAAATATATATTCTGCAATGGCGTGCCATAAAACATTTTCATTGCATTTTTTTTATATTCATCCTCATTTGGGTTATTTTATTGTCCATAAAAATGTGAATATATTGTCATATATATATATATATATATATATATATAAGTTTTTACATCAACGAAGTTCATATCATATCGCACAACAATATTTTACGAAAAAATACAACTAATAAAATAAAATATGCTACCAGTCACGTTTCCTCTGCCCGCTAGCAACCATAGAAAACCAGAAAACAACAGATTCAGTGGACTGAATTTATTGTTCTCCCGCTCCAACAGACATGGCAGGCCCAAAGTTTTGGAATTCCTTTTTGAGTTTGACAATTCGAAAGTCAGCAATTGTCTGCGGTTTAAATAGTTGCTAATACATGAAAAATCTTTCCAATTCCAATCTTCTATAATTTGTTCCACTGTATAAATTCCCGCTTTGAGCCCGTTTTGAAAATAAGGTTTCTTTCTGATGCTTCATATTGCTCTTATACCAAATAGTGCAGGGGTATGACATAATTCTTTTTGTTATTGTAACATAGTGAGTAGGCATAAAAAGCTTGACCCAACTAGTATTATTTTTAATTTTAGAAACCTTTTTAATTTACGAATTGAATTTCATTGATCAAAGATATACTTTAACTATTTATTGCAGGGAACCCATACTAACAAGCTTTGCTTTCCAGTGGGTTCTTTTTTTAAATTGCTGTATATTATATATTTTTTTGTGTTTTGCTATACATTTCAATTCAATTTAATAATGAAAAATGGTCTTTATTGATAATCAAACATGTTAACAATCATACATGAAAAACAGCAAAAGCTGGAAAATCATGCTTACAAGTTGGTTTTGGCACATTATTAAATGCATAGTAAAATGCATTAAAAGAACGGTTATACATTTAGAAGTTAATACAATTTAAATAAGGCACCAAAAAACAACGAACACGATGAATGAGTCAATGTAATATGATAAATGGCAGACTTGAAGAAGAGGCAACTGACACTTATTTAAATGACAAAAATAATATTTTGTTGAGTATGTCTACCAAAAAGGCAACGGACTGTTGTTAAATCTTGTTGTTCTTATTGGAAAATGTTGATAGTTGTTTGTACGACGAAGAGATATGTTTGTATGTTTTTTTTAGGTAGACATGTCTTACACAATGGATGAGTTGAAAGTGATTTTGCAAATGTTTTACTTAGTGTCAGTCTTCTCTCCTCAAGTGTTGGCCAATAACATACCTGACATGCATTTGAGTATGTAATTATGTCCTAAGATAATTTACATACTATCATTGTACATTGTAACTATTGTTAAATTTTGGAATGAACAAGAATAAATGCAATCAATCAATAATAATATTGATAATGATGTTGATAAATATGGTCCATTTATGCAGCGCAAGTACTATAAAAAAGTTTCTTTGTTTATATCGCAAAAATTAACATGTGTATATACTTTATTTCAGACCACGATCTAAAAAGGTCAATGCAAAACACAGATATTTTTTGTTCTTTTGCATGGTCTTATTATTTCATTTTGTTCCAGTTAAATTTCAAACACATAGGAATGTAAAAGCATTTTACAGGTCCAGTATTGCAGTTACTACATTTACCTTATGATTTGAATGTACTTTTTATTATAATAAAGTATGCGCAGTTGGTCTAATAAAATTGACAATTTTGATACGTAATAGAAATAGTAATCGAGTCACATGATTTAGCTTTAGGTTGAATATTTATTCTTTTTTGTTTTATAAATTCTAATTCATAGTCATATTATAAGTAAAAGCAGCATAGCTGCATCTTTGGATCTTAACAAACTGAAATTTTCTTCTTGGAAATATAACGCTATTACTACATTTCAATCTACGATTCGCGTGTCAACCAATATTACAAAAAAAAAACATGTTATACTGTATAATACACTGTAAAACTATTAGTGAAAAATATAGGCCTATCTATGAATTCAAATACAGAATGTTATTAAAAGTTTTGAAAACCACAAGATGTGTTCAACTTCGAAACACTGCATTATTGCTTTGACAATTTCTCCGATTAATGAACATTATCACACAAAACACAAAACGCACTATACACAGTATGCGTTATAACATTCCCTAATATAATATTTATGAATCATAAATATAATGCAAAAAGCAAATGAATCATTCGGAAATTGTGGGATATCAGGTTTTAAACTTGCGTCATTGGCATTCAGAGCTAGGCATGTTATCATTATCGCTATGCCCTGGTCAAACTATAGCGTTTAATACAAAGAAAGGGTACAACTATGATCCCCACGTAAATGATTTTTTTTAGAAGAATGAATTGATTTAATCCGAAAAAAAAATCGCTCACCAAATTGCATGTTAAGAAAATGACAGAGACTACTGATGGTACGTGTGTGATTGCGATTTACTCTTACAGATGGATGTTTTGTTAAATATGTATCTGGTCTAAAACTTTGGCAAAATTAAAGAACTTATTGCTTTCAAGCTATAAAGATTAATATGGTTTGTATTGACCAGTTTTATCGGTAGGACAAGTATTCACCAATAGATTAGCTACATTATGTTTAACTACTAAATCAATCTAGTCCTCTTTGACACTACAAAAGATTGATTCTGTTCGGGAACATGATGAATTAATTCATTTTTCTATGTTAAAAGTATCGTTATCACATTCCACACATTCTTCATAGTTTTGATCCTATCATGACTCCCCCCCCCATTCTGCAGTAAACAAACCGGAATTGTGAATTGTGAAATCTACCAAACGCATGCGCAGAAGTAGTTGTGGCCTCCATATGGAAATTGTTACGTAAAAAAAAAATTTAGCACTTGCAGGTAGCTCACGAAAAATCCATCACATTTCACTTAAATGCGTTGATTCAAACATCATCTAAACGATATTATCCAATCAATTTTATTGGATAGAAAAGGAAATATGTCTACAGAAAATATGTCTTTTAAAGTAAAGCAGGGTTAGAACCATTTCAAAAGTTTATTTCTGTAATAACTTATCACACACACATTTTCGGGATTCAACTTCATCACTCCTACAATTGGTGATAAAACTGTCTTCTTGAGAGAAACTAACCAAAACAGAATTATTTTTATTTTTGTATGTGGATATTCGTGATGACTTTTTTCGCAAGAAATGACATTACCAGTATTTACACTTATCAGTTGGCAGTGGTCATGATTTAACCAAGTATATTTTCATAAACTTTTAGTTTGGTAAAGTAAACATGAATTATGGTTCTATTGGTGGGGATCAAAGCAAAACAGTATAAACCTGCCGAGTCAATCAATATCTTGCGTTGCTAGTTTTGATCGTTGCATTGTCCAGAATGGATGTTCTTCAAAAAAAGGCGATTTTATTTCAAAGGTGCATTAACTCATCAGCATTCTTAGCATATCAGAAATGATTTATTTTGTAAATAGAATTTGATAGAAAATGTAACACTATAAAGTTATTTGACTCTTACAAACACGTGCAATTCAAACGTCTGTTTGTCAACATATTTATTCGAGGTCTGTATAGACTTCTCTGTTATATGGGAAAGCAAAAATGGCGGGAGGGAAATTGTACATTGAAGGCGTAATGTAATATAGGAACCGACATTCCTGGATTCATGCCAATAACATGGAACATGATTCGTTGTAAGCAGTAGGCATCTTTGCCTGGCCTAGATTAAAAACTGTAATTGATATTAACCCACGTATATTATGCCAAAGCAGAGACTTATTTATTGGATTCTGCACCATCCCGAGTTTCCTCAACCTCGGGAGGCATCGATGCATTATGTTCTGATGCCGTGAATAAATAATCCTAAGTGCGTCTGCACCTGCGAATTAGCGCGGTTATTCGTAAAATAGATCGTTAGTTTGGAAAATGGGATTGCAACTCGAGATTAATCCTTCGAACTAGCGAGATAATAGCGACTGCATTACAAATAATCTCGAGATTGTTCATATCGGGATGACAAATAGGCCACTAATTTTGAAAATCGGGATGGTGCAGTGTGGGCAATTTTACCCCCCAATCCAGCTGAAAATAAGACTTTGTGTAAATCAGCCAGATTCCTAGTAGCTTTATTAGTCCATCCAGCGAAACATTCTCTCGTTGCTTTTGTGAAGTCGTTCTTGTGCTTAGCCAATATGTTATCGGCCTCGTTATAGCCATATCCAAGTTCTACACATAACTCGTGGTAGTTGCCGCTTGGAATATCTTTAGCCAACCTATTTAGCAAATACGCGGTGATTTCCCTGTAAGATTCGTAAAAGAAATTGATACATGAGGAAATTATTAAGATATTCCCGGCTAAACCAATAATAATAATCTATTCATCTTATTCTGTAGTTATCATGCTAGTAGCCCATTACCGTGTTTACACTTAATCGGAATTTGGTTCAGAACCAAAAGCCGATGCAGAATCGGCTTTTGGTGTGCGTTTACACGTTGTTACAACTCGCGGTTCAGAATCGCCAGCCGAGGCAAAAACCTGGAGTGGTATTCTGAAAACGTTCTTATCTTGTTGATATCTTGTATCTTATCTCACTGAGATAAGAAGACGCTGAAATCATTGCAAATCGGTATTCTGAAAATCTTCTTAACGTGTTCTTATTTTTGTAAGGACTGCCTCCTTTTTATCTTAAAGGACAAGTCCACCCCAACAAAAACTTGATTTGAATAAAAAGAAAAAAATCAACAAGCATAACACTGAAAATTTCATTAAAATCGGATGTAGAATAAGAGTTATGACATTTTAAAGTTTCGCTTATTTTCAGCAAAACAGTTATATGAACGAGTCAGTTACATCCTAATGAGAGAGTTGATGACATCACTCACTCACTATTTCTTTTGTATTTTATTATATGAAATATGACATATTTTAATTTTTTTTCTCGTCATTGTCATGTGAAATGAAGTTTCATTTCTCCCTGAACACTTGGAATTTCATAATTTTAACATTTTCTGCTTCAGGCAAGGAGATCCTAATCGTCAAATTCGTAAAAATTGAAATATTGTATAATTCAAACAATAAAAAACAAAAGAATTGGTGAGTGAGAGACATCATCGACTCTCTCATTTGGATGCAACTGGCTCGTTCGTATAACTATTTTGTTGAAAATAAGTGAAACTTTGAAATGTCATAACTTTATTTTACATCCGATTTTGATGAAATTTTCTGCATTGTGCTTGTTGAATTTTTTTCTTTTTATTCAAATCAAGTTTTTGTTTAGGTGGACTTGACCTTTAAACACGCCTATTTTTAGGATATTACCAATCAAAATGCGCTATATATTGACAGTTTAAACAATAGAAGCGTTCCTTATGTCAAGAGAATATCATGGGTGCTGTGCGTACACTGTTTCTGGCGCATTGCGCGAAATAGGCATTTTATACGCAATGACTGAAAAACGTTCGAGACTAGACACGTGCACAAAATAAAGAAAGAAAGAAAGAAAGAAAGAAAGTAAAAAAGGGAGATAAAGCAGGTACGAATAAAGAATAAAATATGAAGAAAGTAAGTAGACAGAAAGGTGTCAGAATGAAACAGAAATAATAAAAAAATTAAAAAGGGAAAACATTAATATTAAGGGAAGGAAGAAAGAAAAAGGAGAAAAGGGAAAGGCCCATAATATAAAGAAGAAAGAATGAAAGAAAAAAAGAAATAAAAGGCGAAAGAAAAAAAATGTGACAGAAGAAAGAAACAAGTGGAATGCCTCTGGCCGTCTCACCTGCATCACGCGGTTCAATATAGCAGCAGTGCTGACTTTGAATACTACTCTAACTCGCACAAGATGTTCAGTGATACATGGTTACTCTTATGTCCACTTTTTATGAACTAGACCAATAAACTTACAGAGATATGATGGTTATTCACCAAAAAACCCCAACATGGCCAAAGTTCATTGACCTTACATGACCTTTGACCATGATCATGTGACGTGAAACTCAAACAGGATATTCAGTGATACTTGATTACTCTTATGTACAAGTTTCATGAATCAGATCCATAAACTTTCAAAGTTATGATGGTAATTCAACAGATACACCCAATTCGGCCAAAGTTCATTGACCTTTGACCTTGGTCATGTGACCTGAAATGTGCACAGGATGTTCAGTGATACTTGATTACTCTAATGTCCAAGTTTAATGAACTAGCCCAATAAACTTCCAAAGTTATGATGGTAATTCAACAGATACCCCCGATTCGGCCAAAGTTCATTGACCCTAATGACTTTTGACCTTAATCATGAGACCTGAAACTTGCACAAAATTTTCAGTGATGCTTGATTACTATTATGTCCAAGTTTCATGAATCAGATCCATAAATTTTCAAAGTTATGATGGGAATTCAACAGATATCTCCAATTCGGCCAAAGTTCATTGACCCTAAATGACCTTTGACCTTGGTCATGTGACGTGAAACTCATGCAGGATGTTCAGTGATACTTGATTAACCTTATGTCCAAGTTTCATGAACTAGGTCTATATATTTTCTAAGTTATGATGACATTTCAAAAACTTAACCACAGGTTAAGATTTCGATGTTGATTCCTCCAACATGGTCTAAGTTCATTGACCCTAAATGACCTTTGACCTTGGTCATGTGACATGAAACTCTAATAGGATGTTCAGTAATACTTGATTAACCTTATGGCCAAGTTTCATGAACTAGGTCCATATACTTTCTAAGTTATGATGTCATTTCAAAAACTTAACCTCAGGTTAAGATTTGATGTTGACGCCGCCGCCGCCGCCGCCGTCGGAAAAGCGGCGCCTATAGTCTCACTTTGCTTCGCAGGTGAGACAAAAATGAAAATAAAAGAAAGGAAGAGAGAAAGGGGAAAGAATAAAAGCAGAAATAAAGATTTATTCAAGAAAAGAAAGAAAGGGATAAAATGAAAAGGGAAAATATAGAAGAAAGATGAAGAATAATTAAAACAAAGCAAAATAAAAGTAAAGAAATTAAAAGATTTAAAAGAATAAAACAAAAGATATAAATGAAAAATAAACCTTAAGAAACACAGACACATAGAAAGGAGAAAAGACAGACCGATAGATAGGAAGAAAAAAAGAAAATAAGTAAAGAAAGAAAAAAAAGATAGAAAAAATAGACGGGAAAATAAAGGGTGAATGAAAGAAAGAGTGGAAGGAATACATGTGGGTACTTGTTGCTACTAGTGGCCATCGATTTTACGCAAGAAAGACCGCGGACATCGTGAGATGTGATAACCCTCTAGCTATCTTAAATATTATCATAAATATCGTGAAAGGTAAGAACGTTTTCAGAATACACTTATCTTCATTTATTCTTATCTTTTTAGCGCGCTTTTTATTATATTATGCGCGAGTAATACATTTACGCCCTCAGCATAGGGTGTTTAGCAAGATAATAAAAAGATAAGAACGTTTTCAGAATACCAATTTGAGATCGGAATGTATATAAGAAAATTAAGATAAGAAAGTTTTCAGAATATCGCCCCAGATATGATACGCACACAAAAAACATAAGTCATAATAAAGAAAACGCTGGATCAGTGCGCTTCCAATTACGTCACAATGGTAGAGTAAATGAAATGCGCACAAATTGCCGGTGCAGATTCGGCTTCCTGTTTACACGTAGTAAAAAGCCGATTTTGCATCGGCTCGTGGTTCAGAACTTACTACTTTGGTGGTGCAAATTGCCGGTTCTGAACCGCGAGCCGATTCAAAAGCCGATTAAGTGTAAACACGGTACATATTGTAAAGTCCGACTTAAGTTAAATCATGGTCTTATTGACTGCTAACATCATGAAAGCCCCCAAATGGAGAAACTTATTATTAGCATTGCATGCATCTCATGTTAATGAGTTTTCATTAACGACTTACTCCAGAGTTTAAGCATCCACAACACTGACATTATATCTGCCATTCGTATGCGAAATTCTTGGTAATGCTACATGTATGGTAACAGCGACATGTGTAGTTCCTAACCATTTCGCAAGTTGTGACATGAGAAAATCCCGTGCTTTCGCATACAACTGCTTTGTACAGCATGATTCGCCAACCGGGGATCAGTGCGAAATTTGTTTTTTTCCCACAGCAGCTCCGGACCCCAATGTGAATATTCATGAATTGTGTCTTCGAGTTAGAGTACGAAGGTCCCTACATGAATAAAGCCAGACACAACGACTACGAAAATGTAGAATACAAATATCAAAAGGGTGCATGCAACTCTTTCAGTCACCACGACTGATATATAGGTTTTCCAGGTCAAATGTCCGCCGTGTCAGAGCAAGTGTCCGATTAGGTAATTCAAATGTCAATAGGGAATTCAAATGTACTATTAGCCAAAATTGTATCCCAATAGATGAATAAAATGTCCTTAGAGAAGTCAAATGTCTGCAAATATGTCACTTTTAATAATAATGACTCTGATTCTCTTTTAGTTCAATGTGGTGTTCCCCAGGGCTAGATTTTAGGTCATCTTTTATTTTTACTCTATATTAATGATATTATAGAAACCTCCTCTATTTTGTCATTTGTCTTATTTGCTGACGATACAAATATATTTTATTCTCATCAAGACCTTAATTCATTAAACAATGTTGTAAATCGTGAAATGTACAAGGTGTCTAATTGGTTTAAGGCAAACAAACTTTCTTTAAATACAAAAAAGACACATTTTATTTATTTCAGACATCAATCTCATAATATCAACACACAGATTTACATTAACATTGACGGTACGCCTTTAGAACAGAAAACCAATTCAAAATTTTTGGGTGTAATTATGGATGAATTTCTGTCTTGGAACCAACACATACACCATGTTACAATGTGCGTTTCAAAAAGTATTGGAATCGTTTCAAACTTAAAATTCCTTCTTCCTCATAAAACGTTATTCTTATTATACAATTCGTTAGTTCTTCCATATACATCATACTGCAATATCGTTTGGGCAAACTGTGGCTCTTCTAAACTAAACTCTATATTAAAACTACAAAAAAGAGCTATGCGTATGTGTACAGGCTCACATTACCTGGCTCATACTGACCCATTGTTTCACATACTCAAAACATGAAGAATCTTTGATATTAATAAGATTCAAATTGCTATATTTATGTTTAAGTATTTTAACAATCAACTTTCCCAGTATTTTAATAATATGTTTAGATGCAACAGGCCTGTCCATTCCTACCCAACCCGCATAACTGGAAGCATCCACCTCACTAACCCAAAATTATAAATAACCCACAAATCCGTTCGACATTACGGTCCCGATATTTGGAACAATCTTCCAGACAATTTCAAATCATGTTCAACAATCTACTCCTTGAAAGCTAATATTAAACGTTTCATTATTACATCTTACGCAGCTCCTCTTAAACGTAATATTTCAACTGCTCTTTGCCGCACCTGCACCTACACCTGCACAGCACCCACTTGATCAATGAAGAAATATTACGTACCTTTTATGAGGCCTACACATCATCAAGCCTAATCGCTCACGATGGCGGTCTCCTGCATTCATTTATAATCTTGTTTTGAAAAAAATATATGACAAATCTTTTTTGTTAATATTTATTTACAATATTTATGCTATGCGACTGATATTATTTTTGTTCTAACCTTTGTAAATACTGTATATATATATATATATATATATATGTATGTATTTTGTAATTCTGATGTTGATGTGAATGCAGAAATAAAATAAAATAGAATAGAATATATTTTCAATAGGTAAATCAAATGTCAATCTTGCAAATCAAATGTCCTAATACGTAAATAAGATGTCCATATGGAATTCAAATATCCGTTCAATAGCAAATGTTACATAATCATGCATAAATTAAGACATCAAGTCGTACATAGGTGAATCAAATGTTTAGGTAATTCAAATTTCCATTTGCTAGTGATGCTGAAAAGAGATTGCATTCTTCTTATAATGTATGACAAATGTACACATTAAGTATCGAAATTCTGTTCAGTAGTAAAGTTTATTCAACCAATAGGGTAAAAACCAAATACAATTTAGTTTATTGAAAGAAAAGGGGGAAAATACTTGAAAATCTATTGAAAGCTTAACAGAAACAAACATGCTTCATACCGAGATTGTATCATAAATAGCATTCATTTTAAGGAAAATGCGTTGAAATTGATTGGTATGTCTAAATATCTATTCTCACCGAACATTGATAATGTAGGCATCTCTCTGCTGTTCTTCTTCATGTATATAGGGTCCAAACAAGGTAATTAACCAATGATGAAAAAGATATGAAAAAAATGAATAATTGTTAATAAATGCGACATAACTATATTAATCAAGGAATAGGAGGTACTTTTAATAAATGAAGGTTTATAGTTGCATAGTGATGATTTTTTTAACAAGAAAAAATTGAAATGGCTACCCTGTCTGAGTGCGCCTATCAAAATACTTACTTCTTATCGAGTTAGATACACTCTACACACCGCATCTAATCAAATCGACTTAAAGTAATTAAAATCAAATCCAGCATTGACTATTATATCGTCTAAGACGTTTATCTGGAGAGGAATTCTAACAGCATTCAAGATTGTTGCAAGTTATGCCTCGGGTAATGCAAATGAATGTATGAAATGTAACCGTTATGAATTAAGATGCATTTTAATGAAGAGATGATTTAGCATATGGCACAAAAAATCAGGTTGCAGATATATTCATGATAAATATACAGACATAAATAGAAATAATTTTCATTTGTGCTTGCCAGAAGATGAATTACATGTTTGGGAAGGGTGAGAGACAGAAAATATATAAGAAGAATTGAACTATAATTACTTTATGAGTTAAAAAGGTTTCATAATTGTAAGGAACAAACTTTTTCACAAAATGAGTTTTTCATATGAAATATGAAATTAAATGCCATGTTAAGATTTACATATTCTGGGTTGGAGTAGAAAATATTGTAAATAGTATCCGTAGTTTGTCTGTAGATCATGCTGTGTGGCGTTCGATATGTAATGGAAGGAATGTAATTATTTTGTAAATAAACAATAGAATAGATGGATGTTGAGCAGTAAGTTGAAACTCAACGATAGCAAAACTGAGTTTCTTATTATTGGAACACCTAGATAAGTGTCTAAACTAAATACAGATTGCATAGCAGTTGGAAATACTGTAGTAAAGCAGACCATGTTTGCAAAAAACTTTGGTGTCTGGTTTGACTCGCAGCTAAACATGGAAACCCACATATCCAAAACATGCAAAACTGCCTTTTATCATCTCTACAACTTACGTCATATCCGAAAACATTCAAGCAGCACATGTATTAATACACTGGTCCATGCATTTGTAACAAGCAAGTTGGATTATTGTAATGGACTACTTTTTGGCTTACCATATTCTCAGATAAACAAATTACAGCGTGTTCAAAATGCATGTGCCAGGCTCATTTGTAATTCTCCAAAATTTTCCCATGTAAGGCCCCTACTCAACGATCTACATTGGTTTCCAGTACGTCAGCGAATCAAATTCAAAATAATGCTCCTAACATACAAGATACTACATGACATGGCCCCCACCTATCTCAGTGAACTAATTAAATTAAAATCACCCACCCAGTCTTACAGGCTTCGTAGTTCCCATGACACAATGCTCCTCAGTCTCCCACCATGTAAAACAAAGATCACACTAGGTGACCGTGCCTTTATCAGTGCTGCACCCAAACTCTGGAATAGTCTCCCTTCCTCAATAAGAAATGCATCCTCTGTCAACTTATTTAAAACCAAACTGAAATCCCACCTCCTTCAAGATAGTTTTTAATAAAGAAGTCACTTTTTCATGTTTTTGGTTATGTATTTTGTAGAAATAATTAATCTTATTTTTCTTCTATTAATTTAGCGAACTAAATTTTTGCTTATCCTATTAATAATTGTTTTTATGCTTATCTGTTATGTATTGTAATGCGCAGTTGAGTATATCCAAATAGAAATTGCGCAATATAAATTTACAATTATTGTTATTATTATAATATGCAAGAAACTTAAAATTTTACAGCCATATCGAGACTATTGAAATCACTATATGACATTTGCTTGTTTGTCTATAACAAATGAGTAGAGAAGGAAAAGGTGGAGTGAATGGAAGGAAGAGAAACGAGCCTGATACAAAAAGGCACTCCATCTCCACCAAGACATAAACGGCTCCAAAACAGGGGCGGGGTAGAATGAAAAGGAAAGAAATATATATATATGTGTACAAAAATACTGGGCCAAGCCCCCCCCCAAAAAAAAAGAAGAATAAATAAATAAAAATAAGGATAAAAATCAATGAGGTAAGAAAATTTGTGAAACGAGGGGGGCGAACCCCTTGCCTAACAAATGGATAGATCGAGCAGGAAGAAAAAGGGAAAGCTGAGTGACAGAAAATGATAAAGCGATAGATGAACAAACGAAGTTATCACGTTCGAGTCATTATTATTTGAAACCGTGGACAATTGAGATCCCTATACGACATTTTTCCCCTAGTGGGATATTTCACTCTCTAATTGGGCATGCAGTTCCCTATGTGACTTTTGATTTCCCTAATCGGATATTTGATTTAGCTATATGGACACTTTGAACCTACATGGACATTTGAATTCCCTAATCGGCCATCCATATTCTTATTCGGGCATTTGTTCATGAACAAGAACATTTGAAATACCTGGCTATATGGACGATTGGTTCCAATCTGCGGACATTTGACCTGGAAAACCTATAGATTCACAATTAGCTTAAACCCAGATAAATGGATATCTGGCAGGATTTTCCTTTGCGATGTGAATGCTGTATTGTATGAAAAGTCTTTTTGAAGATCATAGAGACGTTAAATGACACAGAAATACACAACGACGCTCGAATGTCTGTCTAAAGTGTTCAAATCTGAAGAGAAGTATCCTACTCCTAGTGGCAAACCCCCAAGGAAGAATTGTACTATTGATATTTCTGAGTGTGAATACATTTACCTTGTTCAGAGAATAATTAATTGTATATTATATTCCTTGTCTTACATCATTCTTCATCACATCAAATAAAAAACATAACTTTGTAAATATTTAACTGACATTCTGTATATGCTAGGAACTAGCTAGCTGGTTCGGTAGCAGGCAGCCCAGCTAGGTGCGCAAGTGAAAGACGCTCAATATGGCTTGAGTTGCACGCATAATTATAGACGTTTGACCTCAAAACCTCATGACTTGGTTTTACTACTCGGAGACAAAACTAGCAGCCAACGGAGGGAAATGGCGCAACCCCGAGAGAGCTAGACGGCGAGCAACTTTACTCGCGGGGCATTTTGGAACCTAGTGAAAACGAGATTATGTGAATCATTCATGAGCCTACCGATGAGGCCGATGCCCTAATACACACCATCGGTGGCGTGACGTCATGGGACCGGATCCGCTCGCTTTTGTGGCAAGGGATCTTACAGGGCTCATTGATGGAAGCAATACGCTCGCTGATTGGTCGTTATCTCTCAAATAGCGATAGAACTGTTTCATCGCAGTAATGCAAATCTTTGAATGCTATAACTTATTTTTTTTCCTTATCAGACCTCATCAAACAAATTTACAGTGTTTTGTTAGTCGGATTTTACTTTGTCCGTCAAAATTAAATAATTTTTCAGCCTAGAGTATCTCTTTATCCAAGGCAATATATTGTCACGAAATGGGTTTTATTTCGTGTTAGGAAGTTATTTTTGGTTGATTTATATTGATTTTGTCGTAGATGGAGATATTACATGCATATTTCTACAGTAATAATACGTAGATAAGACATTGAAAATTATGCATGTTTTGAACCGTTTTTGTGGAATAACAATTTTCTGGAGATGCTTAACTGATTATTATGGTTATCACTAGCTTGATCTAAATAAATGCTTTAATTTGATATGTCATTCATGCATATCCGGTTTTGGAGACCAAAGTTATAGCTGTTTTAAGATTGTAACAGAGGTTAACTATAACAGATATTGTATAATTAATGCATAAGTACAGTAAGTTGTTGTACTCGTGAGGCTTTGCCGATGATCTGTTGAAATACGGCGCCCACGGGGTGCATTGCACGTAAAGTATGCAGATCGATTTGGATTCGCTATCCAATAAATAAAGTTGGTGGATGCGATCGAAATGATTTATATGATCGTTCGCATGTCTTTCCACGGGGAAACCTAGAATCCTAGGCGACGACTGTGGTTAGATTTCCTTGTATGTTGGGTCTTTTGCACGCCAGCAAGAGACTATACCAGGGCTTGCTCTTTTGGTAGTCTGGTTGGTCTGGAAGCGGACGGCTGGTGGTCCGGAGCAGACGGGTTGGTCTGAAGCGGATAGTTGCTGGTCTGGAAGCAGACGGTCGGAGGTCCGGAGCAGACAACGGGGAAAACTACAAGTAGAGCAGAGCCAATGGGTGTGGTCGTGGGAGCCTGACTGCAGAAGGACCCATACATATGGTCGAAGAACCAGACGTAGTTTCCGGTACTGAACAGAGGTTCCTGGTTGCAGTACGGTAACAGACGTGGTTGCGGTACTGAACAGACGTGGTTGCAGTACGGAATCAGACGTGCTTGGTTGCAGTACTGAACAGATGTCAGTGGTTGCAGTACGGACTCAGACGTGGTCGTGGTACTGAACAGATGTGGTTGCAGTACTGAACAGATGTCAGTGGTTGCAGTACGGACTCAGACGTGGTCGTGGTACTGAACAGACGTGGTTGCAGTACTGAACAGATGTCGGTGGTTGCAGTACGGACTCAGACGTGGTCGTGGTACTGAACAGACGTGGTTGCAGTGCTGAACAGACGTTGTTGCAGTACGGTATCAGACGTGGTCGTGTACTGAACAGACGTGGTTGCAGTACGGAAATTCAGACGTGGTTGCAGTACGGAGCAGACGTGGTTGCTGTACTGAACAGACGTAGTAGCTGGTCGTAAGCAGACGACAGAGGAAATTACCATAGTCCATACCTATGGTCGAGAGAGCTTAACTACAGGAATCAGATGCATATGGTCGTAGGAGCTTAACTACAGGAATCAGATGCATATGGTCGTAGGAAATTAACTACAGGAATCAGATGCATATGGTCGGGTGAGCTGTTGGAGCTGACAACAAAGAGTGTAGCCGTCTGGAGGTTGCCTGGTTGTGGTACTGACAGGATCGAGGCGTGTGCAAGTGTCAACTGCGGCAGTATATCTCTGCCAAACGGATCCACGACTAAAAGTTTGGAAATCGACGTGGCGACACACCCGCCGGCGGCAGGCATCCTGACAAGAGCGAGCTGCCGGCGGACCGAACCCACGCCGCCGCCCAGCGGTTCCGTCACAATATTTACAAGAATAAATAATCAGTATCACTTTTGTTGGTATTATTTTTATCATTGCCATCATCATTACTATTGATATTAAGCGTTTGTTTCCTCATTTAAATTGCAAATTATGAACATCCTTACTTAAGGTTCACAAATAGTTTCTCTTTCAGGATACAACATTTCTGCTGTTTTGAAACAATCTAAAAGTGAGTGAAAGAAAACACGAAAGGGAGAAGGAGGATAGGAAGTGGTAAAAAAGCCATCCTAACATTTTATTTTGAACTCACCTTTTTTGACATCCGTGAACTTGGCAGTCATCTTGCGTTGGTACACTTGTGGATGTGGACGGCGCAATTACGGGTTCGCTCGTTGACTTTCCGTAAGACAGTGCTAAAAAGAAGAGAAGATGGCCAGCATTACATATCGTAGTTAAGGGGCTACATGCCGCAAGTCTCCCCTCTCCCCCCCCCCCTCCCAAACGAAAAAAAGGCCCAGATTAATCGATGATTTATCATAACCTAATTATAAATACGATAGCCAAATGACCCACCAATGTAAAGCTGGGCATATCCTACTTCTGAAATTACTTAGATTATTCCTCAGCCATCCCGAAATCTTAGATCAAGCTCAAAAGCATTATTTGTTGTTCCCTCTGTCTTTACAAAGTCATGTGGTGAGCGTGCTTTTACTCATGCCTCTGCTGTCCTCTGGAATGCTTTACCTAATTCAATGAGATATCAAAGTGATTTATGTACATTCAGGAGATCCCTCAAAACATATCTTTTCAATGCATAAAAAAACTAACTTTGAACTTATGGTCCAATCTAAATATCTCGATTACTTTATTCTTATATACCTTTCACTATTTCTTCTTTAAGCACATAGGGACATGCTTTGCTATGTGTGATGCGCTATACAAGAATTGAGCATTATTATTATTATTATTATTCATGCATGAGTGAGCAAAAAAAATTGAAGGATACAAAAACTAATTTGATGGGAGTATCTGAATTTGAGAAAGAAAATCACATGCCTAAAAGGTTCAATTATGCTCTATCTTAAAGGGAAATGAAACCTTTGACACAAGTAGGTCTGTGCCGAAACAGAAAAATCAAAGAATAAGTTCAAAGAAACTTTGAAAAAATCTGAAAAATAATGAGAAAGTTATGAGCATTTGAATATTGCATATTGCAATCACTAATGCCATAGAGATCCTTCCATTGGCAATGTGACAAGGATGTGTGATGTCATATGTGAACGACTTTCCCTCTGTTGGACTACCCGCGTCGTTTGATGGGGAAATACCCACAACATTTCCTCTTGTTTCTTTTTATATGGTGATACAAACTTTTTGTAGATGGTGTATTCTTTGAAAATCTGTATTACTTGCATTCTTACTGACAGAAGCAGTTTAAGTGAAATGTATACCAAAGTAGTGGGGAAAGTTGTTCACAAGTGACATCACACACTTTTGTCGCATTGCCAATATGAGTATGTTCATAGCATTAGTGATCGCATTAGTCAAATGCTCATATATTTCTCATTATCTGTCCAAGTTTTCTTAACCTTTCGTTGAGCTGTTTCTTTATTTTTTCTGTTTTCACACAAGCTTTCTTGTTCCAAAGGTTTCATTCTCCTTTAATCACAGACAATGGGCAAGACAATACAATGCTTGTATTTCCATAATTTTCTTAAATAAATGCGTTTTCACTGGTTTCACACAAGGTAATAATGCGTGAACGATCGTAGAAAAAGAAAAAAAAAACGAAAAAAAAACGTGTCAAGTGAGTCAGGAATCTAGCCCGTAAAACCTCTTCATCTATGAAATTATTAAAATTCAAGTCTTATTTCAAATAACCAGAACTTATTTTATTTACAGACCATTTTCTGTAATTGAGTTATCAAATTATAAAGCAGTTATTGAACTTTTTGAAAATGTGGTTTTCTTTTTAAAACCCATATGAAGCCCGCCACGTGATTTTTTGTATCTCCTCTTGAAATTGTGTTGGCTTACTCATGCGTGAATGAAAAATGAGCGTAGTAATTTCCGATAAAAGAGGAGATTTCAAGATTGACAATGAAAGGTCATCGTCTATTGTAAAACTTATGATAAATCATAGATAACTCTCGGTTTCGTTTTTTGGTGGGATGCTTGTATATGTATACATGATATATATATATATATATATATATATATATATATATATATTTATTTATATTGTCACGAAATGGGTTTTATTTCGTGTTAGGAAATTATTTTTGGTTGATTTATAATGATTTTGTAGTAGCTGGCGATATTACATGCATGTTTCTACACTAATAATGATATAGACAAGACATGTTATGCATGTTTTGAACCGTTTTTGTGGAATAACAATCTTGGAGATGTTTAACTGATTATTATGGTTATCACTAGCTTGATCTTAATGAAAGCTTTAATTTGATATGTCATTCATGCATATCCGGTTTTGGAGACCAAAGTTATAGCTGTTTTAAGATTGTAACAGAGTTCAACTATAACAGATGTTGCATAATTATTGCATAAGTACAGTAAGTTGGTGCACTCGTGAGGCTTTGCCGATGATCTGTTGAAATACTTTTTTTTCGTTTGCATCTGTAACGGAAAGATTCAATATGCATTTCGTGTGCAAGGTTCTGGTTGCTATTATGGTAACAGCGATATACCCGATTGAGGACGACTTTTTAAAGCAACATTTGACTCCTCCTAGAGCTCGAGAGGCCGCCCAGGGGCCCACTTCCATTGATCAATGGATACCAGGAGCGACAACGCGTAAAAGGGGACAGAGTGGACAAGTACGTTACGTATAGTCCTGTGTAACATTACAAGGGTGTCAAAATTATGTTTAAAATGCTGAAAAAGGGATACTGACATATCCAATACTTGTAGTGTGTCACAATCCAAATACTTAAGAGATGAATTTTCATAATTTGGAAAAGACTTATTTCCATTATTTAGGGTGCTTTTCGAAACCCCATGGTCGCGCCTGGTATCCAGTCATCCATGGAAAAGGTTACCCCGGAATTCGAATCTAATCCCCATTTGTGGGGAAAGTAAAACATAATGCCCATTATATCGTGTGCTAGAGGCATATCGTTTGTGTAGAAGGCGTAAACAATAGAACAAAAGAAACCCGTTAGCTCAAACCATGGACCCTAGGGTCCATGCTCAAACGTATTGTATATGCTGTGTACAGAAATGGTTTCGGCTCGAGGGGTTGATCTGACCCATGAAATCAATTGCCAGTGATCCACCAATAATCCACATTAAATTCAATATCTATTCGATGGACTGTAATGATATATATCTAAGCCTTCATTCAGTAAGTTTTTCATTATTGAATATGTACTCGATTTGTTTGAAAAACAACTTTCTTATCCATGTCATAATCTATTTTAGGTCCAGCATTTCGAATATCTCCAGCCATCAGTCGTAATATACCTGTATGCATGGTGCGGGTGTCGCGGGAAAGGATTTGCACACGAAAAGCAGATGTAGGGCCTGTAAACCCCATGTAACACAAAGCTTAGCATTGATTGTACAGCAGTTTTCTACGGTTGATTCTATTGACTATAATGTACAATCAATCTTAAAAATCAAGTGTATGATTAAGCGTTATCTATTGTGTTAGGGGACCCTAATATTAGCGTCGGTGAAGATTACGCAAAGGTCCCAACTTAGTGTTGCGTGTGCGATGTCACCACTATGTTTATCCCTTAGCTACGACGGGCTTCTACAGAAGCCGATATTTTTTTGGTCTAATTTGATGAAGTTTTCAGCTTTTTCGTAATTGTTATGTACTAAAACCTCTGCCACTATTTCCTTTATAAACCTATTTCGATAACAGAATGAAAAAATATACAGCAATGTGGGGAAAAATCCCGAAAATAGGAAATCATTTCAACTTTACCAGATTTTGTCGTTGGAGTCAGACGGGGACGAATAAATTTCGTGACGAGCACGTACGCGCCCGCAAAAAGCCTGATCACGTGATTTGTTCTGACACGTGATTTGATCCATATCGTACACTAACATCTTTTCTGCAAGATCGTCACGTAATAAGCTCCGCGTTTATCCACCATTTTCGTCTTATTATTTATTTCATCAAGGATATTTCACTCTAGAGTGATATGTCCTCGGTTTTATCGATCGACTGTACTTTCAGAAAAACAAAAAAGCTTGTACAAGAGTAATGTTTTGGCACTTTGAGCTGATCTCGGTGCACTTTTGAACTTTTTCACACCCCATAGTATAATCATCTCTCTTCTAATTATTATTTTTGTCTACTATTCTGTTTGAAAAAAATAAAAGAACGTAGTTTAGCGCACCATTCATCTTATGCTCTTTTCAAAAGGGAAACGTCCATGTATTTCATGATATCCACACTACCCGAACAAAAGAATGTCAGGGAGGCCACTCAAACAAATTCCTTCTGAAAAGAGCAGGATACAGATGATCAACGACCCGAACAAAAGGAAGATTAGTGTTTATCGAGAGGATGACTTATTGGGTTACACTTCGTATTTCCGAAGTTTCGTAATTCCGAAGGTTCGTAATTCCGAAACACGTAAATTGCCTATACCTCGATGTTCGTTAATCCGAAAACGAAAAAGGGTTCGTTAATCCGAACATTTGTGGCGTAATTCCGACGATTCGTTATTCCGAAGGTTCGATAATCCGAAAACGAAATAAGGTTCGTTGTTCCGAAGGTTCGTTAATCCGAAAACGAAATAAGGTTCGTTGTTCCGAAGGTTCGTTAAACCGAAAACGAAAAAAAGGTTCGTTGATCCGAAAACGAAATAAGGTTCGTTTTTCCGAAGGTTCGTTAATCCGAAAACGAAATAAGGTTCGTTAATCCGAAAACAAAATAAGGTTCGTTTTTCCGAAGGTTCGTTAATCCGAAAACGAAATAAGGTTCGTTAATCCGAAAACAAAATAAGGTTCGTTAATCCGAAAAATGAAAACCGTGAAAGCAGAGGCAAGGGGAGGGGGCGGGGGACACTGTTGCCGTTCAATTATCATATGAGGATGGGAAGGCAAGGGCGGCCGAACGAATTTTCGTTGGGGGTAAAGCCAAAAAATGAAACTCATACGTCAAAATTGGGACTGTGGTGATATTTTCACCTTAAGATTATCATCTGCTTGAAGTCATTGTCTGTTTGATAGTGATTAAGTAGAGAATAACTTTTTGGAAGTGACTTCTTATTATGGCAAAATGTATATTTAGGCTTTATTTTTCGGGAGAGAGTATAATGAGCGAGCGGCTTGGTAAAACAAATTCAAAGGTGAAGTTGTATAACGTTTTTTGTGGTCAGTTATTCTTAAAATGGCATTATTGCGAAGTGTTGCGAGCGTGAATCACAAGCTAAACTTTAGGTTATTTCAATAAAAAATGAAAATTAGTTTTTAAAAATCCGAGCAGATTTCTGCTGTCATTAAAAAGAAAAACATGTGCATCTAACTAAAGAATTAACACGAGCGCAAAACGCGAGCTTAAACATACTGACCAGAAAAGGAACCTGTTAAAGAAAGCATTTAGTGACCTCTCTAGGATGCATATTTCACCAATCGAATGAGAGTGCGAAGCGCAAGCTGAAAATTTTCAATATTCCAGCCTGAAAACTTAACTTAACTTGTATACTTTAAAAAGAGTATTTTATTTCGAAAAAACATGAAAAACGGCATATTTATTTTTGAAAAAGGAACTTTCCCATTTTGGAAAATATTAATTCCCTTGTTTTTTATTCCATTTTTGATGCCCCCTGCCTCCCTCCCGGCGGATCCAACTTTCGTCAAATAGAGGGGGGGGGGGGGTAGCCATATTTTCCTTGATCGGCAGTTTAAAGTTGATTTTTGTTTGTTTCTTTGAAAGGGTAGTCCTAACAGTCAATAATTAGCTTTATCCTTATAAAATAAAGTAAATATGTAATAACATGATAAACCCTTTTTAAATAATGCGAGCGCGAGCTATATTTTTGTTAATATGATGGGCAATATGTTTGTGATCTTCAAAGCGAGATGCCTATGTAACTAAATTTAGATAATAACTGCTAGCAAGAAGCGCGAACAGAATTTTTAAATATATAAGCTCTGATCTGATCTAAAGGGGACATTTTAATAACTTTTTGCAGTTAGCCATGAAGACGATGCGTGTTTTAGCCAATGGCGGCGGAACGTATTTTTTGGGGGGTTGGGGGCAAAGTAAAAAAAGGGGCCAATAGGGGCAATTTGGTGCAAACGGATATTTTCACCATGAGATTATCATCTGTGTAAAGAAGTTGTGTGTTTTTGTAGTAACTAAATTGAACACAATTTTTTAAGTGATCACTAAACATGCTAAAATTATATATTTACGTTTCATTTCTGCGAGCGTAGAGAGCAAGCGGTTTGGGGGAAAAAGTCAAATCTGAAGATGTAAACTTCACCTTTTTGGTCAATACTGTGAAAAGGGCATCCTTGTGAGATGTTGCGAGCGAATCACGTGCTCAAATTTTTGGAAATTTCATGTGGGCCTAGAATGATGATATTGATATAGATATCATTTACCCAGGGAAGCCACTTCAGTTCTGAAAACTATTCTCCCAGCTATTATTTTTTTTTTTACAAGAATGCTATAGAATGTCCGATTTTCAGGTTGGAAAATCGGAAAAATTTGGCTCACGTTTCTTACTCGCATCAAGTATTGTTTATTGAGGAACTCATTCTATTCCTGGTTACTAAAAAGAAGTATGAAATGTCCAGTTTTCAGGTTGGAATATCACAAATTTTAAGCTTGCGGTTCGCGCTCTCATTATTTAGTTCGTGAGATATATATTCTATTCATGAGTCACTAAATGCAGTCCTTAAAAGATTACTTTCTGAAGCCTGTTGCATAAAACTTTTTACCTGAGAAAACTCTGGTAAAAACTGAAAACTAAGGTTAGTCTGATTTCCGCCAATTACTTTAGCACAGGGCAAAAACTCCTGTAAAAACAACCTGAGTTTTCTCAGGTAAAAAGTTTCATGCAACGGGCCCCAGGTCAGTATATAAACAAATTACAACTCGCCCTCGCATTAATTCTTTAGAAAGATACACATCTTTCTCACGATTACAAAAAATGCTCCGAATGCTCACTTCACGTCTTGTTACATGAAATGTCTACTAGTTTCAGCTTGCGATTCGCGCTTTCAACATCTCACAAGGATCATTACATCCCCTCCAATACAAATCTTATTATCTAGAGGTTGCTCGCACGCTTCCAACACACTTGATCCCCTGCATCTTTAATTAAACCATTTGCTTATAGGCAGCAATTGCTCAGATAAAATCGAAATTAGCCTATGCTTGATTAGGGCGCCATTCTTAATGAAATACATGCTTTGGCCCCAACACACGCATGTATCATCGATCGTTATTACTATCATTGCATAATATCGTGTAATCTTGTAATGACAACATCGTTTTTGTTACCAAAATGAATTATTTTCATTTTCGGAAATACGAACCTTATTTAATTTTCGGATTAACGAACCTTATTTCGTTTTCGGATTAACGAACCTTATTTCGTTTTCGGATTAACGAACCTACAGAATTACGAACCTTATTCGGTTTTCGGATTAACGAACCTTCGGAATTACTAACCTTATTTTGTTTTCGGATTAACGAACCTTCGGAATTACGAACCTTATTTCGTTTTCGGATTGACGAACCTTCGGAATTACGAACCTTATTTCGTTTTCGGATTGACGAACCTTCGGAATTACGAACCTTCGGAAATACGAACCTTCAGAATAACCGAACCTTCGGAATAACAAAGCTTCAGAATTACGAATGTATGCGGACTTATTGAATGCTTTTCGTATTTAGCAATAAAAAAACTTTTTAGGAATCCTTTTTTTTTCATTTCGCCCAACATACCGGAACTAAAAACAACAAACTTTGTCTCATTTACCAACAACACGTAGGTGCTTATGACATCCGTCAGTGATTCATATTAATTGCATAAAAGCGCTTCCCCTTGGTGATGATGCATATAAGGATGAAAGAAGAACCATTTAGGGAAATTATATAAAAAAAAAGTTCAGATGTCCCGGAGAACAAAGAGAATGAGAGACAGAGATAAAAGGGTTAATAGACCAGCACGCTTTTGCTATAAAAATTCCGTGAATATCCACAAAAACAACATGACTTTATGTTTGGTTATAGATTACTAAAAATAAATCCAACAAAGTTTGTTTGTCGCAACTCGGTCCTCAGACCCTTGTCAAACTGATGACTTTTTATTAATATTCTTGTTTGACCTACCCCCCCCCCCCCCAGATAGAAATGTTCTGACCTGCACTCTAATATTGCTTGCTTGTCTCCTCTCTCCGATTTGCTGCTTCTTTTTTGCCAATTTCTTCTTATTTAACCGGTAAATAGCGTGGTAGAAAATATTCATTTAGAAAAAAAATCCGCCCCACCCGTTTTTGTTCCCGTTACTGAAAAACAACAACATTTGGGTCGCTTACCTTGTTTAGCATCAAAACCAAAATATCTGATTTCCTATATAAAAAACAGGGGCCGCTGAGCGTTTTTGATAATGGAGGGGTTGGGCTGATAGTTGGAGGGAGTGAACCAGCCAAAATAAATATTACAAATTTATATAGACTTCGGATTTGTGTACATGTTTGCTGAAGGGGAGAGGACTGAAACTTCCTACCAACTCCGCCGACTCTGTACTCTATTAGATTGAACGATTGCAACGAAAGTGGCAAAAATGAATTTAAACTATTATGATTGTTTCAATGATTTATTTATTACCATGATTACTTCATGTGTTTTGGTTGTGAAATCAAGCAGACACATCACAAATAAAACAAAACGAAAGAACAAATAAAAAAAAAAAATAACTGCGGATGTTATAATGTATTCAAGAAAAAAATAATTTCTCTTACTTTTGGTAGTTGCTAGCATGGCTCTTTTTGAGGGAAAAGTAAGATAAAGAAATAAACGTATAAAGTGACAAAGAGAGAGTCGGGAAGTGTGATTTCAGACTTACAATTTTAGTCACTCTTACTGGTGTAACTCTTTGAAATATTTTCAGGATATTACAAATCGAATACTGATGCGCAAACTTAAGGAAGAAAATTATTTTTCTATCACAATAGCTACGTGGCAAGTCGAATTAAATGAGACATACATGTATAATTTACGAAAAAAAATCTTTAAAAAATGACTTTTAGTGAAAGATTGAGGCCTCTGTATTGCATAACCCTAAGCCCCAATTTCACAAAAATAGATTAGTCGTGCATTTTTATACGATGATCATTATCATAATCTCTTTTGCGATAAATACCTAACCACGTTATTGAAAATGGAAGATGATATAGAATTTATTGTGAAAAGACAGTTACAATAGCTGTTTTACAAGGTTTTTCGGGACTTTATTTGAGAATCTGGGAGAACAACCTCCCCCCTCCCCCTAAATTTTCGACATGACGGCCACGATGCAATATGATGAGAGGCTCACAAATGCAACAATCTCCGATCAATACAAGTAGGCGAAATCGAGGCATACTCTCGGAACGATTTCCGATGAAGAGAGAAAGAGAGAGAGAGAGGGGGGGGGAATTAGATGTAAAATGACAGGTACTGAGAATAAAACAATCAGAGAGAATGGATAGAAGGGGATGGGGCGGGTATATACCTCACTATCCAAATCGGGGTTAAGGAAGACGATACAGATATAATTTAAATGAGAAGAACTAAGAGGGAAAAAGGTGTAGATGTGAGGGGATATAGGAATACTATAGATATAGGAAAGGGAATGAAAGCGGTAGATAAAACATTCAGTTACAGGTTAGAAACCAGGGAAAGGGAAAACGAAAAAAAATCCCTTAGTACCGTTTTTAAATGCATGTAGCCTACACTTTTTTACAAATACGCAATAAGAAAAAAATACCATCCGCCAGTAACATAGAATGATTTCAGTAGCTTTCCAGTGTTATTGGAAATGTGTAAACAAATTTTCTATAAAACGGGCCCCTGATGCACTTTGAAGCCCCCCCCACCCCCGCTTTTTTTCATTCTCTCATCTTATTGCTATTATTTTGTCTTCTTTATATTTCAAAGGAAATAAACAGGAAATAAAGCAGTTTAGAACACCGTTTATCCTCTGCTCTTTCGAAAATGAAAACGTCCTTGACGTTCTTGATCTCGGCACTCCCTAAACAAAAGAAAGTCATGGCGGACGCTCAAACAAATCCCTTATAAAAAGACCAGGGAACAAATATAGCCAACGCCCTGAATAAAGTGAAGATTGCTGATTTCGTCAGGATGACTACTGCTTTTCGTATTTAGCAGTACAAAAAAGCTCTGAGGAATACTGCTTTTTATATTACGACAGTAACATTTCAACAATGTCTATTCGTTAATTGACAAAACATGCAGGCGCTTAAAGGACAAGTCCGCCTCAACAAAAAGTTGATTTGAATAAAAAGAGACAAATTCAACAAGCATATCACTGAAAATTTCATCAAAATCGGATGTAAAAGTTATGGCATTTTAAAGTTTCGCTTATTTTCCAAAAAATAGTTATGTGAACGAGCCAGTTACATCCAAATGAGAGAGTTGATGACATCACTCACTCACTATTTCTTTTGTATTTTATCATATGAACTATTTTTATTTTCTCGTCATTGTCATGTGAAATGAAGTCTCATTCCTCCCTGAACACGTGGAATTCCATTATTTTAACGTTTTGTGTCTCAGGCAAAGAGGTCCTTATCGTCAAATTCGTAAAAATTGAAATATGGTACAAAAAAAAAAAATAGTGAGTGAGTGACATCATCGACTCTCTCATTTGGATGTTACTGGCTCGTTCATATAACTATTTTGTTTAAAATAAGCGAAACTTTGAAATGTCATAACTTTCTTATTTCACATCCGATTTTGATGAAATTTTCAGCATTGTGCTTGTCTGATTTTTTTCTATTGATTCAAATCAACGTTTTTCTGAGATGGACTTGACCTTAAAGAAATGGCGAGAACGCTTTTTTCTTGAGCATTACAGCACTATATCCCCCCAAAAATACTTAGCGTTTTTGTATACGTTTCTTGAAGGGGTGGGGGTGGACTGTCGCCTCCTAGCTACTCCAACACATCTGTACTGTTTTAATTGAACGATTAAAAAGATATAGACAAAACGGGATACAAACCTTTCATGATTTATTTATTGATTTCGGTTTCGGTTGTAAAAAACCAAACGGTTAAAAAATGAATAAAATGGAGGAACATGATAAAACACTTAATTTAGATGTTACAATTTCATTAGATGAAAATAATTTACTTTCTGTCATTGTGACGAACAGTAGTCGGTAGCATGGTTATTTTGGAGGGAAAAAAGAGGATAAAGACAAATGAAACGTACAAGGAGACGAGGAGAGCGTTGAGAGGTATGATTTCAGATCCACGATATAATTTGGGCCTTATTTGCACCCTTCACTCTTTGAAATTGCCACGGAAAACATATCGAATACTGGTATGTAATCTTCAGGAACATTATTTTTTTAATTTTATAACATATCATAATTTATGAAAAGAAGATTCCAAAGACGATATTTAGTGAAACGTTGAGGCCACCGTCTTGAAGCCCCCCAAAATTACAAAATAGTTTCGGACTTTCGTTGTGCGGTGTTAAATAGTCATCATCGAACTTGCAAGGGAAAATTCGCGCTTTTTTATTCAATCTGGAAAATAAAGGAACTTGGTATGATGTGATTTCACCAAAAACGAATTATCGTTGTAATTACACACTTTGCAAATGATCTCTCTACAAGGAGGTAAAGGGACAGTTCATATGTAGCGGGTCAATAGGCAATGGAAAAAGCACTAGAGCAGACAACAAAGCGGTATCGATCGAACCCGACCTGTCCGCGCGTGCTGATTGCCCTTACGCATTTTTGTACACAGTGCCTATTGACTTGGGGAAAAGCGAAGATTTTACAAAATAACACGACTTTTTCCTCACAAATTTCTGAACTATTCTGTTGATTTGAGAAGCAAAACCTGTATTTCTAAAAAAAAATGTCTGATCTTTCATCTTTCCATTTACTGAAAATCCTGAAAATACATCAGTTTGGGGCAATTAGAAATAGATTGGGAAAACACCGCCACAGATCCAAATACCAGCAATGTACCAAAACGGCTCCGCCGCAGGGAGAGGTATCGGGATTCGCGGGTAAACACAAAAATGGTTAAGCTGCGTCGAAACGGTTCCTACTACTAGGAGGTTCCGACTACACCCAGCAGATTGCACGACTTGTATCTTGACCAGTATATATTACTTTACTGGGAACGCGCAATGGTGGATCCAAGGATTATCATCTCATCCTTGTTTACATTGAGGTAAATTTATACGTTTTATATGGTGAGGGTTTTAGAGATCCGATTTGAACCAAAATGAAAAGAATATCCTCATTTATTGTTGTTAACGCATCAACAAATTAATCCCCCCCCCCCATTTCTATGAACATCCTGTCATAAATTGAAAAGCGGATATGATCAAAGGAGATCAAAGGTGTGGGCGGGGAGCAAAGCCCTCCCAGACTGTTGACAGTAACAAACGAACCACATAAAAATCGATGAGCACAACCAATTTTGCTGGTGTTCGCTATTTGCACGTCTACTTTGAATGATCTTGGTTATACTACTATTCGTTTCAACGTACTTTTCATTCCCTTGATTAGAGTTTGAAATATCTGACCGCACGTTTGTTTTAACATTATGAGAATCGCAAATGCCCTTGATATTCATGATTCTGTTTTATTTTAAAGGTCAAGTCCACCTCAGAAAAATGTTGATTTGTATCAACATAGAAATATCAGACAAGCACGATGCTGAAAGTTTCATCAAAATAGAATGTAAAAAAAGAAAGTTATGACATTTATTAGTTTCGCTTATTTTTATCAAAATAGTTAACTGAACGAGCCAGTGACATCAACATGAGAGAATCGATGATGTCACTCACTATTTTTTTTTTATTGTTTCAATTATACAATATTTCTAATTTTACGAATTTGACGGGTAGGACCACCTTGCCTGAAGCAAAAACTGTTAAAATAATGGAATTCCACGTGCTCAGGGAGGAATGAAACTTCATTTCACATGACAATGACGAGAAAATAAAATATGTTATGTTTCGTATAATGAAATACAAACAAAATAGTGAGTGAGTGATGTCATCAGTTCCTTATTTGCATACCGACCGAGATATGCATATAACTGCTCTCTAAAATGAAGCGAAACTTTAAGCTGCCATACATTTCTTATTTTACATCGCGATTTTAATAAAATTTTCAGTATTATGCTTGTTTAATTTTTGTCTTTTTAACCAAATCAAGTTTTCGTTGGGGTGAACTTGTCCTTTAAGTTTGTCATTATTTTTTTTTATTGATATGAGATGTTTTCAATTGGTGGTGGGTGGACCTCTGTTAATAACTTGTCAATTTTGATTTAAAGAAAAAAAATCAACTCTGCTTATTAATTTCTTTAATCTATGTTAATTCTTTTATTTGTTGTTGATATGCCTTTCTTTCTTCTTTCCTAATTCCACCCTGCGCAACCCGTTAAAACTCAATGAAGAATATTTCAAATGTTTTCTAGTTCTTACACTGTTCATAAGGAGATGGATTAAGTGTATAGTTCACGCTGAAGGGAGAGGAATGGGTACGTATGGAGAAAAAAAAAATTATCCCAGAATTGATTTCCATTACATTGAATCACATTTGTGTCCTATCTTTTTAATACAAGTTTGTATGATACATGTATGTTTCCCACGTAAGGCGTGAGGAAAAAGTTTACCTCATGCATTAAATTAGATCAATTGATTAGATTCATTGCCGTAAACGAAAAAATAATAAGTTCGATGTTCCAGTCAGGGCGACCAGTTTTCACAAAATTAAATATGGGTCAATCGACAAAGCACTATGTACCATGGGATCGACTGAGCCAAGCCAAAATATCAACAAAACAGGCTACACAATGTTAGACTTGCCAACAAAATATGTTGAGAAAGGGGAAGGAAGGGTAAGCGGAAGAAAGAAAAGAGAAAGAAATGAGGAAGCAAGAAACGAATAGAGAGGGAAAAAAAACTGATGAAAAATGAAAAGGACAGAAAGTTTGAATAAAAGGATGAAAGAAAGAATAAAAAACAGATTACGGTTCCTGTCATTACTTGAAATGAATAAAGAAAGAATTAAAATAAAGGAATGGAAGATTAATAAATGTGTGAAAGAAAAAAAAACATGAGAGAAAAGTAAGATAATTGGAGGAAAAGAGAAAGAAGGAAAGAAAGAAAAATAATTCCTTCATTATTTTAAAGAAGCAAAGACAAAAGAAAAACAGGAAGGAAGCAAGGAAGGAAGAAAGGGAAAGAAGGAATAAGGGAAAATAATGAAAAGGAAAACAGAAATTAAAGAATGAAAGAAGGATGAAAGAAAAGAAAACAAATAACATCTAAAATCAAAAGTTTAATGTACAATAGATTCCGATCACGCTATTTTAAAAACATAATGGTCTATCACAAGATAACCAAAGTACATGCACATGTAAACATAATGCAAGGGTACCCTAAGAAGAGTGCGGGCACGGCCAATATTATAGAGCGCATACATCCGTAATTCAGAAGCTTCGTTATTCCGAAGGTTCGGATATTCCGAAGGTTTGTTAATCCAAAAACGAAATAAGGTTCGTTGTTCCGAAGGTTCGTTTATCCGAAAACGATATGAGGTTCGTTGTTCATTTCGTTTTTGCACTAACGAACCTTCGGAATTACGACTCTCATTTCGTTTTCGTATTAACGAACCTTCGGAATTACGCCACAAATGTTCAGATTAACGAACCCTTTGTCGTTTTCGGATTAACGAACATCGAGGTATAGGCAATATACGTGTTTCGGATTTACAAACCTTCGGAATTACGAAGTGTAACCATTATAGAGCATGCGGGAAACTACAGGCGCTGCTAAACACCCTAGTCTGATACCCTTGAATACCCTTGGTTAGACGCGAAAGCACCCTAGTGTGTTTGCGTGCTCGGGCGTGACGTTTACTGCAGCCGGCACTGTATAATGACACAATACTACGTTCATTGAGATTTGACCTTGATCATGTGACCTAAAACTTGTCAGTGATACTTGATTAGCCCTATATCTACATTTTATACACTATATCTTTAAACGTTGAAAGTTAAGGCAGCAATCTAATAATTACCTCTAAAATGGCAAAAGTTTAATGACTTTAAGTGACCTATGACTTTGGTCATGTAACTTGAAATTCGCATGAGATTTTTAGTAATAATTGATGTTCAAGTTTTATGAACTAGACTAATAAACTTTCAAAGTTAAGATGGTAATTCAACAAATACCCCCAACTTGGTCAAAGTTAATTGACCTTTGACCTTGGTCATGTGAAACTCGGACGGGATGTTCAAAGATACTTAATTATTCTTATGTCCAAGTTTCATGAATCAGATTTATAAATTTTCAAATTTATGATAATTCAACAGATACCCCAACACGGCCAAAGTTCATTGACCTTTGACGTTGGTCATGTGACCTGAAATTGCACAGGATGTTTAGTGATACTTGATTACTCTTTTGTCCAAATTTCATGAATCAGATCCATAAAATAATATTTAAAGTTATGATGGTAATTCAACAGATATCCTCAATATGGCCAAAATTCTTTGACCCTAATTGACCCTTGACCTAGGTGATGTTACGTAAAACTCAATTGGATCTTTAGTAATACTTGATTAATCTTATCCAGTCAAGGAAACTCCCGCTTTTGTGAGAGCGACAGAATCTCGAATAAAAGGGATTTGTGGTCTCATGACGTAATCTTTTAGGATCTCACCAAATACCTTTCCTGTACAAAGTGAATGGTTTCTTTTTGACATACCCTCACTAAAAAAATCATATAAAAAAGCATAACGGTGGCGGATTTTTATTTTCAAATATGTATAAAAGAAAACTAAATTTCTCATCTATATTCGAAAAAAGAGAAGTTTATGATGAAAAAATGCAAGCAAAAGTTCTCGTAAGAGGACGATAGTCTCTGCGTTCAGCCTTTGTGCCGCGATACTCCGCTGCATGTTGTAGCCGAACGTGTGGTGTGTGTGTGTGTACTGCGTGTACAAAGTGTGCATAGAGCTATGGTACTACCATGGACCTTCCATGATCATGCTGAAAGTTATTTTGGGTACGGCATTACGTAATATCTGATAAGAAAGACTTGGAAAATATATTTGTTCTCATGGTAATTACTCTAACCAGCTCTCCGGCGGTTAGTGCTATCATATCATGGGCTAAATGGAAAATGGACATGCAGTTCTCGATAATGTTCATAATCTAAACCATTGATCTCACACCTGTTCACTGCTAGCATGGATCATGTCGAATGGAGAATGGTCATGATCATAATGACATGACATCATGATATCGCTTTTAACTCATCTGGGCTGGACGTTTGGGGGAAGTTTGGACATGGATCGAGCTGACAGGCAGACTTTTATAATGCACTTGATTCGGTGACCGCTAGCCCCAATACTTTGCATTATGTTTGTTTTGAAGGTGAATACAGTATACTTTTTTTCCAATTCGTTTGCTTCGTGAACCAGCCAATGATTGTTCTAGGACAGACCTGTATTCGGCATGTTTTGAAATTGCATAACGACTTAATTTCCATGACTTCCGCCGGCACTAGTAGTGGAAATACTATTATTTGTATTGATCATGGATTGTGCCCTTGTGCAGCAGATCATAAGCTGAAGATGAATGCTCAGGAATTTACATGAAAGTTGGATATTACGGATATACATGACGGTGGATCCAAAAATATGGTCTAATTACGGCACATTTAACGTCCGGATTAAGGGTAAGTGATGAACGAAAATCAAATTGAATGCTTGCTTAATAAGAGAGAGAGAAAGAGAGAAACACAAGTTTTACAAATAAGAATGTCCCGAACAATGCACGGTTGTATACACGCGTACACATTTTCACCGCTCTTACCGAGTGTTTCGCACACATACATAAGGGTCTGAAAACAGCCGAGAAAGACTACACAGGGCGAAGTTTTCCAGCGGTGATTCACGCTTCGGTGAACGCAACTATCTCGAAAAAGAGACTTTTCAAACGATCTTGGAAAATCGGGAGTTTCCCTGACTGTTATATGTAAGGTTCATGAACTAGGTTCATATATGTTCGAAGTTATGATGACCTTTCAAAAACTTAACCTTAGGTTAAGATTTTGATGTTGATACCCCCAACAAGATCAAGTTCATTGACCCTAAATGACCTTTGACAATGGTCATGTGACCTGAAACTCAAGCAGAAGGTTGAATAATACTTGATTAACCTTTGGCCAAGTTTCATGGACTGGGTCTATATACTTTCTAGGTTATGCTTTCATTTCAAAAACTTAACCTTCGGTTAAGTTTTGGTGTTGACGCCGCCGCCTCAGTCGGAAAAGCAGCGACTATAGTCTTACTCTGTTCTGCAGTCTCATTCTGCTATGCAGGTGAGACAAAATCTATCACAAAAGTTGATATTTTACTCGCTCGCTCGCTCACAATTCATTTCATCCGATCTACCATATCTAGCTCCTTCAAAATTTATTCAATACACCACTGCAATTGAAAGACATAAATCCTTTCCTGTTTGTCCTGTCAAGCAAGCAATTGAACTTGGTCAATGAATCAATAACCCCTTGAAAATAGGATTTATGTTTTTAAAGGTACCATAACATAATTTGCTCTACATAATAAAATACAATTTGAATAATTACGAGTTCTCCAAACCAATAATGCAAATCTTCTTGCTTGGGTTGACAAAATGTCTTCTCCAATTTTTTTTTTTACTTAGGAAGGAAAATTGGAAGGCTAAACAAATATTTTAGTGAAAAAACAACATAATAATTCAAATAAATGAATACATTTGTAAATGAGATTTAAGAGTATGATTCGAAAAACATGGCAAAGATAATGAAAAGGTTGAAAGGTCTGCTGATTAGCAAGACGTCTGATTATCAAATTTCTCATTCTGCAATTTTGGCGAAAACCTCTTTTTGAACCCCCGACAAAAACGTCCCGTGTTTGCTTAAGCATGAATTTTTTTTTGAATGGCACTTCGAAGACAGGATTTGAGAGCATCTATTAACATCAAATTATGGATATCATGATTTGAAACAAATATTTTATGGACTTTTAAAAACTGTCTCGTTTTGTTTAATACACACTGTATAGGCCCTACCAATAGTCTCTACAATGTAAATGGGGACAGATTCCTTTGTAAGAATTTGGATTTGGTTGACTATGAAATCCATATTATCATCATGTATGATAAAATATTATCTGAACACATATTTTTTTATAAGGATAAACATATTCATTATAAACGCATGGCCTTATTATATATCAATGGAAAGGTAATGATGTGGGGATTATATTATCATTTAGTCATTTGAAAATATTGAAAATGACACATAAGATCGAAATCGCCTATTAAAAAGCGCTTAAATGCCTTTCCGAAAGATGCCTCGCATCGGTCTCTGAATTGACTCGAATTTGATGACGTGTATGTCTCTACGAGAGACGTGATTGGCTCTCACACGTCAAGCATGCAAAATGTACTGTGAATGCCAGTGCCCGTGCGATTTGAATGGGGACAAATAATTTTCACAAGAACGTAGAAATTGGGATGCGGTGATTCTCAGAGTATGGTGGTCTGTACAGATTAACTATTCTGAGTTTGCATGAACCAAAGGTAATGTTATTTACAGCAAATTCAAATAACTTCGTTTCGCCAGCCTTTACCTCATGAACATCGATGGTATCTTTGTAAAGGAGATCTTTTCCTCCTCCTCGACGACACGCCCGTGGAGGATGGTTGAATTTGTAACCTGAAGGGACGACGTCATTAATGACTGCTGCGTCGTTCTCGGTAAGCCATGTTTCGGTTATCACGTATAGATCGGCTTTACTGTCACGAACATAGACCAGTACTGCTGCTGACTTATTTCTTAATGACCTGAAATTGGCAGTGCAAAGTGTGAGTGACTCCTGTCCAGCAGAATTGATGTGTGATCGCAGTATCTCTACATGATTGCTGATACCTCTGCTATGACATCCTGAGTGTTCGATAGGCTGGTTATGCCTCGGCATAAATTCGACAACAGGAATATGGTATTCTGCAATGCCTGCTTCTGTTGCAGAAAGAGCAAGTGACTGTTGTGTATCATGGTCATAATGTGATGTCTGGAGAGGTGATGTACATGTTACTCTTTGTCTGCTGACCCCTCCGGTTCCTCTACGAGTTGTCCTCCGACGATTAAGTCAAAGGGACTTGATGATAGAATAAACATCGCGCGGTATCTTCTGGATAGAAATAGACTCTCACGACTGAGTGCGTACAGATTCTTTACTAACATTAGCAGTCGACCCAGGATTCCTATGAATATCTCCAGCTTTCAGTACTTCAATCTGGAAGGAAGCATAGCTATTGGAATTGTACAGAATTCTTCTCTTAAGAAAGTGCTTCCTAATGAGGGGCTGCTGAACAAAGTTAGGATTTAATGATAGATAATTTTATATCAAAATACTGCAATCCAAATACTGCAATTTCCCCATAAATGACGTATTGATAAGTTATATCTCGTTAGTATATAGGGATAATTTGCATTCAATACTTCGTTCATAGACCACAATTACTTGTAGTTTGATGCTTATTTTGGTAAAAAAGTGGTTTTTCCTGATATTATATATATATATATATATAATATATATAATTGGTGATGCCGAAAAACTGTCTCTGTCGAGAATCGAACCCGGGCCCCCAGCTTTGAACGCCGGTGCCTTAACAACTAGACCACAGACACGGGTTAGTGGACAGTGCAACCCTGATCCAATTGACCGTCAGATAGACAGAATTAAGGTTAAGGCACCGGCGTTCAAAGCTGGGGGCCCGGGTTCGATTCCTGGAAGAGACCTTTTTTCGGCATCACCAATTTTTCCAAAGGGTAGATAGCTCTGGGGAACCTTGATTTAAGGTACGCCTACCATTGTTCTCTTCATCCATTTCTTTGCACAATTTTTTTGAAATAAAAGAGTTGCCAAAGCTGTTGTACATGTATAACTTCTCACACATTTGTATGCTTTCTCCCATACGTGTACTGTATCAAAGCACTAGCTTTGTATCAAAGCAATAGCTTTGATCCAGCTGAGGCATGGCGGCTTGTCATTGTTCAAAACCTAACTTCACCCGACAAAATAAATTATAATTGGTATGGTGTCGGAAATCTGTCTATCTGACGGTCAATTGGATCAGGGTTGCACTATCCACTAACCCGTCTCTGTGGTCTAGTGGTTAAGGCACCGGCGCTCAAAGCTGGGGCCCGGATTCGATACCCGGCAGAGACATTTTTCCGGCATTACCAATTTTTCCAAAGGGTAGATAGCTCTTGGGAACCTTGATTTAAGCTACGCCTACCATTGTTCTCTTCCTCCATTTCTTTACACTATATATATATGTATATATATATACATATATATATATATATACAGTGCGTCCCAGAATAAACGAAACCGAGATTTAGCGATCATTTATCATAACTTAATCATAAATAGAATAGACAAATGACCTACCAATTTAAAGCTTAGAATCTCCTCTTTCATCTGATATTACTTAGGTTATTTCTTATTCACGCATGAGTGAGCAAAAACAATTTGAAGAAAGGATACCAAAAACTCATTTGGCGGGGGTTATCTGGGTTTCAAAAAGAAAACCACATTTCTGAAAAGTTCAATATCTGCTCTTTAATTTGGTACCAAAATTACAAAAAATGGTCAAGAAATAAAAAGTTCTGTTCATTTGAAATAAGGCTTGTATTTCCAAAATTTCATGAGATAAACGCGTTTTCACCGGTTTCCCACAGAAGCTTTCGCATGGGGAACAAAAGATTTAATGCATGGCTGATCGTCAACAAAACAGAGTGTCGAGAGAGTTTGAAAGCCATCCTGGAGAACCTCTTCATTTTTATGAAATTATTGAAATTCAAGCCTTATTTCAAATGACCAGAACTGACCATTTTCTGTAATTGAGGTATCAAATTAAAGAGGAGATATTGAACTTTTTAAAAATGTGGTTTTCTTTTTGAAACCCAGATACCCCACCCCAAATGAGTTTTTGATGTCCTTTTTTTTTTTTCTCGCGCAACGTCATGGAGGACGGCCGCAACCCGTTGTCTTCTGACTAGAAAATTTCGCCTAGGACCCAAATTCAGGATGTAATACACCTCAAACTTTGGAAACTAATCTAGTATGAGTGACTCTGCAAAGCATAATCCAGGACGTGACCCATATTTTCTTCGTCAAAAGAGAAAAAAAGGTGATAAAAGTGACTCAAATAGGGACTCAACTACTCGACCACGTGCACCCGCACCGCAACACACAGACGCCCCATCTACAGGCAGCATTACACCAGAAAACACCGCAGAAAAGGCGACGTTTGCTCATCCCATAACTTCACACACAGATACGCAAGAATCAAACATGGCGGACAAAAACGAACCGGTGAGTCATGCTGAATTTCTAAAGGTCACAAACACAATTATTGACAAAATTGATAATATGAACTCGAATGTTTCTTCTCTGAGAAAGGAGATCATAGACATCAAGAAATCAATAGCTGATTTAGAGAAATTTGCTACTGACTCTTCTGATAGGCTAACAAAAATTGAAAATGAATCATTGCCAAGCATGCGAAAGGAAACACAAAGAGTAGAGTCTGACTTGAATGTGAAGCTTAGTGCACTTGAAATCTACGATAGAAAAATGAATCTGTTGCTATATGGGGCAAAACGAGAAACTGATGAGAACATTGTCCATGTGGTGGGAAAGGTCTTCAAAGAAATGGGTATCCAGCAAGATATACTCCTCAGTAATGCTCACCGCCTACCCCGCCGTGCTCAAGGCGGCACCCAACAATCGCCAGAACCAGTCATCATCAGATTTGTCTCGATGATGGATCGAAACAAGGTCTTGAACGCCTACCAGCAGAGGACATCAAGAAGAGGAGACAAGACCCCTACGCAGTCACAACAATTCCCATGGAGATTCGTCGTAGATTTACCTCCTCAATTGAAAAAGCATCGATACCTACTCGAGAAAGAGGCCTACAGAATCCGTAAAGAGGAAAATAAGTCGACTAGAATCAGGCTGATTGGAGTCAAGTTGTATCTACAAACCAGAGAAAGGGGCTCAATCCACTCAGAATGGAAAACTGTGAATGGCTAGCTTTGCAGATTTACTCATCATCAAGTTTGGATCATTATACTTTTGACTTTCGGACTTTCCTGAAAAAAAAGAATCATCCCAAGCGGTTTATATTACCTTCATTTAACTTTGGACTACATCTATTCCATTTATAGTGCTTGGTTTTCATTTTTTGAGTTCTTAATACATTGCTTTTTCCATGTCATACTAAAGAAAGTAAGCACATGTTTTCAGATTTTTGCCTAAATGAACTGATGGGCAATGGAATGTTTTTGTTGTTGTTTATTACATGAAACAAAATGAATAGGCCTATTTTCCAGTACAAGATAACAATTTACCTGGATGATAACAAAACGTTTTGAAAAAATAGAAAAGAACTTGCAGGGGGTTTTTGTGCCAAAATGGAAAGGGCATAGAGAATACTTTAGTTTTTTATGAGACCCGGTATTAAAATTTAAAAAATCCTTTCTGCTTCTTTTGTACTGCTCAAATAAAGAAAATTGAGTGTTTTTATGTCATGGTTTTTATTCATAGCATGGATGATAAAGACTTAGTTGCTGCCTTTATACATGTAATATATATTTTTTATGCATCTCCAAAAAATAGAGATATCAAATAAGGAGGTGGTTAACCTTTGAAGGAAATTTTAATTTCATGTTTTTAAGGCCTTTAGAGTTGGTTAAACCTTTCAACATGTTCAAGACCTAATGATTTAAGGTTTTCAGTTATGTATTTGATATGAAAAAAATGTGGCTGTACTTTAAAATTTCTTTTATTTTTTTTTCTTTGTTTGTTTTTTTTTGTTATTATTGGGTACTTTGTAATAATATGAAAGAAGACAAAGGAAGGAAAGTAATATAAAAGAAAGAACGTGAATAACGTGTAGCTCAAGTAAACTGGTATAGTTTTCACCAATGTTATTTGTATATCTATGGAAAAGTAGTAAGTATGCGAGAAAATAAGGAATAAGTACATGTACCAACGGTTTCAGAAAGTTTGTTTTATTTATTGGATGATATTTTTAAAATGCTGTTAAAAAACAAAGGACTTTCATCTATATGCAAGGCTGTGCATTCAATTGACTAAATAATCTTTATAATTTTGATAATGCAGAATGAGCCGTGGCATTAACAACGCATACTTCTTTCACTTAGATACTGGTTGTTTTATGTAGATTATTTCTGGTTGCCTTGCGCACGAAATTTTTGCACGAAATGTACATAGACATTTTTACAGTGCCTAAAAAGTAGTGGATTTCAGTTTCTATTCTTGGCATAATATGGAAGGCCTGGATAAGGACCTAGGCGCGATGGTATGCGCCATGTCTTTCTTGTTCGTTTCGCGTGAAATTATGTTTAGTGTTGTCTTGTTTGTGTGTCAAGTGTTTATGTTTGTTTATGTTTGTTGTTTTGTGTTTGTGTTGTCAGTGTTAACAAAAAATAAAAAAGCCTCCACAGGAATTGTTATTCATAACTTAATGCTAGATTCAATGTATGATGGGTAGTTTCAGTATAATTTCTTTGAACTGTCGAGGTTTAGGAAATAGTAAAAAAAGAAATGATGTCTTAGAATATATTAAGGCAAAAAAGTTTCATATCTGCTGCTTGCAGGACACTCACTTTGTAAGTGAAGACGAAGTTTCAATAAAACGTATTTGGGGAGATAATTGTTTTTTTAGTCATAAAACGTCTAATGCTAGGGGTGTAGCCATTCTCTTTGCGGAGGGTGTTATTTTTAATATAAATCAAATTAAAAGGTCAACCGAAGGGAATTTTGTTGCTTTAGATCTCCAGATATATGATTATAATATAACATTGATATCTCTATACGGCCCTAACCAAGACAATGTTAACTTTTATTCAGATGTTGAAAATATTGCATTAGAATTTGAAAACCCTTTAACAATTTTTTGTGGTGATTGGAATTTGGTCCAAAATTTTGATAAAGACACATTTAATTATGTCCGTTTGAATAATCCAAACGCAAAGAAAAGAGTTGATGAAATGAAAACTAACTTAAGTTTGGTGGATCCATGGAGAGAATTACATGAACATGAAAAGATATTTACATGGCGCCAACCCACTCCATTTAAGGCAGCCAGATTGGATTATTTTCTTGTATCTCATGAATTAATGTCTCTTGTCAACAGAATAGAAATTCTACCGGATATAGAACTGATCATTCGTTGGTGAAGTTATCATTGAATCTAAATCATTGTAAGACAGGACCGAGTTACTGGAAATTTAACAATTCATTGTTAAAAGATGATATTTATATAGAACTGATTAAAGGTGTTATTCAACAAACAATTGATACCTACTCAACTCGACCGGTAAGATCCGGTGGAAATGTAGTCGATGGTCAAAATCCTTTGTATGAGTTTAATGTAAGTGATCAGCTGTTTTTTGATACGCTGTTAACAGTTGTTAGAGGTGAAACAATTTCATATGCTGCAGCAAAAAAGAAAAAAACCGTTAATCTAGAAAATGATTTAGAGAAAGAAATTGTAAATTTAGAAAAGAATCTGGTTTTAAATACAAGTATAGAAAGGGGGTTAACTGTTTTGAATGAGAAGAAAGCTCAGTTAGAGTCATTGAGAAAAGAAAATAATGAAGAAATAAAGATGAGATCCAGAACTAAATGGATGGAGTTCGGAGAGAAACCATCCAAATATTTCTTAAATTTAGAAAAGAAAAATGTTGTTAATAAAAGAATATGCAAATTGATTACCAATGAAAATAAGGAAGTAACAACACATGAGGATATTACATCAGAAATTGTTTCTTTTTATTCACAACTATATGAAAGGCACCCTGTTATAAATACTGATTTAAATGCAATGATAAACAATGATGAACTAAATAAATTAACAAATGCTATGTCACGGAATTTAGAAGGAGAGCTCTCCATCGACGAGGTTTATTACGCCCTAACAAATATGAAAAACAATAAATCTCCTGGTCTAGATGGATTCACTGTTGAATTTTTTAAACATTTTTGGAAGGAAATCCATATATTTTTAGTTAGATATTTAAACTCTTCATTTTTATCTGGTATGCCTTACATACAGAAGTTGGGAGTTATTACTTTAATCCCAAAAGGAAATAAAGATAGACACTATTTAAAAAATTGGAGACCCATATCATTATTAAATGTCGTATACAAAATAGGATCTACTTGTATAGCTAATAGATTGAAGAATGTACTCCCTCTTCTTATTCATGAAAATCAGAAAGGGTTTATGTCCGGACGCTTTATCGGAGAAAACATCCGCTTGTTATATGATATATTATTATATACTGAAATAACGCGTAGCACGATATTCCCGGTTTATTGTTACTTATAGATTTTGAGAAGGCATTCGATTCAATTTCTCATGACTTTATTCGCAATGTACTACACTTCTTTAAATTCGGTCCGACCATTGTTAAATGGTTTGATGTGTTTTATGAAAATGCTCAATCTTGTGTTTTAATCAATGGACACCTGTCTCCCAGATTTTCAATAGAGCGAGGCTGTCGCCAAGGAGATCCATTGTCTCCATATATTTTTCTATTATGTGCTGAAATACTTGGCGTTTTGTTTCGACAATCAATGTCAATAGATGGTTTGAGGATGCCCTCTGGTAAATGTCATAAAATATTACAGTATGCAGATGACACTCTTCTGACATTAAACGGTTCAGAAAGAGAATTGAGTAGTGCTTTTGACATCTTGGAAAAATATAAAACAATTTCAGGTTTGACTGTTAATATAACAAAGACACATGCAATATGGATTGGAGGATACAAGAACAAGAAAGACTGTATTCTTGCCAACAGGAATTTGAATTGGGTATTTGATGAATACTTCAGATATTTAGGTATAGATTTTTGTACAGATCTTCAGAAAATGACAGTGCATAATTACAATGAAAAGTTTAAAGAAATCAAAAGTCAAATGACTTCATGGTTGAGACGTTACCTGACGGTCCTTGGAAGAGTTACGGTTGTCAAGTCATTGTTTGTGTCTAAATTGAACTACTTAATTCTTTCTCTCCCGAATCCAAGTGAGTTATTTCTAAAAGATGTAAATTCCCAATTTCATAGATTCATATGGGGAGAGAAACCAGATAAAGTAAGTAGAAATCAAATGTCTCAGAGTTATTCTGAAGGTGGAGTAAAAATGATAGACATAAATCTGCATTGCCAGTCATTGAAAATTTCTTGGATGAAAAAAATGATAAACGGTTCCATTGACGGTAATATTATTTGTCTTCTCCACTCTTTTTTGCATAAAACTAAAAACTTGGATCTTTATATGGGAAATAGCTATTTTTTTAGACTGGCACACGAAATTAAAAATACTTTTTGGAAAGAAATGTTCTTAGCGTATAGCACACTGTTATCTATGCACTGTAATGATATACCTTGCCAACCCTTATGGAACAATGATTTTATCAAAATAGGTAATAGCTCAATTCACAGTAGATCTCTAAATAATAGGGGTGTTCGTTTTGTTAATGATATTTTAGATGTACATGGCAATTTCCTCTCTTTGAATGACCTTCAGGAAAAATACAATGTTCAAATAAATTTTCTTTTTTACCGTGGATTATGTGATGCTATAAGAGACGGTTTTAGCAATGGCACACACTTTAGCAAGTTCCAAGAACCTATTATCCCTGATACAATAGCACTTGTTATGAAATATGATAAAGGTTGTTCACACATCTATACGATTCTTAAAAAGAAAAGAAAAGTGGAGTGTAAAAGTTTTCTTAAGTGGAAGTGTATATTCGATATGAATGACAAGCAATGGCAGTCGTATTGCTCTATTGGATTCAGTTGTACTACCGATGTGAATTTACGTTGGTTTCAGTTCAAAATAATGCAACGCATTTTATATACAAATGAAATATTGTTTAAAATTAATTTAGCTCAACAAAAAGAATGTACTTTTTGTAATGTACACCGTGAAACAGTCACTCATCTACTTTGTGAATGTACATGTATTAAACATATATGGGACAAGTTTGAACAATGGATATTTCTTAAAACTGGAAATAGAATATTTTTCTCTAATAAAGAAAAATTATTTGGCTTAAGAGGTTCAAGTAATCATGCATTAAATTGTTTATTGATAGTGATACGGCAAATGATTTACACTTCCAGAGTAAAACATCAATTACCTGTTTTTGATAATATCAAATTTGCACTTCAGAACTATTTCAAGAATGAAAAATATATCGCAGAGTCAAATTGTAAAATGGTAAAGTTTACAAAGAAATGGTTTCAATTACGTGCCATGTTTACATGAGGTGATCTGTTCAGTTCCCTTTCCATGTACAATTATACATATGAATATTATTGTTCATTTACTCCTCGCTTGTTTCTTAAATTGTTTACTATTATGTGAACCTGACAGTTCAATTTATATATTTGTTGCAATTACTGTTGTACTGTATTTCGTTGTTATTAATTTGATTTGTCATTGAGATGATATCTTGTTATGTTTGAATAATAATAAAATCCCTGTGGAGGGGAAACAAATTGAAAAAAAAAAAAAAACAGAGTGTCGAGAGAGTTTGAAAGCCATCCTCGAGAACCTCTTCATTTTTATGAAATTATTGAAATTCAAGCCTTATTTCAAATGACCAGAACTGACCATTTTCTGTAATTGAGGTATCAAATTAAAGAGGAGATATTGAACTTTTTAAAAATGTGGTTTTCTTTTTGAAACCCAGATACCCCACCCCAAATGAGTTTTTGATATCCTTTCTTCAAATTGCATTTGCTCACTCATGCGTGAATGAGAAATAATCTAAGTAATATCAGATGAAAGAAAAGATTCTAAGCTTTAAATTGGTAGGTCATTTGTCTATTTTATTTATGATTAAGTAATGATAAATGATCGCTAAATCTCGGTTTCGTTTATTCTGGGACGCACTGTATATATATCTATATATGTAATATTAGGGAAAGCTACTTGAAAGATTATCCTCCTTTTCACAGTATTACCTACACAAGATCTACTACTACTTCATTTGAATTGCAGCGTGCATTTACTTGTTTAATACGTATGTAGTTAATCCTTTGAATAATATGTTTAGCTAATATTTTTTAAATCTTGGCACAAAATAATAATAAGAAATCTATGGAAATTCGTATCTTTGCAAATATTAAGAAGCTTGGCTCTATTCAAATTATAATATAACGTTATCGGAGCATCACAGTTATATTTGATTTAAGGCGACTGGTAAAATACACTACGCAATTGCAATTGTGCAATTGCCGAGATCACGTTTTTAGGTACCACAGCGGCAATTTTGCCAAGAAAGTCCAGTTAGCAGATTGCTTATTATGACTCCAAAACTTTATTAATTTCAACGGGATTCATCTCACACCTGAAGGTATGTTTTTGAAGTATTTACTCAAAGTTCTAGGATGAAATATGGGATAAATGGTTATTTATTAGGTTTCTTGTGACACGTATCAGGTTACAACAATCCGCTTATTTCAATGTAAAATGTATCGTACGTTGATATTGTAAAGATAGAGCCGTAGAGGTTCACGCAGTGGACATTGAAAGTGAAAGTGATTTGTTTGAAACATTTGGGCTGAAAAGAGTAGTGACGAAAGCCAGATACTATTATTAACTTGAGCTAAATATTTGAATATTCAAACATTTAGAAATGAGTTTATATGCATTCATTACTGGAAAAGAGGAAGTATATTTTTTGGTTGAACTTCCATAGTGAACGCTTTACGCACAATGTCCACCGCGGAGTGATATTTTTCCTCGAAATTTAGTGTGATACGCCTCCGTATAGACTTCAATTCTAGGCGCTTTATACAAATTTGTTATAGATGCAATTATGCATTATTTAAACACATACATTTAGATTTTGGCTAAAAGAAATAGAAAAGAAGCAAATTGATCATTTTTTTTATCTTAACAGTTTATCAGCCAAACCATATTGTTTTAAAGATGCATCTTTAGCATGTAAACATATGCAAGTTTTAAATATACTAAATTTGCAGTTTGGAAGTAGGTGGAGTATTGTTAGAAATACATTTAAAAGTGGTATAAGAGAAATTGAGTATTAGTGTTTATAACATAATTTCATTGTATTCACTCTATTTGGAGAAGCTTAAAGAGAAAAATATGAAATGTTTACAAAAATAAGAATGAAAATGAAACTTATTGTTATTTACAACAAAGTAAATGGATTTAATGAGCATACATGCTTACACAGTTAATACTCTACAAGAGTAACTCAGTGTAACACTTCACAAGAGCATGTTTTCTTATGAATGCTTTCTTGTATTGTTTACTTATTACAGGGTTAATCAACTCAGTTGTTGAATGGTCTTGAAACTACAAGAGATTAAAGAAGGCAACATGAATCTCGTTACACGCCTGTTCAAAGGTCATTTCATTGCAACAACGAGAATTTGAGATGTGGAAGTATGGTGATTGAGTGACTGAGTCCATAACACCTTCACTATTCTCTCCACCATGGAAATCTTCAAAGATCATAAAACTAATATTGTATTTATGAAAAAAACAAGGTTATGCCTCTTCTATCCTTGAATAAAAATGGGTGTCGTAGGATTTATTTAAGAGACACAAGGCTACATGAAGATATCCATGAAAATGGCTTGCAAAAAAAGCTTGGCGTTCTGGTCCCACCCCTGCGCCTAGCCCATGATTTACGGTTTGAAATATCTTGCGTTAATAAATGCTTTCACAACAATTCTATCGAAAGTGACAAAAACAATTGCGAGAACTTAAATAAGAATTTCATACCTACCTTCTGAATGCTTGTTGAATGCCTTCACGATATGACCTACATTTGCTGCACAGAGATTAATGCAAGTTCCCTTGTCCTTCTTTTCTTCCAGGATACGTCTCATGTGAATCATCCCTTTCTTGCCGAATTCGGTACACCGTGTGCAGGGAATCCCGATAGAATATTCAATTCCTCTTGCCCATAGCCTTTGGAGGTCTTCCAATGATTCATGTAGATGGTTAATAACCTGAATGATAAAGTTTGCTAATTAGTGTTACCAACAGTTGGTATAGAAAATCAATAAATGTAGTCATTGTACCGACGAGCAAAAAGGGTTTTCGTGCACTGGGCACCACTTTTGGGGCTCAAAACATGAAGAATAGGGGATAGAAAGAAAAAAAAGATATAATGGATAGGAAGACAACTAGACAAGTACATGTATATGTTAATGGCATAAGAGGTGTGGAAAAAAAGATAATTCACGTTGCTATATACAAAAAAAAAGTTCTCTCGCACTTCGAGCTCGCATAGGTTTAAAATATCCAGTTTTGGATTCAATTTAAAGAACATATGAAAGTTCGCATATCGAATTTCATTATTACGTGTTTAATTTACACCTTCATAAAAAATGCTAAGAAAAATTTTACGTCTTAAGGTTCGAATATCAAATATATACATATTACATTTAGTACCAGTTGAATGAGACGCACTTTTAGCTCTAGCCCCGAGAGCTGTTTTTCCCTAGATACGTAACTGCTCTGTGACGAGGGTTTTTTTAACAAACTGAAAGTAAAAACACATCTCAAAATATAGGATGTCTTTATCAAAAGTTTGTGAACCGATAAAGCAGTTCTGTCGGAGAGGTTTAAAAATTGCAAATAAGTCATTTGTCCATTGTTTTATGAAGAAACCGGTGTTATTATTCACCCCACCCCCCTTTTTACAAAGATTTCGCGTTTGTTCTATTTCCTGAAGATCATTTGACGATATCTTTCATTTACTCCTGAAATTTTCTGTACGTCCTCGATCAAACATGTTTTAATCTCATCAATGGCCGCGAAACCAGAATTCGAAAATTGATTTGTTAGCCTATCTTTCCTGGTTAATTTCCAATTCGTCCAATTGCAAACGCATCTATTATCGTTTTGTCTACTATCAGTTCGTCCACTATCCACATGGTCTAATTACTAAATCGTCCACCCACCATTTTGTCTAATGACCAGTTAGATTAATAGCCATTTAAGTCCTTATACCATTTGGTCTAATTGGAATCAGTGTATTTTGTGCTAAATGAATGAACATGAAATTGATAATAGACCAACTGGTTTTGAGACAAATTGGTCATAGACAAATGGTGATTACACGAAGTGATGATTGGACCAAATGATTGATAATAATAAGAAGAAGAATCATAGGCATTTATATAGCGCGTCTATCTACAAATATTATATTCCGAGGCGCACAAGAAAACAGAGAGTTTGGATGAGTGTTAAAAAGCTAATACCTAATACTGTTTAGAAAAATAAATACTTCAGCTTAAATTTTAAGGTCTCCAGTGATGGTACACGGCAAATTATTCTAGAGAGAATAGTCCAAGAGCATTAGGTTTAACATGCAAATTTATGGTAACAAGCTGATTTTCTAAGGATAGGTCCAGAAAATTGTCTAGAATAACATACTACAAGTCCCCATTATTCATCCGTGGAGGTTTTCCGTAATCCAAGATGGCGTCCAAAATGGCCGCCATTCACTGAGAATGGACATAACTCACTCATTATTCACACTAAATACCGCATTTCTGTGCATATTTATTGGTTAAAAGAGGTAAAAATCTAGGGATACAGGTTACAGTAAAAAAAAATCAGCAGACTAGGTACCTAAAAATCCAAAATGGCTGCCAAAGCCCAAAAATCCACCATTCATTTATTACTTCCTTTAATATCTTTAATTTTGTTTCTATTTAAATTTATTTGAATTTAGTGGTTTTAATGGTCAAGACATAGATTGGAACAAGTTACAGGGACATTAAATGGTCAAGTATGTCCAAGATGGCTTCCAAAAATGGAGGCTAAAATGGTTGTTTTTACTTACGAATGGACATACATGTAGTTCATTTGATATCTGCCTGAGATATATGATTTTGGGTGTCTAAACCATGGTTTTAAAAGTCAAATTCTACATTTTGGACACGTTAAAAGGACATTAAATGGTCAAGTATGTCAAAAAATCCAAGATGGCTTCCAAAAAGGAGTCTCAATTGACTGGTGTTACTGAAAAAATGTCATACCTCTTTAAAAATCCACCTGAGAGGTATGATTGTGGTGTCTTTACTATGACTTTAAGTGTCGAGATAATACGTAAGCACAGGTAAAAAGGACAATCAGACGTCTAGTATTTCCAAAAATCGAAGTCGGCTTCAAAAAATGGAGTCTAAAATGGTTGTTCTTACTTACGAATGTACATGGTTCATTTGATATATGCCTGAGATATATGATATTTGGTGTCTAAACCATGGTTTGAAAGGTCAAATAATACATTTAGACACGTTAAAAGAAAATTTATTGGTCAAGTATGTGCAAAAATCCAAGATGTTCTCCAAAAAAGGAGTCTAAATTGACTGCTGTAAACTGAAAAATTGTCAAACTTCATTTAAAAATCCACCAGAGAGATATAATTTTGGTGTCTTTACTATGACTCTTAGTGTTGAAATAATAAATAAGCACACGTAGGAATGACAATCAGACGTCATGTATGTCTAAAATTCGAAGACTGCTTCCAAAATGGAGTCTTAAATGGCTGCTGTTACATACAAATTCACATAGGTCATTCAATATCTGCATGGGAGATAAGATGTTGGTGTCTAAACCATGGTTCGTAGGGTCAAATAAAAACATTGGGACAACTTAAAAGGACAGCCAGTGGTAAAGTATGTCCAAAATATGGAGTCTAAAATGGCTGATGTTTCTTATAAAATAACATAGTTAATTTGATTTCCGCCTGAGAGATAGTAATTTGGTCTCTATACTATAGTTTTAAGTGTCAAATAATACTTTGGGACAGCTTATGATGAAATGCAATTGTCAATTTGCTTCATAATCCAATATGGCTTCTAGTATGGCATTTAACTCTCATCGCTTAAAAATAGTCATACGCAATATTCACATGTGAGAAATAAATTTTGTTTCTGCACTATGATTTGAAAATTCAAATATATATTAAGTACAAGTCGATCGCAAGAATGTTCAGTTTTCCACTATATGTGCTATTTGGTTCCTAAATTGAGCAATAATGCCTGCTATTACCTACTCCTAAATCGTTAAGATTACTTTTCCCAAATGTATTTAAGCGTAGACACCACAATTATTCCTCACATGAGGATATTGTATGAGTTATAATTTCCTTGATTAAGTCATTTACACGCCATTTTGTGAGCCATTTTGGATTTTAAGGAAAACCGGACAACTGCATTATAATAAATAATATAGGATTTGTATAGCGCATGTATCCACCTTGCTAGGTGCTCAAGGCGCTCCTTTATCACCCCGGCTAAGCTAGTCTACCGATTCTGGTGCGCACAGCTTTTTGAGGAATTATTTCCTGCCGGTACCCATTTAGGTCACCTGGGTCGTGTGCAGCACAGTAAACCAAAAACTTCTTGCTCAAGGAAAACACGCCATGGCTAGGATTCGAACCCACGACCATCTGTTTGATAGGCGAGAGTCAGAACCTCTAGATCACGACGCGCCCTTATAATTGTTTACAATCCCAAAATATTATTTGACCATTTAAACCAGGGATTAGACACCAAAATCATATATATCAGGCAAATATTTAGTTCTCAAAAGTCATTTATTATTATTATTATTTGTTTTGGGAGAGGAAAAGCAAACTGAATCACTGTGATCCAAAAGTCTCTCCTCCAGATATAACTGATTTATACTCCTTTTTGGAAGTTATCTTGGATTTCTGAACATACTGGACCATTGGCCTATGGTCTAGACACCAAAAAATATTTTCTAGGTAAATATCAAACAAACTGTCGATTTTTAAATAACAGTAACCAATCATTTATACCCATTTTTTCAAGCAATCTTGCAGTGTTGGGCATAATTGACCACTGTCTCTCCTTTAAAATAGACCACATGTATGCAGACATTAAATGAACTTGGTCAATTTGTATTTTTGTAAGAGCAGCCATTTTAGACTCAATTTTTAGAAGTCGTCTTCGATTTTTTAGACATACCGAACCTCTCTGACTGTCCTCTTTACTTGTGCTTATTATTATTCAACACTTAAAACAATTGTTTAGACACAACAATTATATCTCTCATGTGGATTTTTTTAATGAAGTATGTCAACTTTTCAGTTAGAGCGGTCAATTTATACTCCATTTTTGGGAAGCCACCTTGGATTTTTGGAGATACCTGACCACTGAAGGTTCTTTTAACTTGTCACAATGTATTAATTGACCTTTCAAACCATGGTTTAGACACCAAAATAATATATTATAGGAAAATATTGAATAAGCTATGTTCTTTCGTAAGTAAAAACAGCAATTTTAGACTCTATTTTTGGAAGCCATCTTGGATTCTTGGACATATTTGACCACTAAATGTCCTTGTAACTTGTCCCAATGTATTACCTGACCTTTAAAACCGTTAAAGGGGTGGTCCAGACTTAAATTATTTATAGCATAATAAATAGAGTAGAATTCACTGAGCAAAATGCCGAAAATTTCGTCAAAATCGGACAAGAAATAGCAAAGTTATTGAATTCTAAAGTTTTTAAATATTTTGTAAAACAGTCGTCATGAATATTCGTTAGGTGGGCTGATGATGTCACGTCTCCACTTGTTCTTTTGTATATTATTATATGAAATTAGGTTTATTCGATTTTTTTTCCTCCAAGAACTGGAAAAATTGGATTGACAACTGATAGTGCATTAGAGGTTTATTGCTGCAACTTATTTCATTATAAGAGAGACTTTTATTCACACAAGTGTGAAATAATGAAAAAACTAATTTTTTCCCTCTTTAAACCATGAAATATGCACCGAAATTTGGTGTTTAGTGTGCATAATGAGCGAGTTATGTCCATTAGTTTTAAATGGCGGCCATTTTGGACGCCATCTTTGACTTCGGAAAACCCCGACGGAGGATTTATGGAGACTTTTAGTATGTTATTCTAGACATTTTTCTGGACCTATCCTGAAAAAAAAATCAGCTTGTTACCAGAAATTTCCTTTCTTAAGCCTTGTTTGGCCTAATGCTCTTGGCCTAGAAGGTGCTGTGGAAGAGAAAGCTCTCGCACCATATGCTACACATGTCATTGGAGTCTTAAGAAATTGCTGGTGTCAGTGATGGTCCTAGGCAACGAGCTGGTGTCTCATGCATGGTTTTTAGTCGAAATGTTGATGGATGGAATGGCATTTAACTAAAATGGAAGTAGACAGTGTGGTGAGAGGACGAGTTGGCAGTAGACGAATTTGCAATTTACCCATTTAGTACTGCGGTACGGAAAGGTTTTTTTTGCCTAATTTGTAGATTTCAGAAAGGCATATATGCCCTTCTGAAATCTAAAAATTAGGCCAAAAAATGACTTGTATTTTGTTCAGAGTTTTTGCCTCAATTTTTATCTAACCAAAAAAACCATATTAAGCTCTTGCCTACAATTGTTGGCAGTCCAGCACGCAACTTTGTTCAATTCGATTAAATTCAATTCAGCATTTATATCAAATTCATTAAAAATACAAGTTCATATCATGATCATTACAAACAAAGAGACAATAAGAATTAAAACATATCATTGAAACATAAATAAATACAGACGAAAGTGATAATTAAAGTATTATTGCCAAATCATTGAAACAATATAAAAACAAGAGGAAAGATAAATGAGTGGGTAACATGAGTGTATTAAAAAGCCAGAGAAAGGCTTGTTAAAACGCACATACCCAAAATAAATAAATTCTTAAAATAATCGTAATATATGGATGCGGCAAGTCGCAAAATAAAACCAGAAACATAAAAAACATCAACAACAATATATGAAGCAAAACTAATGGAAATTATTTGTCATTGAAATGGCCACTGCCGCCACGTTGACGAGGTACTGGAGTTATGAATACTATTATGAATATTCATGAAGTGCATTCTTCAATGGAACAAACCCTATTCTGTCGCTGGCCTAAAAATATTTTAAAAAGCAATGTAGGTACTGGGGTGGGGTGAGGGAAGGGGGAGAAGTGTTCTATGGGGACATGTAACGTGTTCAAAATATGACAATAAAATTGCAAGTTCATCTTAACCCCCCCCCCCCCCGTTCTTCAAAATCTTTATATGTTCCATGTTATTGTTATGTTCTAGGTAATTGGGTTCATACGACTCTAAACTTTATGACGTTCATGGGTGAGTGATTCTCATTGTCATTATTTCAAAACAAATCATGTATGTTGACTATCCAACTGGAATGGTAAAAAGTTATTTGGGAAAACACCCTTTCAGTGCATAATGCTCACCATTATTTGTGTACTTATATGAATAAGTGATGGGTCATACTTACGTCCTCATTCAGGCTGACCATTACTTTCGGGCGTGCGCCTTCTTCACTGTCAGGCGCTATTGTATATATTGTGACCTAAAATGCACAAACAAAATAGCCAATGGCACAGGTCATGTTGCTGATATGTTTTCCGTGCATGTCGATCTCTAGGGCCTTCGATATGATTTCCTAATGCATTCTTACTCGAGGATGATTTTATTGTAGAAAATTAACAAAAGTTTAATCAAAGGCTTAAAATATTATATTAATTCTAGGACCCATATAAGGAGCCACTAAAATGTAAGTGTAATTTATGGAAATTAATCAATAATTATCTCTATACCCTTTTTACTCTTACTTGAAATAGTATCCAAATTATTCAACAAATATTAGTTTGAATGTTTACAGTAAATCATTATAGTCATATCCCTACTTATTCTTCAGTTTTATTTTATATGAAATCAGGTTGATTGGAATAACATACCCCCAAGATCTTAAAAAGACAGAAAAAAGATGATTGGCATCTGATTTAATGCAGTAAATATTTATTGTTGCTACTTAATATTATGTTATAAGCACGACTTAAATTAAATTATAATATTTGATTTGATTTATTTATTTCCGTTTCACAACTGCACATAATTATGAGAAATATAACATTACAAGGTCGAAAATACTTCAAGACATAATATAAAATGTACAACAAAATCGTAAGTTTAAGGAACAAAATTCAATGAATAAAGTTACTTCAGATGAAATTTGTATTTAAAAGTAAAATGGGGGTCTCATCGAGAATCAAAGCTTGTACGAAAGGCAAGCCCCTACGTTTCATTTCATAATTATAACAACGAAATATTGGGCCGTATTAATAAAACAAATTGTTGTTAAAAAAAATGAATACAAATAATTTTTTGTATAATTTACCACAACGTAACTGATGGATCGTGTGAGAAAATATTTTGTTTTACAATATTACAGGGGGGGGGGTGAGGTGGAGAATAGGGACAGAGGAGTGCAGTGTAAACTCAGAAGAAAGAAGTCGGGCAACAAGAGCAGGTACTTTTGTTAATTGCAATTTTAAGAAGAAAAAAACATAGGACATAATAACATCAGTGCAAATTATGTGCATATGTCTCGTTTTTTTTTTTTATCTTAATACAATTTGTTTCAGTAAACATTACTCTGAGGGAACACAGCATTACTGATCGTGTACACTTTCGTTCAGCGTGAATATATATACAGTGCGTCCCACAAAAAAACGAAACCGAGATTTAGCGATGATTTATCATAACTTAATCATGAACGCAATACACAAATGACCTACCAATGGTAAAGCTTAGAATCTCCTCTTTCATCTGGACTTATTTAGATTATTCCTCATTCACGCATAAGTGAGCAAAAAAAAATGAAGAAAGGATACAAAAAATCATTTGGCTCGGATATCTGAATTTCAAAAATAAAATCACATGCCTTATAAGTTCAATATCACAGAAAACCGTCAAGAAGTAAAAAAGTTCTGTTCCCTCGAAACAATGCTTGTATTTCCATTATTTTAATAAAAAGACGTGTTTTTACCAGTTTCCCGCAGAAGCTATCGCACGGTTAACAAAAGACTTAATTTACACTGTAAAACGTAGTGTTTAGCTTTTGAACACTTTCTTAAACACTTATCTGTAATACTTTATAAACACATAAACACGCTTATTTATTATTGATAAACACTTCGCTAGAACACTTTCATAAACACTTAAACACGTTCATAAACACACCACCAGAACACGTTCATAAACACTTAAACACGTTTATAAACACTTCACCAGAACACTTTCATAAACACTTAAACACGTTCATAAACACTTCAGCAGAACACTTTTATGAACAACACATCTAAACACATGTTTAGATTATAAACATCATGTTTAATCTTTAAAAACGTCAGTGTATTTATTTTATAAATGGTTTGACACGTTTATTGTGAAACACTTTTTTGTAACAGTTTGTAAACGTTTAAACATGTTTATGACTTTAAAAATAAACACTTCTGGTATAAAGTGTTTACAATACAAGAAATGTAAATCTGAAACAGAACATTCCAAAATTGTGAAATCCTTGCAAGCTTTATAAACAGATTACATATATACATGGTGTGCCAAAACAAAAACTACTTGATCAAAACCAAGATTTTGGCTAATTTTCTTTCTGAGTTGACATAAATCTTCACACTTGAATCATTAAAGAAAAAAACATATATAAATGGAATATTGAGAAACATTATTAAGAAAGGGCACTGCAAGGATGTAAGGTCCACTGTAGGAAAGTTTACAATTCAGTATTTTCCTGAGTCTTAAAGTAAAATTTTCTTGAATCTCAGAATTGCTATTGATAGCTCACTGTCGAGATGAATTATAAGTCAACCAACAGAGTTCAAGGCCCATATACTTTTCAATATCTTTTGCTTTAGCAACAGTCAGAAGGTGCCATGTCATAAACTTTTCCAACTGTTGTAATTCTCCATGTACTGTAAATATCATGACAATAGCTGTAAAGCTTGTATGCTGATTGGTTGCCTCCATGGAAGTTACAATAATAGGGAATGTTACAACAATGTAATGGTAAATTTTTATGAAGTTCTCATATTGTGTAACATTGAAAATAATTGTAGAGCACTTAGATCAATTTGTTTGCTTAAGCCCTATATAAATATTCCATATTGTATTGTACTTTATTGAAATAAATCATTTAAATCAAAATGATTCCAATCATGCATCACAAAAGTTATTTTACTTTGTTCTTGAATACATGCAAATCAAATTTCCTTTGATAATATTAATGAAATGGGGGAAAAAATTCTATGTACAAGGGAATTGCAACGATTTGCATAGTGAGAACATGTGAAAGCCAAAATATGGAAAATGACAATTCAAAATCTTTCCAATCACCGACGTGCATCACGCAGTATATGTTACCTTGTTCTTGAAAACATGAAACTTAAATTTCATTTGATAATATTAATGAAATGGGGAAAAACATTTCAATGTACAAGGGCATTGCAAGGATTAGCATAATGAGAACATTTGAAAGCCAAAATATGGAAAATCACAATTCAAAATTTTCCTTAATGTCTCTGAGCAACACAGTACCTGATCAAAAAACTAGTGCTTTTTTCATCAAAATTTGAAGTTTGCCAATGGAATCATCATTTGCTCCATTTAATTTATTTAAAACAACACTGATCTCTCCATGGCTTTTCTTGCATGTGATGGAAATTAAGCTACTTGAAAACATTATACTGGGGATTATCAAAATTTACTCTTGGTACCCTCCATTGAAATGTGTACAAGAGTTTAAGGTTTGCACTTGATTACACTTAGTGCTTGCCCTTCTACACTTTACACTATATTAGTTGGACCAAGTATTTTGCATACTGAAGAGAACAATGTAGAAAGAACAGCTTCAATACTCCTAGAAATTAAATGAGACTTTTGATTATGTGCACATAACACTTTCACTTGTTGATAATGAACATGGGCTTAAATCTTAGGTTTTGACTTGACCAATTGATTAATCACACTATAAAATACATGTACATTCAATACTGACAATGTAAATCTTTTAAATGCAATATGAATTAGGCATGAAATGTAAAATGCACACATGGATTTTTACAAAGGGACCATTAAGTGTCCACAGCTTATAAGCTCTTGTCACACTACAGCGGTTCATTCATTCAATTTCCATCCCCCCACCCCCATTCCTTTACTGCTGATGTTCGGTGGTTTTCGTCAACAGATGGACATGTGTATGCACAAAACTGTAACTTTCTGTAAAACAGAAACCACCGAACGTTGGTGGAAAAGGAAAAACAAAAACACTGCCATCATCTGTGATAAATTCTTTTCATCCGATGAAAACAAAATCTAACAGATTAACGTCTGTGGAAAAAAAAGAAAAGGGAACAAATGAGGAACGAATGTACACAGAATGAAGCTGGGTGACTGTTAAGTGTACATGTGTTTTTCAAGAAGCAATCAAATGAGAATGTGGGGGGGGGGGGGTGGGGCGGCGTGACTAGTATCTTTTTATTGACAAGGTTGTGCCTCAGCTACCTCCAAATTGCAGTCTGAAGAACTGCCTGCAAGGGCAAAATATAGGGTCTTGAAATGATTTCATAAATGATTGTCTTGTGTGTGTATGTGTGTGTGCATATGTGTTTTGGGTGTTTTTTGAAGGTTGACCGAGGCACAACCTTGTCACAGAAGATCCTAGTGCCCCCCCCCCCCATATGACTTGGGACCATTTCCTCTCAATTCCCTATTTTCAGGAAGATTCCACACAAATCCTTTATACTGATTAGATGGTAAAATATAGGAATAATTTCCATTCTTTCACTAGTTGCAAATACATCTTCGGATATTCGAGGTTGAAGACATAGTATGCAGCGCTAAGCTGCATGAATGCCTTGGTGAGATATGTAACTTTGCAATCAATTGCGACCTCATCAGAAACGATGAAACATCCAGTCACATCTTCCTCTCCAGTAACAAAGATGACCAGTCGAGGCAGCTCTTTCTTGCCACTTGTCATGTGGGCTTCCACATCCTCATCCGGAACTTCCTGTGTTTATGGATAGAGAGAGAGAGAGATTAAAAAACAAACAAAAAGTCTCAAATTCTTAACAAACTGACTTGAAGAATGTTTGATAGCCAAAAATGAAATCTGAATATATCAGCGAACTGTCTATTATCCAATGAATAATCTATCATACATTTTAGGTTTGTTCCATTTACCTTAAACCTAATTTTGATACCAACTGAGATGGGGAAAATGGGGGGGGGGTATAGATATCATCAAAGTGTCCAGCATATGCTTGTCAAAACTACCCAGTAAGTCCACCAAGTTTGCGTTTATGTACTCAAATTCAGTTCAAGTTCAAGATGCTTTGTCATTTGGACCTGAATGGAAAAAAAATACATGCATACTTTGAGATTTCGATACTTATGAATAATAATTAATGGACCTGTTTGAGATAGTCAAACTATTAAGAAGGTTTTCACCTGGTGTCAGTCATTTGATCCCACCTCGTTCATAGATTATACCAAGAAACCCAATAATCAGTTGTTTATAACATAATAGAAAACTACTGTCATTGTAAAAATAATAAGATAAGAAATCTGCCACACCATCTTAAAAGATAAAACTTATTATTTTTGTGATATTCCACATGAGTGTATAGCCTTTGATCTTCTGACCTAAAAATTGAATGAGGTTATTACCTCTCCAGTAAACATGCATATTCAGTGTTGTTTAACCCTAACAAAAGTGATCAGTAAATTCACATCCACAAAAATGAGAATAAACAGAATGGTACACGTACCAATACCAATGGCCAGCTGGCTACAGGGTGTAGGAGCTTTTAATTTCTGTAATGGGGAAAGAAATCCACACGTACCTTTTTGATTGAGATGACAGCTTCAGTTTTACTCCCTTTTCCCCTGTCAAATGCCGTCTTTTTTGTATGTACTGGATAAGGGGAAGCAATTCCAGTGGTCCCTGCAGTAGATTGAAACAATAATAAAATTATAATGCTTATGACATATAGAATATGATTCTAAACAATAACACTACCTGCATGCTGGAGACACTACAACACCAGTAGACAATGGTAGATATGGGTTGATTGCATGTGTTGTGACTCAAACATGTTTGGTATATATATATATATATATATATATATAAGCATCTTGGTTTTCCACGTATTGGCAATATTAAGACATCAGGAATGCGAAACAAATTCACGAGTAATGCAGTTTTTGTAATTTTGCAGTTTTTCTTCCCTGAAGAAGGCAGAGGTCTACCGAAAATTTGGAGAGTGAATAAAGAACTTAATTGTTGGCATTACAAAAAGTGCATTACTCGTGAATTTGTTTCGCATTCCTGATATATATATATATATATATATATATATATAAAAGAGAAAACATCATGGTCTTGTGCCATTTCCTATTTTTACACACAATTTGTTCAAAGTTGGGTTCTATTTTTTTTTAAATTGTTATAGTTTGCAGCCCAATTTCTTTCTGATTCCATGGGTCCCCCCCTCCTCCAAAAAAAGAGAGAGAGAGAGAAGAAAGAAATAACACCGAGTACAATTTTTAACTCTTTGAAATGGACTCCAACAAGATTCAAACTCACAACTCACAATCTTCAACTTCTTGGCAGACATTCTACATAACCACTAGTTGGGGAAAAAAGACATAAAAATGAGCTCCATGGGGCACCACCTGAGGAAGGCAATCAATGCATTTGACACAATTTTCCTAAAGTCATTTATGTACATCATTACAGTGAAGTCCCCCCCCCCTTGTTTTCTTTTTAACCCCAAAGATGGCTTCCACCAAGTTTGGTTGAGATCTACCCACATGTTCTGGAGAAGATGAAAATATAAAATGGTTTTTGCACAACGCACTATGGATGATAAACTGATAAATGGGATGTGATACCCATATCTCACATGAGTCTTTGACTCAGGTAAGGTTTATAAAACAAATCTACAAGGTATTCCATTCCAACTGAAACCTCAACATTAATGCCATACCAAAATATACCTGGAGTCTGTTGCATACAAATTAAATTTGAAGACAAACGATTTATGCAGTGACTTTTGATATAAATCAGACATAAGTTTTTATGCAACAGGCCTCATCAGACACAAAATAAGTAGGCTTACCTCTTTGCTGCCAGTACTCTTGAGTTCTTCGATGGCTCTCATGAACTTTTGAAGACAAGATTCCAGTTCCTCTAATAAGACACGTCCTCTTAAGAGCTGAAAGTCATGGAGAATCTAAAAAAAAGAAAGAAAACAACAAAATTTATGTTATGTGAACATCTACTTAACCGATTGCTACCTTTGATTAGAGAATTGATTCACTTCCACATGGAATGGACATTAATGCCATGACAAAATAATGTTTTTTGCATTAATATGTCTTATTTATTGAAGGAAACCTTCGATAACAAGCTTTGCTTTCCAGAAGGTTCCTATTTAATTTCAAAATGTTATATTATATTTTGCTTTACTTTGTAACTTTGTTAAAATTTTGGAATGAATAAATTCGTTATCAATCAATCAATGTTAGGTTGGCCAAATTACAAAAATAACAAGTTCTAAAATGGAAAAAAGTGCCCCCAGCCAGCCAAGCCAGGTATCTGTATATAATTGCTATTAATTAATGATAAAGATTATTCATGCCATCCTTGAAACTACAGGGTTCTCACAAAAAAAGAAACATAGGCATGACTGAAATAAACCATTAGTAAAACGAAAATACCCATATTTGCACAAAATTATTAATTTTAAAGACGCATTATGAACAGCAATTGTGGCATGCATGTACTTTGTTTCCATTACTTTTAATGTGAATAACGTTTTATGTGGAAAATTACAAAGAATTCACATCGAGTATCCCCCGAAAAAAAAATGCTCACTTAGCCATCAAAGGATGACTTTTATTTTCAGCAATGCAAATGATGCTGAAATTTGCAAGATTACTGAATGCCAGCTGCAGCTAATTACCTTTGTCATAATGCATAAATACATGTAATCCTCAAGTACAAACTTAAGGCCATTTCACATGATTACTTTCTTCAAGTAAACTAGTCTTACCATTCTTCCATCACTGTAGCATGGGATTCGCTTCAATATGGGCTCTACTTGGGCATCAGGAAGAGACATTATCCATTTCTGATTCGTTGCAAATGTCTTTTCCAGCAGAAGATGGATATGTCCCAAGCACCTTTTTTCTGCAGGCTTGGTCCACTCTTTTGAAAGTTCCTTGAGACACTGATCTGCACTGTCATCTGTCAGTGCTTTCTGAAAGAGAGATAGAGTAGGCTAATAATACAGTAATAATATCATTATTTTTTATGTATGTAGTCCTGTTCATGAATTATACTCAGATCAAAGTACTTTAGTACTGGGGGGATGAAAAGGGGGAAAAAACGCCCTGAACATTTCTCTGTAACACTAAAACAGCCGGGTCTTTTTGGACCCATCTCACGGCCGAAAGGGAGGCAGAATCCCCCCCCCCCCACCAAGATCTCTTGAACAGGGCAAGCAGTCTTAACATAATCTCCTATTTTAGACCCTTAACAGCAATTTTAATATCTTGCATGGTAATGCACACCATATATGAGGATTGCCAATGCTATCCTGTTTTGGATACCCTAAACACGGTAGGTGCATTACATGTTTTGTGTTTGCTGATGATGTACACTGCTCAATGTAGAGGGGGGAGGGATTGAGAGGAATGAAACCTACCTTGAGCCATTTGAGCACATCGTGCTCGTTTTGCCATTCCAGCCTGATCATTCACATTGGTTTTCTTTACCTTTCCTTGATCTGGTTCTGTTTTTGGATTCGTCTTCTTTTTCTGTTGCCATCTGATGTGCCGTATTTTCTGAGACATTTTGTGAAGAAGGACTATATCATATAAGAGAAATTGAAGAAAAACAAGTGGGTAAAGATATCTTATTGGGTATTATTTACAGGTCATGAAAGGAGGCCTACAATTTCAGTCAAATCCATGACTTAAAGGTTATTGTAGTAATTAAAATGACGACCATGGTCGTTGTTCCTTGGTCTAATAATCCTGAGAATTCAATTATCTGATATGTGAACGCTGATCTAGGCTTAACAATAATTTTTGATAATTGAGTAACCCAATTATTGCCCCAAAATGGAAGCTTTGGGGAAAGGTAGCTTTGGTTGAAAGTGTTGTAAAAATGCCTTGACCGCCATAAAATTTTGTTTTAGGTCACGAAATAAAGTTTATATCATTTTCTTTGAATTATGGAATTGTCATTTTTCATTTCCTTGTGTATGATATGGGAAAAAATCTTTCAGATGTTTAAAAAAAAATAGTATCTTTGAACTTTTGAAGATAAAATTTCCATCCCGTGACCACAACTCATCATTACCATGATTACCTTCAAGTTCTGTGTTAAATTTCATTGCTCGTGTTACCTCTCTAAACTGTACTCTAACTTCAGCACTCACACTGAAAATATCTAAATGTGATAGTGCAGACATTGTTTGCAAGTTTAGACAGCTAATTCTGACACCAAAGGGTATGATCTTGATACCAGCCCAGCTCCAAATTTGGCTTCATTAGCCCTAACCCATAAGAACGTTGGAGCTGTAACCTTGGAAAATGGAGCTGAGCTGGTATCGAGATCCCACCTACAATTACAAACCTCAAATCGCCCAATGCAGTCATGGATACATACCCACTGGCGTTCCCCTTTACGTCTTATTGTAGCAATGTAGGGTAGACTAATCAGCCTACTAGCTAGGTTAAAGCCACTAAAAGTAACAGTTAGAATTACATCTCTAAGCTAGCATTAGCTCTACTGAAATAACTACTCTGGCCCGCGGCCGACACGTAGACCTAATGATAATGATGTAGGCCTCGATCTAGCTCCCTGGTTTACGTTTCATAACAAAAATTTTTCGTAACAAAATTTATCGAGACTGGGTAGAACTTAGAACATTTCGTTTTTTGAGGTTCCAGTCTATGCCCAGATGTCAGGAAAACTGCCACTCGTTAGAGTCGTGGTAAGCGCATAATTTCTATTTTCACAATTGAATTCATTTGGAGGAATATTTAGACCATATGCACGCTAACGTTAGTCCCGTGAGTATGGTCAAATACACGGTAAGCCCCTGGGCTCCCGCCCGCTGCGCGGGCGGGAGCTCCCCGCGTTACTAGTACTGACAGCTCAAAACTCAATACATAAATGCTTCTCTTTACAGTTTAACATTTGAAGAATATTCGTAAAAATTATGAGTCCATGTACTATTGGTAATATTTTTGACTTGTTGATCAAATTCATAAACTTACATTAAAAGATTGACAGGATTTCCCACAGATTACACCAGAACTCCTGCTCACACTTTTAGACAGTCGATGTCGAATTCGGCGTTTTTGCAAAATGAAATTTCTGATAAATTCAAAGCATGCGCGCGCATATCAACGCGCATGCGCCCCAAAAAACGATCATGCGTCGATCATAACCAAGTGTTTATGCTAGAAGTGTTTATTTAACTGATGTAATAAACATTATCGCGTTAAACGTAAAATTTCATAAAATGAATTGTTATTAATAAAACACGTTATAGATTAAAAGCACCATAGTCATATAATAACCTTAATATGTGTATAACATAAAAGCTTTCAATAAATTTTGGAATTTGGAAACATGCTTATTTATCAATGACCACACCGCCGATGAATAAACACCTAAACGGCACCTAAACCCCTAAACGTATGAGAAAACGGTCCGCTTTCCGTTAAACAACGTGTAATTATAAACGCAAGCCTAAACACACCAGTGACATAATAAACACGTCATGTGTTCTGTTTTTTACAGTGTATGGCTGATCGCCAACAAAACCAAGTGTCGAGTGAGTTTGAACGCTAACCTGGAAAACCTCTTCATTTTATGTAATTATTGAAATTCAAGCCTTATTTCAAATAACCGAAACCTTGTTATTTTTGACCATTTTCTGGAAATGAGGTATCAAATTAAAGAGCAGTAATTGAGCATTTTAAAATCGTGGTTTTCTTTTTGAAACCCAGATACAGCCCGCCAAGTGAATTGTTGATGTCCTCTCTTAAAACTACTTTTGCTCACTCATGTCTGAATTAGAAATAATCTAAGTAATTTCAGATGAAAGAAATGATTCTAAACTTTACAATGGTAGGTAATTTTTCTATTGTATTTGTTATTAAGTTATGCTAAATCATCGAAAAATCTCGGTTTTGTTTTGTGTGTAGAACATCATTTCCATATGTAAATCATGTTCAGTATACTGCGTTAATTTACATGTATATAATTATCTACATCAAATTGGCATAACAATTTTGTTCAGTACTCGACTGTTATAAATATCATTCCCCTTATTGATTACAATCTGACAAATTAAGATCCATATCAGTAAACCTTATCAATATCATGATTTATTAAAATTTTACAACTGTTCACTAAGAAACTGGGCAATGGCGTTATATACATTATGAATTGTATCATTTTTAGTAGTTTACAGAAAAAAATAAGTAATCTCTCTTTGTACTTTACTGAGTCGTTTTGTTAAATTGCCTGATAAGGTAGACAAAAAAGAACACAAATGTATCTAAATTTGAAATAATTATGATTTCATGTAATAACGTAAGGAAACGGAAAGTGACAATGTGACATCATCGGCCCATATAATGAATATCTATGATGACGGGCATTTAACTCGTTTCAAATACCCTTTATAATTATTTTCTTCTTTTTCTTTCTCTCTTTTTGACTTTGCCGCTCTTCTTTTTTTGTTGCAACTTTATATATAACAGGCATACGTTCTAAGAATACACACAGAGAAATGTTTACTTAATATTTCATTATGTAAACTTTCTTTTGTAAAATTTTGCTCAATATATGTAAAAATCGTTGCAAATTAATTTCCTTAGGTAAAATTTAACAAGTATATGTAAAAATTACATTTCACATGTCCTGTGAAATGTAAAATTTTAATGTTTACTTAATACTTCATTACGTAAAATTCATTTTGTAAATGTTTTGCTTAAAAATATGTAATAAGTGTCACAATGTAATTTCATTAGGTAATATTTAAGAAATATTTGTAAAAATTACATTTCACATGTAATGTAAAATGTAAAATTTTAAAGTATACTTAATATTTCATTATGTAAACTTCCCTTTGTAAATGTTTTGCTTAAAAAATATGTAACAAGTGTCACAATGTAATTTTATTAGGTAATATTTAGAAAAATTTGTAAAAATTACATTTCACATGTCTTGTAAAACGTAAATATGTAACAAATGTTACAATGCAATTTCATAAAGTAATATTTAAGAAATATTTGTAAAAATTACATTTCACATGTCTTGTAAAATGTAGAATTTTAAAGTATATTTCAGTATGCTTCCTTTTGTAAATGTTTTAGTTGTTGCAATGTAATTTCATTATGTAATAACGGTAAGAATTACATTCTTCATGCCTTGCCAAAATGTAAAATTCTGATGTTTACTGAATATTTCATTATTTAAACTTCCTTTTGCAAGGTTTTTGGTTAAGTGTTGCACATAATTATATAAAATTTAATTATGTAGGCCTAATATCAATGAATAATAATAATAACATTTTATTTTTGGGGCAGCCAGTGTAGCCACTTCAATAAACTATTAGTGAGCCATAACATAGACTGGCAGAAGGTCCCATTTTTGTAATAATATTTCTTTATGCACTTCTCAGTTTTTGTATTTTTGGCTATTATGTAAAAAATTATGAAAGGCCTAATTCTTCTTAAAGGGGAATCCAACCCAAATAAAAACTTGTTTTTATAAGGAAAAGAAAAATCAGACTAGTTGATAGGTGAAAATTTGAACAATATTCGACAAACAACAAGAAAGTTATGAATTTTTAAAAGTTGTAAATATTGGTAATCACTATACCCATGGAGACTTCAAATTGGCCGCATATGGGATGTCATAGTGATGTAAGGCAAGGACTACTCTTCCATGTACTCCAATACATATTATGGCTAAAATGTAATTTTTCCCAAAAGTTTTATTTCAAATTATATTTTTCTTTCATGAGGACATAAAACAATATACTACCTGGGTTATATTTAGATTACTGCCCCCAGGGGAATGGGTACTTAGGAGAAAACCACAAATCCCTGATAATAAAGTACATGGCCTATGGGAAAGTTGTCCTTGCCCCTTGTAATAATTTACTTACACAGTTGCCAATTTGAAATCTACATAGTATTAGTGATCTCAATTTTAAAGCAGCTATAACTTTCTCATTGCTTGTCCGATTTCTTTCAAACTTTCACCATTCTGTTTAATTTATTTTTCTCCTTCCCAACATAACATTTTATGGCCAAGGCTGGATTCCCCTTTAAGGATTACATATTTGCATTCTTTAATCTAAATTTCGTTAAGCACAACAAACTCCAGTTGTCAAACCATCAAATTGCAAAATGTTGTAAGTCCATGTGTAAATCACTTGACATTTTTAGGCTATATTAGGCTTCACGGTGCATCAAGGTGGATAGGCCTTAAATTTATGCGTGCTTATTAATAAAAAACAACAGGAGAAAAAGGTGTTAGCTCTGAAATATATGCCCTATATGACCGATCTTTTATGCAGCTGCATAATATAAAAATAGCACTCTCACTTGATTGCTTTCCCCACCCGCCCCCCCCCCCCCACCCCCACCAATTAACAAAAGTAACGCGATGTTTTAGCCCGGTGTTTCACATTTTCTTTTTACATTTCTTTCTACCGTTTGAAAAATGGCGACGGTCATCATGCGATTGAGCACATGTACCGGTACTGACGGTACATGTGCATAGACCACACAGTGCAGCGAGCGTGGCCACGTGCAATACGTACGAGAGCTAGCTACCGGCGGCCGGCGCGGGCCAGCGCCACCGGTACCGTACCCCAGACCCAGCGCTCGCAAGATCTTGAAGTTATAAGAGTGACTGACCAGAATCAGAATGGCGACCTGGCAAATCTTATTAAAAGAATGGGACCATGAAGACGAGTGAAGACATGAAGGTGAGTTTGGTTTTTTTTTTCTTTGTAGCGTTTTACCTTGGTCTTTATAAATGTTAAACTTGAATGGCTGAAAATCAATTGGCCGACTCACAATCTACCGTTGTTCGTAGATTCTAGCCTAGGCCTACGACGTCATTGAAGTTAACGGTACCGTTCGCCCGTGACAACCTGCCCTGCCGGCACCGAGGGCCATCCTTGGCTTAGCCAGGCAGCTTTCGGGCCTAGGGCTATAGGCGCATGCCATTGATGCCCAGGCCGGGGGGCGCGTTTCCGTTTTACACCCTGGCGAAGGCATTCTCCGCAAAAATAGCTAAAAGGCGTCTAGTGAAGATTCTACGTTTGTTTACATTATCAGCTGGGCGCGCGATGCAAAAGTCCGCACTACTGATCTAGAGATCAGTGGTCCGCACCGAAGATAACAACAGAGCATGTTCAAATCATAGAGCCTTATGTTCAAATGCATCTGTATTCAGGTTCAACACGAATGTTCGCCTTGATCATTTACCTTTGCCGAATTGCAGGTAATTTGCACCCGATGGACCTATTAATTTGCACCCGATGGACCTATTAATTACAACGTAGTGGTATAGTTCTGTGGTAATATGCCCCCTCACTATCATGGAAGAAGATGATATTCACCGTTGTATATCACTGCATTCTATGAGTATTTGTAAAATAGACCTATGAAGTTTATTTTTTGAAAAACAATCATTATAGCCTATAGGGTATACGTAAGACAATGTTTGTTGATCACTGCATTTTTAATGTAAGATTAAGATTCATACAAGCTTGATGAATAAAATATGTTCAAACAATTTATTCATATATTATCCATTCACTTGTTGGCAAGAAATTTTTATGTTATTTTTTTTAAACTTTGTTTGATGTAAAGTACATACTTCGTACCTTAATTTGACGATGGTATTTGGGGCCGTGTATTAGTGATAAAAGAAATATAAAAACTCAATAAATAGAGTAAAATTCGCAGAGCAAAATGCTGAAAAATTGATCAATTTGGATAACAAATAACGAAGTTATTGAATTCTAAGGGTTTGCATCATTCCTGTGAAACAATTCTAGGCATGTCTTCATGAATATTCATTAGATGGGCTGATGATGTCATATTTTGTATTTTATTTCATGAAATTAGGTTTATTCAATTGTTTTTTCTACCAAGAACTAAAACAATTGGATTGACAACTAAGTGCATTATTTATTTATTGCCGCAACTTATTTCATCATAATGGAGACAAATCATTTACAGATTTATGAAAAAAAAAATATATATATATAATTTCATGTATAATAACATAAGTAAAAGGAAAGTGGGGATGTGACATCATCAGCCCACCTTGATGATGTGCATAACTGTTTTCACAAAATATTAATAAACTTTTAAAACTTGTCCGATTCTGATAAAATTGTCAGCATTTTGCTCTGTGAATTTTACTCTATTTATTAAGATTTTCAGCCTGGACGATTCCTTTAAGGGGAAACTAACTGGACAAATTATACTTTGTTGATTATAAATTGCTACAAGTAGTTTTTACTTTGTTTTCCAAATTATAACTATAATTAGTTGTAGTAGTAATATTAGTAGTCGCCGCATCGTCGTCGTAGTAGTAATAATAGTGGTACATTTAGTAGTTAATGTAGTTATACATTTATTATTGCTATATGATAAATTATTATTATTATCACATTTTTATCATGGTTAGTAGTAGTAGTAGTAGAAGAAGTATAGCATACTTTATTTTCATTAGCATCATTTTGAAACTGTTATTATAAATTGCATAGTTTGTTGTCAATATTATCATCATTATTATCACGATTATTAGGCCTATTATATTAGCGTCATTGTCATGAACAGTATTAGTAGTTATACTGTTATTAATTATTACCGTTCTTGTTGTTCCTGTTTCTTCTCCTCCGGCCTTCTTCTCAGTCTTTTTTTCCCTTCTTCTTCTTGTTCCTCTTCTTCTCAGTCTTCTTGTTCTTGTTTTCTTCTTTTTCTTCTGTTTTTTTTCTTATCATCATCACTTTTATTATGTATCATTATTTTATTATTATTATTATGTATTATTATTATTATTATAATTATTATTATCATAATTAGTAGTAGTAGTAGTAGTAGTAGTAGTAGTAGTAGTAGTAGTAGTAGTAGTACGTAGTAGTAGCAGCAGCAGTAGCAGCGGCAGTAGTAGTATCAACAGTAGTACTCAGTAGTAGTAGTATCGGTGGTAATATAATTCATAGTAACTTATAATCATTTTGAAAGAATTATAGTTCGAAACAACTGGACTTCTTTCTACATGCTGTATATTATCTTTCGTTTGGTACTATTGTTGCTATTCTTGTCTTATCATTATTCTGCTTACAAAATTAATTTTGGCTATCGCCCGAATTCTAAGTTTCTCACCTCCCACAGTACACAAACGGCACTGCAAGATATGTTTAGATTTAATTCATATGAAAGCTCTGTGTACATATGAAGTTATGTGGCCGTGTAGCCACTGAGATTGCATGTGGTTGTGTGTGGGGAAACTCGCCAGTGTCGGACTCTCAATAACCAGCGACGGGTGTAGACTCTTAACTAGTCGCTTTTTAGCTATATTTGCAGTTTCATTCTAGGATTCTACTAGATCTAGATTATAGATCTAGGCCTAGGTCATTTGGGGTCATTAAACATAAAATATGCTGACTTTTTTAAAATGTTATAACTTAAGCAATATATGGACCTAAATCATGAACCTGGACATAGGGGTAACCAAGTATTACTGATCATCCTGCATGAGTTTCCAGGTCACACGATTAAGGTCAAAGGTAATTCAGGGTCAATTTATTTTTTTATGTTCATTCCTTTAAAAGTATAAGGGCATATTTCATGAGGCTTCAAATAGGTAATTAAGTATAGCTGATAATCTTGTATGAGTGTTAGGTCACATGATCAAGGTCAAAGATCATTAAGGGTCAAACTTCGTCCATGTTTGGGTGACATCACTGAAATCTTATTCTTAATCAAATATAACATTTTTTTTTGAAGAATATTATGCAGGTAGGCCCTATATCCCTTTCACATAAATCAAGTATCAGCAAATGGACAAATGTGATCTCAGGTGAAAGTCAACATGCTATAATCATTATCAACTGCATGTGTATTTTTTTCCTCTCTGTTTTACATGTAGTTGTTTTCAAAGTCAGCACTGCTGCAATAATGAATTATGTGATCCAGGCGAAACTGCCAGAGGGGATCCACTTGTTTATCATAAATGTGAAGTACTTTACATTTAAGCTTATTATTAATATCTTTTCAAATATTTGTTTCTCCACAAACAGTAAATGGAATTGATGATGATAGTTTCTGGCTGTCGGAGAGCGAGGAAATTAAAGAGCTTATTCCAAAGATGGGACCTAGGCTTAAATTCATCAAAAAATTCTAGGTATGACTATTTTGTATTCTAGTTGTAAAGCCTGTGTAAAGTTTTGGTAAATCCACCAAAATGCACCTATCATTATTCCAATTCATTGCTTGCTAATATGAATGGATATGCCCTATAACAGTTATGAGGTGGAGGATATGAAATGAAAATGTATTTTATAGGATAAATTTTGCGATTTACATGAAAATTTAATTTGATCGGGTGTCCAATCAAAATAAAATATCTGCATGTTTTTGTTTTTTTTTCAAATAAAACCTATTCCAGAGCATGGAATGGGTTGAAACTTTCTGGATATATTCTTCGTCAGTTATTCAGTTATTCAGAATATCTAATATTTAAATTAGATAAATGCTCATAGACATTTTTTTTAATTTAAAAACAAGCATCGCCGAGAGAAGGAGCTGATATCCAAAATTTGAACATTTGAAATTTTCTCAGAAGGGTGGTTGGAAAAATATCTAGCGGTCTCTATGCTTCAATAAGACTTTTATATCGAATTATATTTGACTATAAACCACATTGTTGACCCTTTACCAAAGCTATACACAGGCTTTAATCATCATTGATATTCAAAATTCTAAAGAAAGAAATGTAATATGATGGGTAATTTTGAAACATTGCCTACCAGGTACATGTTTGTATTTTTTTCATTTGATTACAACTTTGCTGATATTCCTGAACTGTTGAATTCGAATTTTAGAGTAAAAAGTATGTTTCAACCTAGAAAAATATGATGAGACCTTGATATTAAGAAAATAAATAAAACAAAAAAGAAAACAGATTAAAATATGAATAAAAATTAAATAAAGACTACAAATTAACTACAAATGATACATGTAGTAAGATTTTAATAAATAACAGGAAATGGGAAAATTAATTTCTGAAAAAGAAATATCAATAGTTCATTATCACTTTTAACAGTTAAGTTTATCCATATGTAGAATATATATTTTTTCAACTGACAAAACTGCTTTCAAATAATTCTTGCCTCATCCCAAATGTCTTGAAATATGACACCGAGAGAGCAAAGGCCCATTTTCTTTATAAATATGTCTGATATAGTGATTAGATTTGATTTATGCTTATTTCAGATGTAAGTCATGGCATGTCACAGAAAATTCCAGATTTCTTTGTAGAGAAGTTGTAATGAACATATTGCAGCTTTATTATTTTACCTTAAAAAAGTTCAATGCAAGTTGGTTAATTAATTTTAAGAACTTAATTTCTTTTCTATCTGATGTTTTATTGTCAAGGGATGTTATTTCTTAAAATAAACACCAAATAATGTACATGGTTTCTTTGTCAAATATTTGACTTATTTATGCATTTTAATTTTCTATGCATGTTCACATAGTCAAATGTTGCCCCTCCCGTCTACATTTGGAAGGTAGTAATACACTAATTTAGCTAAAATGATTTGGGAAATATCTTGACACAATTAGATTTTTTTCAAAGGCAGTTTGACTATTTATTACACCTGTATCATTTTATGTCACAATGGTTATGATTTTTTGCATGGTAATTTACAATGTCAACTATAATATTTTAGGCCTCAGGTATTTAGGTTGGTTTTTAAAATAAAAAAATGAATTAATTGGGTTTTGTAGTTTACATAATGATTTGAATAATTGTGAAATTAACTTTTAGGTAAAAATTACATAAAAGTTATGAAGTTCCAATTTAATATCACTTTACATAATTTCTGTAAAAAAATAATATTTACACAATGAATTGGGTTTTGTAGTTTACATAATGATTTACATAATATTTGTGAAATTTGCTTTTAGGTAAATATTTCATTTAAGTTAAGAAGTTCCTATTTACCATCACTTTTTTACATAATTTCTGTAAAACATTCAAGTTAGGTAATATTTACACAATAAAGTGGGTTTTGTAGTTTACATAATGATTTACATAATATTTGTGAACTTTGCTTTTAGGTAAAAATTACACAGAAGTTATGGAGTTCCTATTTTACATCACTTTTTACATTTTTTCTGTAAACATTTCTCTGTGTGTACTAACAAACGTTGTGTTCTATTGCTATATCCTTTCCTCTTTCTAAGCATGACATTTCTATTTCCTCAGGCTTAAAAAAATAATTTGCTTTGTATATACATATATACAAAGATCCTGGCTAAGGCAGCTAAGAGGGTTGAGACATCAACATTAGCGGATTTCCTTCGGCCCAAGCAGCAGAAGCAGGTTTCAGGAAGGATTCCGTTAGTCGTCACTAACCATCCCACTAGTGAACGCCCTGCCAAGTCCGTGAGGGATAACTTTCACATCTTGACCGAGCATCCTGCCACTACGGAAATTTTCTCCGAACCCCCACTGACTTAGTTCCGGAAGGACAAGAACCTTCCCTTTTCTATCTTCGGTTGTTTTTATTCACATTGTATTTTGCTTTAAACTACCACAACCGACGCAGGACCTTCATTTACATATATATATATATATATATAATACATATATATATATTAGAGTGAAATACTTCACTTTAAGAGGGTAAAATTTTATCAAGAATAATATATTCATTAAAATAACCTTGATCTGATTAGGCTCCTCATTATGAATATCGTTGGTCATCTCCATTCTATGGTCACTATCTATATAGAACAACATTTGCCTGCAGTGAAAAGTTGGAATAAGGGACGGTTCTCTCTCCATTGACCACTTTGCCATTCGAACGTACAGCTGGTGCAAAATGCCATCTATTAAACGACAAATTCAGATGTTAACAAAGTTTAGCAAGCTTTTTACTTTGAAAATGAAAATATGTCACTGTACATAATTCGCCCTCGATACAAAAAATACAATTAGACTCATGAAAAAAGTATACTGTCTTTCAGTGTAGTAAAATAACGCGAAATCGTCATTACGGTGTAGCGTTAATTTCGGTGAAAGTTACGTAATCTTCGCACACCGAATTCGCATAGCGGCAGCATGGTCGAGTGATTATTGTAGCCTGTTATTAGTCGTTTCGCGAGTATTTGACACACAAGCTTGCACCGTGCAATGATGCACACAGCACCCGCGCTCTTGACCGAAGAGACGACCCAACATGCCAAAATGAACTTACACACAAACCAATGCCTATACCTCGGCTATCTTTCCTTGTATGCACACACACGGTCATGCACACACCAAACCCCATCTTCCTGGTATACACATGATACATGTAATGAATGATAAGAAAGAATTGAGATGAAGGGAAATTGTTCTCTGACCATCGACGTGATCATTGTGAATGTAGCTGGCCTACAAACATGCATGCTAACTGACCACGGGACCATACAGCCAGTACCAAATTATTCACCGTTTCCCCCTTTCTGAACTATTGGACAAGTCATGTAAGTTTTATAATTTCATCACGTTCATCTGTTTTGTAAGTGATGATCCTGATCCTTCACTGTGTCGGTGAACTGCATCAAGGACTTATCATTTTTAAATAGTTTTTACTTGTTTTTATTGTACATGTCAATTATGTTCCCCGTTGCTATCACCTCTGAATTTTAATACTATAACGAACCTTCAAGTACGACGTTGTGAGCATTGAACAGTACACAACGTGTAGAATGAAAGTTCACATATCGGATACAAAAGTTTACGTGAATGACGGCTGTCATAAACGCCTATCAGTCGTTTTATTCAGCTCGGCAAAACTGATGTACACGTTCTTTTTGGTAATTTATAACAAAATGCCACGGTAAAAAAAATTCGGCGCGGATAGATCGAATGATAATAAAGTTGAAAAACAAAGTATCGTACTTTGCAGAAATCCTTTTGTTTTGGAACAAATCGCCGGGAAGGGAATAAAGGGGGGGGGGGAGAGAGCTCGTGGAATCGTTCGCTCTCGCTTGTTTCTCATAGGTTTGCGTGCAAATCTCCGTGAACCGCTGGCAATGTGCAGCGCTCTCGCTGTTATCGATTCACTGTGGTGACCTCATTTTATTACATGTTTGCGTAATGACGATTTCGCGTGATTTTACTACACTGTCTTTAGACAAATACAGATGTTGACGAATTCAACATTTCATATCATCAAATGAACAAACGTTTCATGTAACATATTTTAATTTATAAGAAACGTCACTAAATCTAGAATAAAAAAGTACCAGAAATTCATCGAATTGATTAACTGAATTTACAGCTCTATTTTAGAGACAACGCCAAGAAGTGTTGTCAGATGATATTCTCATTTATTTCGTTTGCGATCGGATAGGTATGATTCATATCATGTTTAAATACTACCTAAGGTACCTATGCAGACATTAATATAATTAACCTGGTAAGAAGTGGTTGAAGTCTATGACAAATTCGATCTCATCATCCCTCTCAAATCGTTGTATCTCATCAAGTGTAGGGGAAGATCGGCATGGAACAAAGAACCTTCTCTCCTGCAATTATTATAAGGCAGTGACTAAGGTATAACATGAATTATATCAATGTAGCATAAGATAGTACGCATTCCAGAAATGAAATCACATTCTAAATAAAACTATAATTATATGATTATAACAATAAGGTACTAATCAGAGCTCTGTAGAACTCGATTTTTTACGTATAAAAAGGCAGTTAAAACAAAATAAAAACAGTGGCATTCGTTTTTAAACGTGAGCGAGCAATAGTGACAACCCATTACATACCAATTCTTTAATAAAATATATTCAAAGAATCACCAATGTTTTTATAATCACAATTTACGCAAGTACAAAATTAAATTGTGTCACTGGATGTGGTTTTTAATATCATACATAGTTGGAACACATACAAAGTACAATCTTATCTCGATAACACCAACATAATTACCGCACCATTAGGCGTACGTTATAGATGGGAATGAAGCTTAGTACAAGTGGAAGGCTTCTGCATCACCTCTTAGTTGCGGTAGGATAATATAACACATTATGGGGGTTCCTGTGCATCATCATAATATATTTTTAATCAATTTTTTGTATTGCCTGAAGTATGTAGTTAATGAATCCTGATGTTCCCTTTGCCAAATCATGGTCTACGGTGTTCAAAATTCATATCTTTGGCGGCCATCTTGAATTTTAATATGAATATCAATTACTTTCATATTTTTTTCACATACGCATTTTACTATAATGTGGATATTAGAAATCGGTTGAAATTGTTTTCTTGGGAGTCATGTTTTTGGTCCAAAATTTGCATGTGCATTGATATTTATCTGCTTAAGAACTAATGCAAAATATCAGCATTCGACACGAAAGAGGATAAACCAATTATATTGAAACGCTTTCATGACAGTATGAATGTCTTAATTTGCTTTAAATGGCAAATACCATGTATTTGTGACTCGATTATTGCGAGAAAGTGACACCAAAGAGCAACCTCTGTATTCTTAGTCACAACCGCAAGAGCCTTTGGAAGGTCTCTTTGTCTAACTTGACTATAAGACATCATGCTTTTTGGAGACCCCAATGTGGCAAGATGGTGTTTCAGCTATGTAGAAAAACAACGTTTATTTCATTTAAATCATTTGGAGACAAAATAGGCTTTTCTCTAACAGCGACATTATAAAGAAGTGAGGGCACAGCATAGCCTACACCCACCCCCTCTTTACGGGGCCGTTGAAGTCCCCCATTCCTTTTTCGCACTTTGACGATTTCTTGGAAAATTCACCATGGAGCCCCATTAAGGGAAATAGGCGTTTTTCCTTGCAGTCAGGTCACTTTTATGTTTGTTTCAACCACTTAGAGTTGAAAGAGTAGACAGGGAAGTGCTGGCACAGCGAAGCCTTAACCCTCAGGGTTCTGTCGAAGTTACCAACCCCTTTTACGCATTTTACCTATTTATGGGAAAATGTGCCATTATGGAGCTTCCATTGAGGCATAAAGCGTTTCTGCCATGTAGTAAATCCAATCTTATTGTTTTGAATATACGTGGAGACAAAAGAGTAGATTATCTTCTAACTGATGCTAAGAAGTGCCCTCATACCAGTAATACATACCCTTCTATCGTTACGCACGTTATATGCATTTCTGCGTGTTGGGCACATCAACAAACGCGATGCAAGGTAAAACAGATAGATGTCAATGAAAATGAAAATTTTGGATCAAAATTTTGCGATTAATTTTTATTTTGTTTTACATATATTAACCTGATTATCTAGAAAACAATATCAACCGATTTCGACTATCCAAATCATAGTAGCATGCGTATACATTTAAGAATGTCCTATTGTCAGATTCTGGGCAAAAAAGTATGAAAATAATTGATTTTCATTAAGAACCCAAGAGGTTAGCAATTATCAAAGTTATCAATTTTGAACCTCTTGGGAGACGATTTGGCAAAGTGAACATCAAGTTTCATTAACTAGACACTTCAAGCAATACCCCAAACATCGATTAAAAATAAAGTTTTCAAAAAAATTGGTAAATCTGAGTTTGCCAATTAATCTTTCCCAACTCCGAATTTTACACAATGCATATTTGATATCATCCAAACGTTATGCAATTTTCTTCAAAATAATACTCTACATGATATGGTCATGGTTCACATGGAGGTGCTGGGACTTGAAATGTGGGGAAAAGTCAAAATTCAAAAGTTGCAAAATTACATAATAATAATGATAGCCACTGTTCCTTTGTTTTCATGTGGTGATGACTAAGTTTCTCATCGATTTCTTGTGTGTTCATGCATCTTTACATCGACATTAACATGGAATCAAACACGCCTCTGCACAAGCAAACACATCACAAAGAAACAAACATGTATTGGTAATTCCAACCACGACTCAAACCATGTTATCTCACAGATCTGCATGTTAATGTTGATGTTAAAGTGCATAAAAACAAAAGACACCACTGAGAAACTCACTTATGACCACGGAAGAAAAAGAACAGTGACTTTCAATATTGTGTCATTTTGCAACTTTTGAATTTTGTCCTTGCCCCATATTTCAAGGCACTGCACCTCCAAAGAACGATATTATGCTTGACAGGAAAAATATCAAATAAAGTTTTGAAAATTTTTGAAGCAAGAAATCTCCCAAACCAATGATATGCAAACTTCATGGCCTAATTTGCATATGTAAACAATAATGTATATTCCTCGAATGTTGTATGTATCTTGTGCGTTACTTGAACAATGTATTTTTAAAGTTGCATAAGAACAAGCCTGATTTGGCTAAGATATTCTTCCTTGACTTCATGCTATATGTTGAATGTGTAAAGAAATTGTGAAATATGGCCATTTTGTAGTGACGTCATATATTACGTCAGGGGGGGGGGGAGACCACAGATAAAACCCAGCAGCAATGCAATTTGTAAACCTCAGGATCCATGCCCCAGCTATGGGGTCATTTGCCTGTCCGGCTTTCGGTTGAATAAATCTCCTCGGCTGCCGGACTAATATAAGTAATTTTGAGATGTACGTATTTTACTTTTAAATCCTATTTCTGTGCATAATACAGAAGGGAAATCATCCAAACAAGGATAATTAAGCAATAACACCTCACCACGTTCTCTCGACCTGGAATCTCGCAGATAAGATCAAACTTCTTCATCATATCAATAATGCCATCGGGTTGAGCATGCTGTCCTTTAGTTTTCTCCAATACAGCTTTGACGATGGAAATGTTGAGTATTCCATTGTTCTTCAGTTCCTTGTAATGTTTTCCCAGGCTAGTTTGCTGCAAAACAATGTAAGTTATTGTCATTGTCAATTATCATTTTACTTTAAGGTTTCCAATATGAGCATTATTCATAAAAAAATCGGCATGTACTATCATTTTAGGTCTAATTTAAAATCCGGATAAAAGTGGTGGCAGAACTACGGAAATTTAATTGTGGCATGAATCTCTACCACTAAGGAATCAACATATTAGCCTATAATGCTCTCAAATCATTCTGAACTGTCTGAGAAGGACTGCTGTAACCGTTAAAGAATTAGGAACGAGCACAGTAATCATACTAGAAGCATAAAAAGTATTGGATATTTTAACGTGTATGACTTCCCACAACATTTGTACAGAGTTAGACCGTGACCAAAGTTATACTCGACTTCAGAATACGGGCCATCGGGTCAACCTAGATCAATGACTCTTGACTGGGATGAAAGTGGTTTAGATGATATTCAGAAGGAATGCTGTATATCACGCTGGTTAGTGTAAATGAATAAAACATTTTTTCTTTAGTGCATGTGTTACTTTATCATTATTTTAATTTTGCGCCGAGTCACATGGTGTGACTAGGCGCAAACTTAAAATAATGGTAAAGTAATAATAACTTATCTAAACAATGATTACACTATCGATTTCACTTTCTTCAGCCCCCCCCCCTCTCTCTCTCATCTTAAATTTGTCTGTAAACTAAAGAAAATGAACATGAAACCATTAGCTCATTGTCGATCACTGTTATGATGTTAGCGATGATGGCGTTCAGATACTGTGGCTTGATAACGATGAGCTCACATCCTCGGTGATATATGATATGGCCTGTATCGTGAAAGAACTGCAAAATTCTATTCTGCTCTTCCTTGTCTTCGATTTTCCATTGATTCATTTTTGAGCGTGCCTATTAGAAAAGAAAATAACAAATCTCTCCAGTAGAAATAAATATGCATAAAATTTGTAGAGGGGGATGTAAATTTTTCGGAGCTTTTTTTTTATTTTTGTAATGATCATTGAATCACAACTCATTGTTTTATTCTGATTTTTTAATATTTCAGGGGATAAATATGAGTAATTGCAATAGATTAATTGACTTTATTTAACGTCCTTCACATATGAGCATAATACAAACACAATATAACATCTTCAGAAAATTAACATGGTATATAAATCAGATAAAGCATCCTTCATCTTAATCAAGTAATATAGTGATTGAAATATCAAAGAGAGTTAATATTGTGAAACGTGAGAGAACTTGCATGAAAAAGCAACGCTCGTTCAGTCTGCAGGACCCCCAACATATGATGTCTTAATATGAAGAGTTATAATCCACAAGGAGCTTAATCCACTTTTGCTATTCAGTAAATCAAGTTTTTTAATTCACCATTTCTTCATCGGCATGGATGGGCCTAGATTTTTCCTTCGAAACATAGGCTGAAGTATATAAGGCAATTTTTTTAACGCTGCAACATGAATGTTCCAACATGAAATGCATTAGATTTAGAATCACAAATTTTATGAATTAAATGTTTAAATAAAGGATTTGTATGGGAGTAATAACAAACTTGACTGATCAACCTAATTCCTCGTGTTTTTTTATGTGATTTATTTTGTCAATTAAGCTTTTATTGCAGCTGCCTCAGGCCAATATCCTACTAGTAAAATGTGATACAAAGAGGAATATAATTATTTTCATAAGATCACGAATTGGTTATTTTTTTTTTACAATACCGGTTTTTCGAGAGGATAGTTTACATATATAATAAATTTGACATTTTCATGGTAATTCATGACCAATTAGATTCCGAGAAATATTGTAGAATAAGCTTACTGCATATTGACATTGTTTATTATTCCATAGGCAGATATATCAAAGAGTCACTGAAAGGCATAACAATGGTTTTGTTTACATTGAGGGATAGCAAGTCTGAACTGAATGCAATTCTCTATTCATATTGGTTAGTGAGTTTGGGTTACGGTGTGACAAAATAAAGTTAGATAGAGACATCCGCGAATAAAATAAATGACAGGCAAATTTGATGAATTATTAAAATCATTTGATATATACTATGAATAGCAGTGGGCCCAAAAATGACCCTTGCGGTGAAATGCAAGAAATAATGTTTAATTTCTGATATATGACCTTCTACTGATCGAACTGTTTTATGTTAGTTAAATAACTCGCGTACCGTTCCAAAGCATTTGCACCCACACAATAACCATGTTAGTGTAAACACTTATAAACCAAATGCTCAAGATTGATCGTATCAAAGGGCTTGGAAGGGTCAAGGCGTACACCTACACTGTACATTGAATTATCAATAGTATTTGCTACCTGATCAATAAAAGAAAGCAAAGCATCAACTTGTGTACCATTCCACAATGGATAAAGTTTTGAAAGCTAGTCGAGGTAGCCCGTTGTCTATATAATTTTTAAGAAAAATTTGTGAGAAAAAAAATGGACCAAACGCCCGATCTTAGGAATGCTGCTGCGTCGTCTGAAAATCTTACAAAAAATTATCATTATTCAAAGAGCCCTTAAAAAATGTTAGTGAGCAATGGAAAGCTCGAAATCACTTAAGACGATCTCCGTACAATATGTCAAAACTGGCAAATATGCCAACCTTGATTTAAAGTTAGAAAAAATAAATGCAAGACAGAGAAAAAAGTTTAACTTTTCTACTTAAATTACAAAAAATACTAAATCTAACCTCTTCCACAGTCATAATATTTTGGTCACTTTCTTCTAATTCGCAAAGGAATGTATTCCACATTATTGGAAAGCTGACTTCCATGTAGTCTGATGTAGAGATGATTCCATCTATATGATGTCGAAGGCCATTCACCTGATTATTTTATGAAAAATGACACAATTTAGTAATTTCTATTATTTTTTTGTAAGGGAAAATGGTTTGTCAGTGCATTATTCATCAAAAATCACACGGAAATCGAGAGAGAGAAAGCAAAACAGAATGAAAAATTTAAGATGAAGATGATGGGGCATAAGCAATGCACCCTGCCACTTGTACTCTTGTGTCACCTTTAAAGCTTCTGTATAGTTTTGGTAAATCCACCAAAATGCACCTATCACTATTCCAATTCATTGCTAGCTAATATGAATGGATATGCCCTATGACAGTTATGATGTGGAGGATATGAAATGAAAATGTGTTTTACAGGATAAATTTTGCCATTTTTACATGGAAATTTAACTTGATCGGGTCACCCGATCAAATTAAAATATGTGTTTTTGTCTTTCAATTAAATCCTATTCCAAATCATGGAATGGGCTGAAACTTTCAAGATATGTTCTTTGTCTGTAACTTTTGGATATCTAATCACTAAATCTATAAGATAAATGCTTGAATGCCCATTTTTTAATTTAAAACTAGCATCGCCGAGAGAGGGAGCTACATATCCAAGATTTGAATATTTGAAATTTTCTCAGTGAAGTGCAGTTGGAAAAATATCTAACGGTCTCTACGCTTCAGTAAGACTGTCATATTAGATGATATTCGATTATCAATCACATTATTGACCCTTTACCAAAGCTATACACAGGCTTTAACCTCTGTCAGCCAAAATGTCAATTACTCACTTTGTTCGCTTTCTTGCCTACATTGCTTTCTGTCCATAATTGCATACATTTAAATAACATATCCAAGTTACAAATTTCTATCATCCAATTAATTTTCAATAAATTTCTCGTAAAATGTTATTTTTGGCCTCCAACGTTTACTCATGTAATCACGTCAAGGCGCGCTGTCATGTTTAGAGTAATTTCGTAAAAAACGCGTCCTCTAATTTACAAAGTAAAAGTGTCTACGCCTTGTTATTTTTTTTACGCCGGTAAATAACGAAGAATGACAGTTTTAAAATACATGAAATGTGTCTTTACGCACTTTTTTCAAGATGTTAAGAAAGTGAAAGCGCTTGTTAGTAAGACTTATCATGAAGACTTACACAAAAATGCACTGAATCGCAAAAAGATCGCAATATATGTGTGCAAGAAAACATGCTAGTTCGAAATTTTCACCGTTTTTATACACTTTCCTGTATTAATTTCAATATCGCTAAGTGGCAAGCTATAGAGCATTTTAATCTTCGATCGCCAATTGAAAATTCTTGCATTTTCGTAAAACGAGAGAAATTCCGGCGGAGTTCGATAGAACCTTGTGCTATTTCAGATTCGATTATGTGCCCGGCGGTTGGCTGTGTAGTACCGTGCAAAGGTGTTAGTCTGTTCGCAATGACAATTTACAATTATTTTCGCAACGTTACTTGATGATTCATATTTTGCTTGTAGCATTTCACCGAATTGTTGGGTAACGCACAAACGTGATAGCCCATCATTACGTGATTGCGAAGGTAAACGTTGCAACCCAATTTAAAAGGCTTATTATAATCACTCGCGTCGCGTCGCGTTCGAAATCACTCGGGTTTGGGTTTTTTGCCGATTTTTGTTTCTTAATTCGGTGCCAATTTTTCTATTGGTGCCTTAAATGGGACAAACACGCTGGGAAAATAAAATGAAATTAAAATTCGAGTCTCGTTTTAAGCCAGCAGGTGCCTTAAATGAAATGTACTCGACTACTGTTTTAACATAACAAACAAGCAAATCAGCCATGTTGCTCAACAAAATTAGAATAGACCCGGACTTCTACTGTGTCTTATACGATTATTCCGAGTGGGAACTTGCCATATCTGCCACATCGATATTACATCGTATCATTGCCATATGCGGACATGCCTGCATGCAATGGCCCAAAGGCGGACCCGGCCGCGGTCGGAAATTTATCACAATTCCGTTTACATCAACATGCCACATCTTATTGAGTTAAGCAGCAGCTCTCGTTCACAACGTTCACAACACCCTGGACATCAGCTCAAGTACATCCAGCTTTTTTGTAGAGTGAACTGCTACATGTACAGTATGTTCCCAAGAACCATCCATATTTGGAATACTCTCCCAAACGCTGATGTAACTTCGACCTCAATAGCTGGCTTCCGGGGAGCAACATTGACTATCATTCAGCAAATGTTGCCTCCCCTTAAGATGCTGTAAGCAGGACACACACGCACCACCCGCACACTGCACCTAGCACACTGTATATAGTGCACTAATAATACCACCACATGATCACTACATCACCTGAGGCAATGGCAGCACATGACACAACACAACCCTCTCCAGGACAGCGTGTACGCTTTTGGGAGAGTACTTCTTCAAGGTTCAAGAGGGAAGAAAGGTGCCATAAATATATACCGAAGGGTATTCGTGGTGACGCAGTTACAGAAGGGGCTCATGTGAAAGTACTATGGGCTATTTAACGCATCTTTTTCGAACGCTACTCTAAATTCTTAAGGATTAACTTCTTTCTTCAAGAAGACCAAACCAATCAGGAAATTATATCTGATGTTAACGAAAAGTAGAAAATGGTATGGATGCCTGGAAAGGAATTCAAAGAGTCCTAGCCAGACATAAGACGAAATTCGGCGGACTTTTCCAAAATCAAGCTTAAGATGATGCTGATGGTGACGAATATATGGAAGGGACTGAAGAAAGCAATAACTGGGACCAGCACATAGTGGATCTCCTTATAAATCACAAATCCAAATTATAATAATAATAATTAACGTATATAGCGTTTAATAGCGTTTAATAAAACAGTTTAAGCGTTTAATGCAACAGTTTCCAAGCGCATTGGAAAGAAAAAAAAAGAAGTAGCATAATACAGTGAGAGAGAACATGATATGGGATTAAGAGGACGGCTTAATGATGTAAGATTGCACTTTGTTAATCATATTTCAAAATACCTAAATTTTTACATAATCTTGGACTCATGGCGTATAAAATTATGTTATACAAATAATAACAATGAAGACGTAATGCTCTTATCATATGTATTTTGTAGATTAGTTTTTTTTTATTTGATACTTTATTTATTTACTTTTATTTCAACAGGGTAGCCCCATCCGTAATTTACATACTGTTATACAAGTGAGTGCTGCATAATATAAAACAGAATTACAAACATAATATAAAAATAAACGAAAGATAGTAAAAGAAAAATAAACAAAGTCAATTGCAATCTCTGCCAGTCAAACCTATCAAGAAAATCATATAAAAACCAAAATTTTGAAAAAAAAAATCATTGCATGTATAAAAAAAAGGGGTTAACATAAAGGAAAATCATAATGAATATAAAAAAAGCCTAATAAATAATGTTTGGTATAATTTAAATTGAACATTTTGCTTAAAATAATAACACATCTGATACATGAACATCACACTGAATACATCGTGTTTTTCATATAATTGTATTTTACCAGAGTATATCAGATTTTCATCGCAAACCTGCGTGAGAATTTGTCTACCCCTGTGTCATGACAAAAAAAAACAGAAACAGCACCCCTAAATATGTGGATGGAATGTTGAAATGATGAGAAAAAAATTAATTTGTCGGCAAAACGGATTTTCATGCGTTTGTTTGACGAGCTTTAATGTCGGCATGGCGTTAGTATGGCGTCCTAGTGGTTGAAGTTGCAGTATGACGGGATGCTGAAATGGCGCTAGGGCAGAACGCTGAGATGGTGATATGACAGAATGATGGGTTGGGGATATGACTGAATGATGGGTTGGTGATATGACGGGATGGTGAAATGGTGGTATGAAGAAATGACGGTATGATGTCATGACAGAATGGCGTTATGACGGAATGATGGTTTTGTGATACGACGGGATGGTGAAATGGTGGTATGAAGGAATGATGGGTTGGTGATATGCTGGGATGGTGAAATGGTGGTATGACAAAATGATGGGTTGGTGATATGACGGGATAGTCAAATGATGGTATGATGAAATGTTGGGTTGGTGATATGAAGGTATGGTCAAATGGTGGTATGACGAAATGACGGTATGCTGGAAAGGCGGAATGGTAAAATGACGGATGCTGAAATGGCGGTATAACGAAATGATGGGTTGGTGATCTGACGGGATGGTGGAATTGTGGTATGACGAAATGACGGTATGATGTAATGTCGGAATGGCGGAATGGTAAAATGACGGAAAGCTGAAATGGCGGTATGACGGAATGATGGGTTGGTGATATGACGGGATGGTGAAATGGTGGCATGTCGGAATGATGGGTTGGTGATATGACGGGATGGTGAAATGAAAGTATAACGAATTGATGGGTTGGTGATATGACGGGATGGTGAAATGGTGGTATGACGAAATGACGGTATGATGGAATGGCGGATTGGTAAAATGACGGAATGCTGAAATGGCGGTATAACGAAATAATGGGCTGGTGATATGTCGGGATGGTGAAATGGTGGCATGTCGGAATGATGGGTTGGTGATATGACGGGATGGTGAAATGAAAGTATGACGAATTGATGGGTTGGTGATATGAAGATATGGTCAAATGGTGGTATGACGAAATGACGGTATGATGGAATGGCGCAATGGTAAAATGACGGAATGCTGAAATGGCGGTATAACGAAATGATGGGTTGGTGATCTGACGGGATGGTGGAATTGTGGTATGACGAAATGACGGTATGATGTCATGACGGAATGGCGGAATGGTAAAATGACGGAATGCTGAAATGGCGGTATGACGGAATGATGGGTTGGTGATATGACGGGATGGTGAAATGGTGGCATGTCGGAATGATGGGTCGGTGATATGTCGGGATGGTGAAATGGTGGCATGTCGGAATGATGGGTTGGTGATATGACGGGATGGTGAAATGAAAGTATAACGAATTGATGGGTTGATGATATGACGGGATGGTAAAATGGGGGTATGACAAAATGATGGGTTGGTGATATGACGGGAAGGTGAAATGGTAATATGACGAAATGACGGTATGATGTCATGACGGAATGACGGGTTGATGTAGCGTCGGTATGACGGGTTGGGGGAAATGGCGGTATGATGAAATTACAACATGATGGGATAGTGAAGTGGCGGAATGTTAGAATGACAGGATGCTGTAATGGCGGTGTGACGGAAAGGTGGTATGACGAAATGATGGTATGATGTCACGACGGAATGGCAGAGTGGTTAAATGACGGAATGCTGAAATGGCGGTATGAAGGAATGATGGTTTGGTGATCTGAAGGGATGGTGAAGTGGTGGTATGACGATATAACGGTATAATGTCCTGACGGAACGGCGGAGTGGTAAAATTATGAAATGCTGAAATCGCGGTATGACGGAATGATGGTTTGAAGATATGACTGGATGGTGAAGTGGTGGTATGAAGGAATGATGGGTTGGTGATATGACGGGGTGGTGGAATGGTGATATGACGGCATGATGTCATGACAGAATGGTAAAATGATGGAATGATGGGTTAGTGATATGACGGAATGGTGTAATGGGAGTATGACGAAATGATGGGTTGGTGATATGACGGGATGGTGAAATGGTTATATAACGAAATGACGGTATGATGTCATGACGGAATGACGAGCCGATGTATTGTCGTAATGACGGGATGGGGGAAATGGCGGTATGATGAAATTACAACATGAGGGGATGGTGAAATGGCGGAATGTTAAAATGGCAGGATGCTGAAATGGCGGTATGACGGAATGGTGGTATGACGAAATGATGGTCTGACAGAAATATTGGTTGGTGATATGAACGGATGACGGGATGGTGAAATGGTGGTATGACGGCAAATATACTAATCTCCATTGTTCTAATCAAATATCGAATTTTAGAATGAAAAAAAATGAAGTTAAAGACGTATAAGAATCGTTGATTATTAGTCAAAATATACCATCTGCTCGTTTTATCGATCTACAGTGCGTATCAAAAAGAAAATCACATATAATCTTGGCTTTGGGTCTCATCTATCCACTAAAAGTAAAAGTTTTGACAGAATGTTATACTTGAATGAGCACTGTCTATTTTTGTAAAGCTCTCAGAAATCTCTTTGCGCAGAAATCTTCGTTTTCACGCTGTGTCAAGGGGAAAGGGCGAAATCAAATTCAAAATTCCACCTTCACCTTGGGAAACATTTCTTAAACATTTCTCTTGCACTTTTGGTCATTTGAAATAAAACGGATACATTCAAGCATTTCCTCCAATTTTGTAACCCAAATTAAAATTCCAACACTGAGTAAGCACAACATTTACCCTTTTTGTTTCAGCTCGATCTAAGGACATAACTGAATCTGAACAAAGGTTTATAGCAGACATATCCAGACTTTTTTCAGTAACTTTTCATCATTTAAAGTGGGTTTGCATTTCCTTTTTAAATTTAATACTTGTTTCTCCACACACTTTTTTAAAGCTTGAAAATGATTAAAGAAATGAATATCAAGCCTAAGCAATTTCATGTAAATCACAGGTCAGTGTAAAGCAAATATCATCAAAATGGCCTCGGTGCATGGGGGAGTGGGGCACAATGCACTCTTCGAAGTGTTTTGGGCAAGGAAAAAAGTTTTAAAAAGGTAAAAGATATCGTCAAATAAATTTTACTAGCTAAATTCCATGTGTTCTTCATGATTAATGTCTACTTTTATTCGCATAGCGATTTCAAGGTTCGGTGGAAATCATTTTTCACTAACTTTACAAAAGTAAGTGGTGCTCACACAAGCGGAAATATTTTTCGACAGTTATATTTTCATTTGCTTTAATGGATCTGTACCAATGTCAAAATGTGGAAAATACTTCAGGATATTACATATGTATAATTTTACAGGTTTTTTTCTAAGTGTAAACTTTTTTTGATACGCACTGTATTACAAAATATGTGTGATTGTTCTCCACAAGATGTATGACACCATGGTTTGGGATAGTAATGTCATCCAAATTGAAATTCGTCGGTATTCTTTTCAATGTATCTCCCTAGCGTTACGCTCTATTTCCATGAGTTCCTATATAATGGGCAAGTTTCCTTTGTGCTTGGCCACTCTTTCCTTTAACAAGTCAATGTCCATGTATGCCCTGCATTCTCGGAAAATAATTTGGCAACGAACTTGGATGAGTGTATGTGTGTCAAGGTGTATGGTTGGTGCTATTTCGAGGTAAGTATTATTCACATTATGATTATTCACGTTTTAAATTGAAAGAGCTTTAGGCATAATGCCACCATCAGAAAGTCTCAAGCCAGGGCTCGCAACCAGGGACCATGGCGCAATCTTTACTTTTTCTCTGTTTTAATTTCGAAACAACATTCATTTTGGAACTATTGTCCTTTTTTGTACTTGTTGGGGCTTGCCGTTAATACATTTGGAGTTTCTTGTTTATGACGTCATTTCCGTTGTTTGTTTTATTTTCCTCACTTTTCTCTCGTTTTGCACTTGTTGAAGCCTGTCGCCAATTATTTTGTTATACTTTGTTTTGGAAGTCGTCATCATGTTTCATAATCATATTGCGTCCTATGTTTGATCCATTTTCCATGATAATCTATTCATATCTCATATTTCATAATTACTGATCCATTTATCATATTTTGTTATTTGTAATCACATTTTATAATTCATAATCATGTTTCATATCAATCAATCCATATTTTATAACTGTATTAATGTTTTTCATATTTTATTGTTTAGAACAAAATAATATTTCATAATTCATATTTCTATTTTTTAGAACAATAGGGATTAGTTTTGTGACTATACGTACCACTTTGCTAGTCATGCATATTATAATAATAGCAGAAATAATAATAAGTATTTCTAATGCGCACTTTCTAACTGATCATTACTCAAGGCGCTACATATTAAACAAACATAAACATTGGAAATAATCACAGTTAAAATCATCACACATAACATTCATATGAGGAAAAGACATGGCCTTCACTGATATGATCGTAAATGATGTAATTTATTATTATCGTTATTACTATTTGAATCGATGCTTGTAAGAATTAGGATCTAATTAGATGTTTAAGTTTGCATAGTTAGTGGTTCCATAATAAAACAGTGTATCATTGATGAATTTGTTATGTGAGTGGACATCCTTTTTTTCTTGCAGTTAATACGTGAATTTGGTTCAGGAAAGGGTAAAAATTGTGATTATACTTGGATATCATCAAACATTCCAATATTGCAAAAAATAATTCAATTTCCCATTAGAATTACAATTAAACATTTTCTGACCGCTAGGATTTTAGTCTATTTTTTGCACCCTCTGTAGGTGATCTTTTTTGTGTTTTTTTAATATGTTAAATAGCAGTTTTAGCGCCTACTTATATATTAATAATATCTTATATCATATTGTTTAGAACAAAATAATAATTCATAATTAACATTTCTATTGATTAGAACAATAATAGGGATTAGAAATGTTACTATACTGTTTAGAAAAAAAGAATGTTTCATAATTGATATTTCTATTGATTAGAACAATGGGGAATAATTATGTGACATTACGTACCACTTTAGTACTTGCATTAGAGCCTGTTTAGAATAATGCTCAGAACAAAATAATGGTTCATAATTAATATTTCTATTGTTAAGTACAATAGTGATTAGTTATGTGACTATACTGTTTAGAACATAAGAATGTTTCATAAATGATATTTCTATTGATTAGAACAATGGGAAATAGTAATGTGACAATATGTACCACTTTAGTACTTGCACTAGAGCGTGCTGCGCGGCGGGTCGGAAAACAGTTATTACGACTGCGCATTGTTGATATTGCCGTTGTGTTGCACAACTGACGACTGCATGGGGTTGGCATTTTGTGGCAATGTTGACAAATAAATCATACCTGTTCAACTGCAGCTAACTTACCTCCTTTGCTCGTGCATGACGATTGTCAAACAGTTGAATCGGCCACATGACTTGCTTCCTATAAGGTCTCGATTTGATGAGTTCCTCCAGGACTTTTACTTTGGAGCCAACCTGTGTAGAAGGGAAAGTTTAATTTGCCACTGTCAAAGGATATATATATATATATATATATATATATATATATATATATATATATATATATATATATATATATGTGTGTGTGTGGGTGTGTGTTTGTGTGTGTACCAGTGTGTCCAACAAAAAAGGAAACCGAGATTTAATCACAAATACAATAGACAAATGACCTACCATTGTAAAGCTTAAAATCTCCTCATTTATCTGAAATTACTTAATTTTTTTTTCGTTCAAGCATGAGTGAGCAAAAGCAATTTGAAGAGGGGAGACCAAAAAGTAATTTGGCGGGCTGTATCCGGGTTTCCAAAAGAAAACCACATTTTCTAAAGTTCTACATCTGCTTTTTAATTTGATATCCCAATTACAGAAAATGGTCAAGAAATAAGAATATTCTGTTCATTTGAAGAAAAAAACCCTTGAATTTCAATAATTTCATAAAATGAAGAGGTACAGGCTAGCGTTCAAAGTCACTTGACATTCCGTTTTGTTGACGAACAGCCATGCATTAAGTGTTTTGTTAACCATGCGATAGTTTCTGTGGAAACCGTTAAAAACACGTTTATTTAAGGAAATTCTGAAAATACAAGCATTGTTACGAGGGAACATAACTTTTTTTACTTTTTGACCATTTTCTGTGATTAAGGTATCAAATAAAAGAGCAGATACTAAACTTTTTAGGCATGCGATTTTCTTTTTGAAATTCAGATACCCCCCGCCAATGAGATTTTGCTATTGTTTAAAGCATTTAACCACCAATGCATGGCTGTTCACATGAAAATGTCATGTCATACTGGAAGAGGAATATTGTCAGGTCATGTTGACATACACTAATTTGCCTTTAATCAAATATCTATATGGAATATTGTAACTTTATATATACATGTATATTTATAACGAGAACAATTTTATTAGAATGCTAAAAACAAAGTATAAGACCTTTCCCCCGCCCCCCTAACCCTGCACATTTGAAGGCACAAAAAAACCCTGAGACAAGAATACTACCATACCGGCCTGCAAAAGACCGTATCGGTAGCTCAGAAAACTCATGTAACAATAGCGATGGTGCGAGTAGTGTTGGGTGAGGAACATCGTACCGCTCTGTCACTGGTCAATTCCGAGCTTAATGCCTTCACACATTCGCCTTTGATCTGCCCATAGAAGTACGTGTATTGCTAGGACACAACTGTTATATCTTTATTCGGATAGCGGCGAAATCCGAAATCAACTCTTCAAAATAATGATGCAAAAATACAATTTTACTCAAAACAATGTCTTTGTAAGCCACTATTTTTATTTGATAAATTGAATTGTGAATTAATTGGCAGTATAACAACATAAAAAACACAAAATATGGTGTCGATTTTCTGGCTGTAAAATTGATTAAACAAAAAAAAGTTACTTGGGCACGTATAGCTGCCAGTGGTAGAGTTAAACTCTAGTGTAGACATTAAAATCAATCAACAATGTGTATTTCTAATGAACTGTGTCTATTTCTAAGAAACCACAGTCAATTTAGACCCCGTATTTTCGAGGCCATATCGTTTTTTGTTTTACATACCAGAACACTGACTGTCCTAATTTGTCGTAATGTATTATTTGATCCTTGAAACCAGTGGTTCGGACACCAATTGACATCTCCCAGGGCGATATAAAACTAGCTATGTCCGCTTTTAAGTATCAGCAGCCATTTTGAGATCAATTTTCGGAAGCCATCTTGGATTTATGGACATTAGCAGACTCCTGACTGTCCATGTTACTTATCCTAATATATTAGCCGACTCTTGAAACCAGTGGTTTAAACCTAAAAATCATATCTCCTTGGTCAATATGAAATTAGCTATTTATGCTTTTCAGCAGCCATTTAAGCCATTTTTAAAAAAAACCATCATGGATTTTTGGACCCACCAAATCAATGACTGTCCTCGTAACTTTTTACAATTTACTACTTCACCCTTAACATCATTGAAGTTGAATGAAATTAATACTACTTGAAGTGTGGATTTTTCCGCGGAATTTTTAGCCGTCAGCAGCCGTTTTGAATTCCATCTTGAATTTTCCAGGTAACCTGGAGTCTTTATATCCACTCTACCCCGTGTCGACAAATTATTTTACCTCCTACAACGTGGAGTATAAAACGAAATAAGATTCTAAGGTGGATAATGTGTGATCGTATAAATTAATTTTCAGTGAATGCCACTTGGAAATAACCACTTTCCCTGATGCGGATTTTAATATACTTTTAGGATGTTCTCCTTCAGGTCAAATAGTAGTAAAAACTTTTGAAAAAAAAATTGTTGTAGTTTTTTGGGTGAGGGTTTATTTTTGTCATACATTGTCCGGCCCTACCTTAAAAATTGAGGCACAACACAGGTTTGTAAGTTCGATAGATCTCTTATTCTTGTAAAGACCAGTGAATAAAACACGACATATTACTTTAATACTGATTGTGTGCATGTCTGTGCGTGTGTATGTGGGGGGGGGGTAGCAATAGAAATATAGTTTAGGTGTTTCTTTTTATCATTAATTAGAAATTGGCCGCTAAGTATATATGGCAATTCGAATAGAGGTCCTCTAATCGTAAATTGTACTCCAGAGCTAGTGGCCCAATGTTGATAGTTGTATGCCAGTCAAGGGGGTGGGGAGGGACTGGAGGGGGGGCATCTTACTGGAAGTCTTCAGATATATTAAGACCTCCTAGGTGTCTAAAGATGATAAAATTACCAGAAAACAATTCTATTTGTTTTAACCAGTCGCAAAAGTGCTAATACACATGATTTGGGGGAGTCTTGAGACAGGTGACCCCCCCCCCCCTCCCTTTGGCAGTGTGTGGTGATCGAGAAAATTTGAAACCCATCACTTTTTGATAGATTGGACCAAAGCGAATAAAAAAATACAAACAATTGACACAAAAGTCGTACGAGAACTGTCATTGACATACCGTACCACACCAATTTCATCATGATAAGTCAGGGTGCCATCTAGTGATGTAGTAAAAATCCTGAAATGGGGTTGATTTTTACATCGATTGATCAAGAATAATCATATAAATTGCATTTGATGTATTCCAATGATATTGGACTGTATAAAAGACCTATTCATTTCATCTAGTTTTTTTTGTTTAATATCATTTTAGTGCCAAAGGGGGGGTAACATTTTTGGAAGGTAATATATTACAATTTTCGGCATTTTTCGCAGAGTCTGCCCCCATGTGGTAAAAGTGAAAAAAACGTTGACATTAAAAATTTATAAAATAATCATTCTTGTACACCTCAAACAACTTACTACAAATAAAATTGGAAAAATAAAATAAGATTAAAAACAATAGATTATCTTATTGGGATTTGTACCGGCCAATGTGGCGCCAAAAGGACCCCATGGTAGGAGGAGGGGTCTGAAAATATGAATTCCATAATTTTTGGTCTTGAGGGACCTTATTTAAGCCCCCAAAAAAGCAAAAAAAAATCAAGTTTGGCACAAAAATCCTACGGGATTACAGACCATTCCGCACTATACATGCTGGGTTCGTGAAAACGAAAAGATAAAGATCGACGCTGAAATCCCCACAGCGCGTGCGCTTGTATGTGTTCGTGAAAACTTCGCGTACCGTGGAAAACTGTTTTTTTTTCGTTTTCACGAACCCGGTCAGTAGTTTCGAATAAACTCCCTTCTAAACTTTACATCTGAGACTAAAAATATTTATATTGGCATGACTGTAAGCTCCCGTACCATCTTGCTACGAAAATATTTCACGAAAAAGGTCCGTTTTATACCCCAAATCACAGAGTGAGTGAATCAAACCTTTCAAACGCGTTCTTCTCGAAATTTACCTTTTTTCTTTGCACGCTGTTGGCCGATATTTCGTGAAATCAGTGACGATATGTATGTATATATACATATATATATGTATGTATATATATATATAATATATATATATATATATATATATATATATATATATCCCTGTGATCTGTCATGTATTTCAACCAGGCGCGCCGGAACACTTTCATTTTTTTTTTTTTGGGGGGGGGAGGGGCAAAATCCCAAAGGATGCTAAATATTTTTGACAGTGTGAGATACCGTAGGGACCCCCCCCCCCCCATGGTAAGGACTTTGTGTAAAAATGGAGTATAAAAGTTGCCTTTCTAAGAGCATTCAAAAATACATTTCTTGACAATTAAACATAATTCACCACGAAAGACTATACTCATAATCGATGGAAACCTATGAAATCTACGCGCAAAACGATTGCTTCGTAATTTGTTTTTCGTGTCTGATCAATTAAATTGGTTATTACGCTTATATTGACTCAAAATACCAGAAATTACATTTTTCATGCAATATCATTTCAGTAATATTTATTTATTTACATACACGGACGACGCGAAAAAGCACAATCATCATAAGTTTCAAGTAATTCCTGTCAGAACAAGGAGTGTATTAAGCAGAAGAAGCGTAACAACAGAAACAAAATAAATTCTAATGAATGTCTTTCAAATTCAAAATGTCATACTGTTCTGACGTTCAGACGTCGATAAGCACCTAAATCCGATTCTATGTCTAGTCCCTGATTATCCATGCATGGGCAATATGTTTAATATTTTGTAACTGGAGGAAAAAGAAATATGACAAGCTTAATTGTCTAACAATTTAAAACTATTCTGAAATCTGCACTACATTCGCCGACTCAAGCTAGCATCTTCTCAGTTATCCAATAATCCAACAATTCAAGCCTTTTAACTCTTTAACCTTTTCTGTTTTACAGTCAGATTCCATATATTGCTCGAGTAACTAGCGTTCACGCGCGTTAGTGATATCGGGTCCTGTCTGAGCGTTTATGGGCAACTGCGCCACAGTGGACCGGGGCGAAACAAAAGTGCGCCAAAAGTCATTTTGGGCAATTTCATATTTTTATTTTTTGTCATGCCCAGCTGAAAGACAATTCTTTTAAGAATATTTCAGCAAAATATTTAATTCCGGAATTTGCATAAAGGTTGTTAATTTCCTACCTCAAATCGTAAAATGTGACATTTTAAAAAATGTCGCGTATATGACATCCTAGTTGAAAAACAGGCCATTTCAAAAGAGATTTTTCATATAAGAATCTGAAGTGGCACCAACATAATTCTGATTTATTCTTTTTTTTAAGTGTGAAAGGGTTCAAAGAAGATGAAAGATACCTTTTAAGAGGTTTATAGGATGATTTTTCCTACAAATAGGCTGAAAATCCATGTGCTTTTGCATCTACAATAGAATCGTTTAGATTTCCGTCTAAATTCTACAAGCATCATTTTTCCCGATGTCTAAGCTTTAAGTCAATACCAAATTTAGCTGCCCGTTTGTGCCCGTTTTTATGTTAGAGCCGATTTAACTTGACACAACACCCACAAAAAGCTGTTAAAAAACGGTCATTTGTATATCGCGCAGTCATTGTAACGCATCGCATAGTTTACATTACCGTTTGCTTTTGCACGGCGAGGACGATTCCCCTTCCATTCCATGAAAATGACATGAATTATGGGCTTAATGTAAACAGAATAAAGGTTGCTAAAGCAAATAAGGGCTATACCCACAAGTCTTCCAGGGATAAAACTTACTTGTAGAATAATTTCAGCCCAAAACCCTCCTCATAGTGATACATTCGTGGTGTTGTATACTCTTCGTTTTTACTTGACACAACATGGGTAGTGGGTAGTGACCTAGTTCACTGATTCAGGGCGTGACGACCCTGTCTTCCACGAGTCCCGGGCTAAGCTGGCTCCGGCTGACAGTAGCCGGTATGGGCCCCTGTCCAGGGTGACGGACATCCAGCTATGGGAAAATAGCTAGGGAGTTTACCTCGTTGAAAAACCGGAGTGGAGCCCCGCAGGCGGTCTGGTGTTCGTCTCGACACTCTTCCTGCAGCTCCTGCAGCCAATCTGGTGCCAAATGTGTTTTTCTGCTCTCCTTTGGACTACATCAGTGAGGCCGAGAGGGGGATTCTGACAATTGGGCTGCCCAGGATCTCCATAGAAAGAGCCCAGGCTTGCGCTCTAGAGAGGACACTTCAGTGCAACCGTCAAAAGTGGCAGAAACAACACGGGAAGCAGCAGTCAAGAGTTATAAGCCTTTTCCGATAGGCGTAGGATTCAGGAGCTACGGGTTGCTTCCGTCGGTGGGAGGGATCTTTGTGTTCCACTGGTCAGCTACCGCCCACCTCAGGGCTGGGCAGCCCCCAGTTAGTTAGGTGCTGACCCGCCACAGGCCGCCTGTTCCATCGGGTGCTTGGAGCTTAGAGAATTGACTCGACAAGCGGACTGAAACTACTGCACAAAGCAATTAACGAAATATAAAGAAAACCCAAGCCTTGCGTTTGGCAAGCTGGACGTCAGGACTATGTGTCCTGGCATCACAGACAATCGTCAAGAGGTCGATGACGCCCGCAAGACACCAATCATCGACCGTGAGCTAAAGAGGCTCAACAATGACATTGCGGCACTACAAGAGACAAGACTCCCCTCAGAGGGGAGTATCAGAGAAGAGGACTACACCATATTTTGGCAAGGGAGAGAGCCACAGGAATGGCGACAGCATGGCAATGGATTCGGAGTGAGGAACTCCTTACTCTCCTCGATTGAACCACGAAATAGAGGCACAGAACGCATCCTTTCACTTTGCCTATCAACTGCCTCCGGTCTAGTGAACATCCTAAGCTGCTATGCCCCAACGCTCTGGAGCTCTGCAGAGACAAAGGAACAGTTCTATGAGCATCTGGACTCTGTCATTGCTAACGTCCCTGCCAACGAGCACCTATTCCTACTAGGAGACTTCAATGCACGGGTGGGAGCGGATCATGACTCCTGGTCCAAATGCATCGGACAATTCGGCATTGGTTAACTGAATGAAAACGGTCAAAGGATGTTCGAGGTCTGCTCTTACCACAACCTTAGCATCATCAACACGTTTTTTTCCCCACAAAACCATGCCACAAGGTATCCTGGAGACATCCGAGATCTCATCACTGGCACCAGCTAGACCATGTCATCACACGAAACTCATCATTGAACAGTGTCCAAGTTACCCGAAGTTACCACAGTGCGGATTGTGACACAGACCATTCACTGGTTGCCAGCAGGGTGCGCCTTCAGCCCAAGCGCATGCATCCTTAGAAGAGCTTACACAAGCTGTGAACTCCCTGTCATCCCGCATGGCTCCAGGAAAAGATGGTATACCCACAGACCTAATCAAAGCCGGGAATGACACTGATCTTCTACGCCATCTCCATGAACTGCTCTGTCAATGCTGGAGAAAGGGAACAATTCCGCATGTTATGTCATTGTGATTCGGATTTTGCAATAAATATCTGTCTATGCATGAGATGTGTAAAGTTGCATTGCGTATCTTATAGTAGAATTGCGCAGATACGCGTGTGCGCAGACTATGGTACCTTGAGCGAAGTTCGTGCAGGATCCACTCCACTTAATTACCATTACACCACGTACCACTTACACGAACGTCGAGACCATGAACTCGATCTGATATTCTGACTGACAAAAAAGGTAGGATTTTAGGGGGATATGAAATTCATGCAACATCACGATCTTTAAAAATGAAACTTATATTCTTACTTTACATAAAGTTTCACTTCTTTCCATGCTTCTATTAGTCTCAAAATTGGTGATCTGAATTAGAGCCAACATGAACTATGATGAAGATCCTCACACATAAATAATTCACTGCCGATGATCGCATGCGGATGCGATATGCGCGAGGTACCGGGTCCGGTACAAGCTCGGACCGGGCCGTCCTCAAGCACATAGCCTAGGTGTAATGAAGGCCTGGCTAGATCTAGATCTAGTCAACTTTATTCAATTTTGTACGTCTACATATGTGTATGTTAAACCCAATTAAAATTTAGGTCTATACTATAGGTCCAAACCTAGATCTAAATCCTGGCCTAGCTAGGCCAATAGTCCTTTATTATTGGCCAGCCTAGTCTATACTATAGCCTAGGCCTAGCGAGGGCAGGCCTACATGCAAATAGCAACAGATCTAAATTGTAGCTCCAGGAGGGGGGTGGGGCGATTCTTGCAAGTAAATTGCAGATGTATGTACAGTGTGTGAATGATCAGAAACTAATTTTGAATCTGAGATACAGGAATTACATTAAGGTTGACTTCATGTAAATTCCCCACTGTGCACAGGGGAATTTTTTATTAAGAATTTGTACAATTTATCCACCGATTCCATCAGTTCTCTATAGAATAGTCAGATAACTTGTGTAATAATTAATGTTACTATTCTTGATATTTGATTCATGTTTATCACCGTTTAATGTTGCAGAAGATGAGCACGAAGAAGACACCTACTGGATGCAACATTACTTATCACCTGACAACATTGTTGTTAATGTGACGAACGTCGGTACCGAGATATGAGTTGACTAGAGGAAACCCGCGACCAAGCACAGCAGAAATTCTTAACAAATTCCTACAGCTTTTGAGAATGGTAAAATAACTTGATTACTACAATAGTGCAGTGGATTCGCATTATGAAAAAAATAATTTTAAATCTAAATGTTCGAAGTTGAACAAAGCATTTTTGGTAACGAATTTCCAAAATTATTCTCTTTCTTGCTTGAGAATACAGTGCAAGATTATAAAATCACTTGCTCTGCCTCAGCGTTAAAAATTCAAGTTCAGTTGCATCTTAGTTGTCATAATTCTATGATTAGTGGAAAGGTTGTTCTGAGATCCGATTTGAAAGATTAAGTTATATCTTCTTCCCATAAATGTCAATCTTTGGCCGGGGGGGGATATTAATTTCCCCACCTATCTCCCCCCCCCCCCAGTTTTGCAAATGCTAAGTATTTTTCTCCAGTGGTTAATTACTCAAAAAGTGATCAATATTAAAACAATGTGATAAATGGTTAGAAACAGAAAGGTCAATGTCAAAGGGCTTATGCCGAAAGGGTGGGTGATGTCGCGTTAGGGTGTGTTGACATTAACGCGAAGATTCGTCCAAAGCCCCCCCCCCCCCCGGCTTGGCCGAAAGGGTGCGCTTGGAGCGTTACGTCACGTCGCGTTCACTGGAACGCATCCATTCGTCCAAAGCCCCCCCCCCCCCCGGAAGTGCCCAATGGGTGCGTTTTATTTTTTTAAATAATAATAATGATATTAATAATAATTATAATAATAATTACAATAACAATAAGAAGAAAAAGAAGCAGAAGAAGGAGGAGGAGGAGAAGGAGAATACGATAATGATGATGAAGAAAAACAAAAATAACAAGAAAAATAATATCACCAACAACAATGATTAATAATGATAGTAAAAAATAATTATAATATGAAGGAGACGAAGAGGGAAGAAGAAAAAAAGAAGAAGTAGAAGTAGTAGTACTACTGCTCTCTACTCTCTGCTGCCCGGTGTAACGGGCAGCAGAAAGATTTCCATAAATATCAAGAACTTAAAAAGTCTTCACAGGTGGTATGTAAATAAGCATACAGTGATTACATTAATCGCATGATAAATCCAGACTTGTCCTCAAATCCAAAACGCTTTTGGAGCTTTACTAACAGCAAGAGGAATGATAACACTGGAGTAGCACCTCTGAAAGCTCAAAGTGGAAGGACTATTACAGACAGCACGAGGAAGGCTCAAATCTTAAATGATCAGTTTACTTCTGTCTTCAACGAGGATGAAAACATGACAACCATCAAAGACAAGGGACAAAGCCCGTATCCAGACATGGAACAAATCAACATTAGTCCTGATGAAGTGTACAAGCTGTTATCAACACTGCAGATACACAAAGCAACAGGTCCAGACGGCTGCAAGCGAGACTTTTGAAGGAACTTGCGACAGAACTCACGCCTATCCTCACTATTCTCTTTCAAGCATCTGTTGACGAAGGCATTATTCCGGATGACTGGAAAAGAGCTAATGTAGTTTCTGTCTTCAAGAAGGGAGAGAGAAACAGAGCAGAAAACTACAGGCCAATCTCGCTGACCTCTATTGTGTGCAAGACCCTGGAACACATTGTTTGCAGTATCATTCTTGACCACCTGGATAGCCATAACATTTTATGTGACGCCCAGCATGGCTTTCGCAAGAAGTGCGCCTGTACATCTCAGCTCTTACATGCTGTTCAGGACCTTTCCCAGGGTATTGATGACGGCGATCAGCTTGATGTGATTCTACTGGACTTGTCAAAAGCCTTTGACAAGGTTCCCCATGGTAGATTGATGTACAAAGTCAACTATTATGGAGTCAGAGGCAATATTCACTAATGGATTGAACATCTACTCAGCAACCGCTCCCAGAGGGTTCTTATTGAAGGAGTTACTTCTCATGAAGCCCCCGTTCTCTCAGGATTGCCACAAGGTAGCGTGGTCTGACCTCTGCTCTTCCTCCTCTTCATTAACTCTTAACATGCCACGCACACTACTAACCCAACGCCACAGTGCTAATCCGATGCTAATCCCCTGTGCCAGCCACAAAACCCCCCTGTGCCACATTGATTTTGGGATTGTGAGTCGTATTCACTCCTTTCAATAGTCATGATTACAATTGCTTGTAACTCTCTAATGATTGGTTTATCCACAAAATATTGTTGTAGTAAAGTTGTAGGAAATTTCATACCCCTTATAATGGTGTCCTCATTATATTGATTGGTTATTATCTTTACCGCTAAAATATGAGTTGTATCAAGAAGTTCCATTTTGTGGAGTGTTTTGTATGGATAAAAAACCTAGGTCTCTTCCCTCTCAGAGGCGGAGCCATATCTTGTAAAAATGTAGAAATACTCGAAAAAGTCGAATGTAAACCGCGTGAGTAAGTTGATCTGTGAGAAAGCAGAGTTCGCACTGCACACAACAGTGCCAATTACGGCGTGCATGCGATGCGCAATACAATGCAAAACGGCGTAACAATGATTGTAATTCCGAATGTGCGCAGTCATGCACGAAGCAGGCGAGGGTAGGAAACAATGCAAGCACAAAGCAATCAATAGTAGGTGTGCGAGCACGAGTGTGGCATGTTAAAGTAGGATACGTAGCGTGCACGAAGCACTCAATGAGTTAATGACCTCCCCGAATATGTATCATCACATTCTACGTTGCGCCTCTTTGCTAACGACTGCATCTTGTACAGAAAGGTCAAGACAGAGGAGGACACTAAACAGCTTCAGAGGGACCTGGATGCTCTTCAAGTATGGGAAGATGGCTGGCTCATGCAATTAAATGCCAAGTTATGCATGTTACCAATAAGAGGGTAGTTATCAAGAGTTCGACACCATATTGCATTCATGGAATACCCCTGGTGGAGACTGATAAAGCAAAATACCTTGGTGTAAACTTCCAGGATAACCTTAAGTGGAATCACCATGTAGACAAAACAACTAAGTCTGCCAACTCAGTCAGCAGCTTCCTGCAGAGAAATATCAGAGACTCTCCTCTCAAGACGAAAGTGTTGTGCTACAAAGCACTTGTCCTTCCAGTACTGGAGTATGCTGCTGTGGTGTGGGACCCATTTACCCAGAGGAACATCTCGAAATGGTACAAAGCCGTTACGCCCGCTTTGCTTTAGGAGACTTTCGACGTACCAGCAGTGTATCAGATATGCTGAAGCAACTCCAGTGGGCTACTCTTCAAGAAAGAAGGGCACAACAGCGAGCTAGCATGGTCTACTGCATCATCAACTAGCTTATTGACATCCCGGATGACCACTTTATTCCATCAACTGGACCATGTACACATGGAAATCCTGATAAGTTCCAAATTCCATATGCCAGAACACAAGTATATCAAAAGACATTTTTTTCCTGATGCTATCAGAATATGGAACTCACTCCCAGCAAAGATAGTTCACAGCACCTCCCTTGCGTCTTTCAAGCAGGAGGTGCAGCAAAGGAGGCTTCGTTAAGACCTCTTCTGTTTTTAGCCGCACATAGTTTTGTAGAGATTTTTACTTGCACTATTCATCTGGGCACTTGACAAGCACAAGTACGATAATATGCCAACGACAGTCTATACTTTACAGGAAGAAGAAGAAGAGAAAGAAAATGATGTAGAAGAAAAAGAAGGAGTATACGATAATGATGAAGAACAACAATAAAAAATATCACAGACGATAATTATAAGAATACAAATTTAGTAATAATCATAATTATAGTAATTATAATAATATGAAGGAGAGGAAGAGGGATGCAGAGCAAGAAGAAAAAGTAGAAGAAGAAGAAGACAAACCGAAGGAATTATTATAATTATAATTACAAAAATAATAATAATTAATCCAAATAATGGCATGCTACTACTCCTGTGGATCATAATTATAATAATAAAAAAATAATAATGATAATTATAATTGCATGGCTTAGACATTGATTAAATTTCTTCAGCTCTTTTGCATCTAAAATCCTTCTTTTGAGGACGAAGTTTGGATCATTCGAGTGCAATTTCCTAGCTTTTGATGCTTAGTGATTCAAATGTGTGTTGGATTGACACTGGATGGTGCAGAATTTGTGTGATTTAGACAGATGTGTGTGAGAGGACATCTAAGTTGTGGGTAACCTCTTGATAATATCCAGTCCCACTCAGTCAATTTCGTGTAAGTACTGTATGAAACAACACCTGTTGTGAACGCTCTTGTAGTGGTGAACACACGCCATTCAGATGACCTGAGATTCAAGCATCTCCTTGCACGAAAAGATGGTTTGCATTTCAGCCCAATTCATGAGTTCCCCAGACTCTGGAACTCTTTACCTAGTGACCTGAGAAACTCTATTCTTACTGTATCCCTTTCAACATGGTGCAATCACCTAAATTCCTATCTTGTTGATTCTCATTAAGTGTCCAAATTTGATATGACACCATATTTATGTATTTTTAGAATTATCTCTTTCTATTCTTCGGTATTTAACTGTTTCTATTTATATATTCTTATTATCAACAACTGGCCATTATCTATATCCAATGGTGTTTCAATAATTCAATTTAATATTCCAACAGCATTTTCATTAATTCAAGTTTAAATATCAGGGGTTGTATTCAACATGTCTAGTGCAATATAATTAATGAAATTGAATAGATATATGCTGTATTCTTGCCAAGATACCACAGTACTTTCAATTTTCAATTATTTATTGCAATTTATACAATCTCATACCGAATTGCACGACAAAGCCAACCAAAATTAATTCAGACAATTGGTCAGCATATTTCCTTTCTGTTATTCAGTTTCTTACCTTTTAATGCAGTGTATTTATTGATACTAGTTTGTATGATTTTATGTTTTGATTCTGAGTAATTGAACATTTTGTTATATTATGTAATTTTGAATGAAATTTTATGCTATGTTTATTTCGCATGAAAATACTACAGTGGATTCACCTGGATGGGGTATGGGTTAGGGCAGTCCGCGGACTATAGTTATTTGGTTAACTTTGCCCAATGCCTGGCAGCTCATCCAGGTGAATCCCTTGTTTTATTATTTTTATGTTACAGTATTATTGTAATAATTATTTTTTATCATTGTATTTTACTTGTTTGATATTCTGCCAAATAAAATAATAATAATAATAATACAAATTATTAAAATAATACTTAATGATAATAATAATAATGATAATAATGATAATGATAATAACAATAATAATGATACCCCCTTCGATTCTTTGTTTTGCACTTTATTTAGGAAGGAGTATGGAGAAAAAGAAGATGAACAGTAATTGACAATGGCGCGTTCCATACCTTGGAGTGATTGCACAGTGGCACCCTTGGACCTAATTTCACCCTGACATCAAGTTGGTTTTAATAAAAGGAGAACAATGAGAGAAATTAATAAATTAAAGATTGGCGAAAATCAAAGAATAACAGAGTTATGAGGCTTCAAAGTTTTAAATTTGTGACATGACATGCGAACAGCTCCCAATATGCCAATCATGTAATATAAATTCCATAAATTGCCATTTTTTAATGGTTTTCATGATAATTAAATGGGTTTTTATCAGAAGCTTGTGTGAAATAATGATTCTGATAACATTGAATCTACAGGTAAAATAATTTTCCAATTTCCCTAGAAAAGCCCTTGTATAGAATTTATATCACATGAAATATGGAGAGCTGCTCGCATGTGAAGACACAAATTTAAAACTTTAATACTTCATAACTCTTTTATTCTTTGTTGGATTTTCACCGACTTACATGCAATGTCAGGATGAACCTTGCCATTAAACCTTATATTGGCAGCCTTTCTTGACATTTACATACAGTATTTTAGGTTTTGAGAGGAAGTATATGAAAAAGGTGCTAATTAACACCTACCTTGCCTACTTATCCCTAAACAGGCCCGGGGGGGGGAGGTTAAATCAACCTTCCCCCAACATTTTGTGCGATGATTCCTCCGCGGGAAATTTGTTGACCCCGCCAATCTCAGAGTTTATGCTAAGTCTCGCGCATCTTTTGAGACCAAATTTACGATACCCAGGTACGTTGTTCCTAAATTATACAACATTTAATAAGTGCATGTCTCACCAAAAATTGTTCAAAAACGTGATTTCGTCCACAAAGTCAATGCAAATTGAAATATCTCATCTCATTCATAAAGCTGTGATTTTCATTTTAAACAGCTGAAATCAATTTTTTTGCATAATCATGCTTGAAACAGGCTGTGCTATAATACAAATCCGGTGAAAAAAAGGGTTGAAAAAAAGAAATTCCTAAAACAATAAAATACATAAGAAATTGATTTCCAAACCGAAGTTTTTTTTCAATTTCGATTGTTTAAGAATGCTACAAAGAATGTTTTTACCAAAAATTAGCATTCTGGGAGCTTTATGCAGTGAATAAGACCAAAAAATATGATTTATGCATAAATTTATTCATATGAAATAATATCATTATTTTGGAAAATTTTATCATACAGTCTTGTGGATTACATATCGCACACTACCAGCGTGCAAATTTTTGCGGCGCTCGCGTGATCGGGGGGGGGGGGACTTCCATTCACGAGTGGATACCATGCGCGACCATGGGGTCTCGAAAAGCACCCTTAATACGTAATTTCCATATTCTGAAAATGCGCCCCTTAACAAGTATTGGCATGTGAAACCCTACCCTTAACAGGTATTGGAAGCAAAACGATATTCTTGGCAAATATTCCCTGAAATGAACCCCTAAACAAGTACAGGAATGTTCTATTGTTACGGGTCCTTCGGTTGTCTGCTTTACCTTATCTTATCTCGTACGACCCCATCTTCTACACCTCGCGCGAATCGGACTCTAAACATGAAGTGTTAGGTTAAAAAAGACATCCTTTATAAAACATTTTAATTTTGTTTTATCATCCCCAAAATTTGACCCTAAACACGTAATTTTCCTAGTGAATTAGATAGCCTTTTTCATTATTTTTGTGTTTTTGACACCCTTATCACGTTACGTACGTAACGTGCCCTATCTTGAAAAAGACACCCTTTTTACGTGTTTTTGGTCGCACATGGTATCCACCCGTCAATGTAAGTGACCCCTCGGGCGCCCCCCCCCCCTCCCCGGCCCCAAAGAACAGCCAAAAGAGCCTGGTCTAGTTGGAGTTAAGAGGAGTGCTTTTCTTTTATTCTTTTGACTACATGTAAATATTTTAGTTCAAATGGCATTTTTATGACGGTTGGCTAATATGAAGAGTTGTTTGAATGATTTCACCTTTTGGTGCAGAAAAACAGTTCTTGTTATCTTTGTTTCCAGTACACAGCATCTTTCCAGATTTCATGCAAATAAATGGAAGAGTCTTCTAAGGCATGTCTGAAACATGTAGATGACAATCTTTATTCCAATTTGCTGTGCCAGGATAAATTTGACTCATTTCGATACCTTCTCAATGCTAATTATGAATGTTCCATCGTTGATTTAATTTGAATATTTAGCAACTGAACATTTGCTCAATGCATTAAAACGGAAGGATCTTTTGTACCATAATTGGATTCCACCCTCTTATTTTTCATCCATTGCACACTTATTTCAATTTGGCCTGCAGTAATGCTGACCTTGGGTCTGTAATATTACATACATTTTATGTGTGCTTTCACGGGGGGGGGGGCTGATTCAGCCCCACCTCAACATTTTTGTTGGTAATAAAGCCACCGTGTAAAGTTTTTTGACCGCGTCGCTCACAGCCTTTTTACATTCAAGTCTCGCGCAACTTTTGAGACCAAATTTCCGACCTCCGGATACGCAGTTCAGAAATACCGCATTTCGTATGTGCATGCAGACCCAAATTGCACAAAAACATGAATTTGTGTACAATCCAATGCAAATAGAGTTTTTAGCTAAATGTATCATTATTTTCCTTATACTGACTTCCATCTGATTTATGGTCCAAATAAAGTCCCTGACAATTTCCATTGATAAACAATAGAAAACAGTCGAAAAACATAGAAATACATACGAAATTTAGAAAACAATAAAATACATTAAAAAAATAAATGTGATTTTGATTTTTTTGTACATTTCATCAGATTCATATAAAATGTCTGTGTACTAAAAGGTTGCATTTTAGGGGCATTATTTAGTTAATTAAAGCAGAATTTTGATTCTACGCATAAATTAGCATAATTAATTAGCAATGAGATTGTTCGCACAAAATGATCTTGTAGTTTTGTAGATTATGCCATGGGTAACGCGCGTGCCAAGTTTTGTCGTGATCGAAATCATGAGAGGGGCTGAATGAGCCCCCCCCCCGTCTTAGGCATCGATATAGCCCAGTCTATTTAGGGTTGAAATGGATTTAATGTTTATGGGTTTTGTTATTTGCAATGTTTCATGAAAATGTAATGACAACATTTTTTGTCTAAAGTTAACATGCCAATATTCAATGTAATTTTCACTCATTTATGTATCAAATAGCTAATTGAAATATGAAAAAATGTGAATTCTTCACTGTTGCAAGTTAGTTATAAGAATACTTCTGAAATATAATGCCTGGATTGAGATTTTCTGCATACCTAAGATCACTACAAAGATCCCCATCTTTTTAGGATAACGTTAATCTTTCGCATTTGTGAAAGCACACAGGCGTCTGATTTTCTTGTAAAAAAAGCGGGGGGGGGGGGGGAATAGATTAAATTACTGTTACTGAAACAAGGGATAAGAAAATTACTGCTTTTAAAAAATATATATTGATAACAAGAGGGCAGCAAATACATCAGTGATAAGTTATGGACATTCATATTTTGTACACATTTCAAAATTTTCTACTTTTCCCCGTGCAGGATTGAATACTCGTCCGTGTTCCGATATAGTATGTCAGAGTCTTCCACAGCGTTACACAGTGTTTTTAAGTGATACCTTGTAAAAAAAAGTTTTGGGAGTATTGCCTCCTATATATGTAATGTAAAACATGCATACTTTACTGTGCAGGTGTGAAATGCAAGAATAAATATCTTGAATGAAACTGAAAGCATAAAAGTTTTATTTGATTGTCAGTTACACTTGTCGAACATTTATTTTTTTATTGAATGTGGGATGATTGAATTTGTCTTCTAATGTACATCTCCTTCGCCTTCTTCCTTTTCTCCTTTGCCTTCTTCTTTGCCTCCTCCATCTCCTTATATACAACCATTTTTTAGCAGTTTTTTTTAATACAACCATATTTTATACAGTTGCAAAAAATTAATCAGAATTGCATAAAAATCTTTTTACAACCCGCTGTATAAAACCAAGTTTTAAACATAATTTGTATAAAAAAATTATACAACCTTCTTTTTAAATTATGAATAACCGGGGTTGTATAATTTTCAAACAACAGTTGTAAGGTTCATATAGTAAACAGCGGTTGTATAAAATTGTATACAGGTTGTATAATTTAGTTTTTACTGTGCAGAAAGATTCTCTTCAATTGGCTTCAGAAGATAGGATGCCCTCCCACACCTCCTTCAACTGACTGTATCATTCCATAATATGCAGGGCACCATCCAGCATGACGGCTCCACTTCTGCCCCATTCCTAATCAAGAATGGAGTTAAGAAGGGATGTGTGTTTGCCCCTTCGTTCTTTGAGATCTTCTTTTTTGTACTGCTTTCACACGCCTTCAGATCATCTAAGGACGGTGTGTACCTACACACAAGAAGCGATGGAAAACTACTAATCTTGCACGACTTCGGGTTAAGACGAAAGTGAGGAAAATCCTGATTAGAGACATGCTGTTTGTTGATGATGTTGCTCTGTCATCCCAATCCGAGGAAGGCCTTCAGAGACTGATTGACTGCTTTTCAGAAGCTTGTGAAGACTTTGCCCTCACCATCAGCCTCAAGAAAACAAACATCATGGACCAGGATGTACGGAGTGTTCCAGATATCTCCATTGGAAACCACACCCTTCAGGTGGTTGAAAACTTCACCTACCTCGCCTGCAAGATTTCCAGCAAACTCTCCCTTGATCCCGAGCTCAATGTACGCATTGGTTAAGCAGCAGCTATGATGTGTAGACTCTCAAAGCAGGCCTGGGAGAACACTTCACTAACCATCAACACAAAAATGATGATCTATCAGGCCTGTGTGCTCAGCACTCTCCTGTATGGCAGTGAGTCATGGACCTTGTATGCACGCCAGGAGCGTCGTCTGAACGTTTTCTATCTCCGCTGTCTGAGACGAATCCTGAACATCAAATGGCAGGACCACATCCCAAACAAGGATGTCCTCAAGAAGGGAGGAATGACAACCATCTATGCTTATCTAACACAACGACGACTGAGATGGCTTGGTCATGTCACTAGAATTGACGACGGCCGTATTCCAAAAGACATATTGTACGGAGAGCTAGCGACCGGGACCAGGGCCGTTGGAAGACATTTCCTCCGCTTCAAGGATGTGTGCAAGAAGGATATGAAGACCAGTGAAATCAACACTGCAAACTGGGAAGCCCTAGCTGCGAGATCGCCCCAAATGGAGACATGCTGTGAAGTTGGGCATCCAAAGGAGCGAACAGAGAAGAGTAGGACAATGGGAGGAGAAAAGACAACTGAGACGACAGATAGCCAAGGCTCCAACAGCTCAGCCACAAACGGTATTTGTATGCAGCAACTGCAACAAGACCTGCTTTTCTAGGATTGGACTATTTAGTCATCGCAGAAGCTGCAGGTTATGAATTAGGAACTAAAAGAAACTACCAGCGCAAACTCTATTGTCTCTCGAGACAGATACCAATAGAATAATCTGCGTTTTACACACGTTAACGCAGCTTGATAAAGCACGGTTAATATTTTTTTTCAGATTTTTATTTTTTTTATAAATGTAATTAATAATCATTTTGATGCGATAAAATTCTTTTCGGCATCTCATAAACTTTTTTTAGGTATAAACCAACATTCACTCTGGCCAATTTTAAAGTAGCGCATAACACAAAGTTTATAATTACATACTATGCAATTTGCTTAGTGTAATTTGTCTTTTCAGAGATATTTCAAGTAGCCAATCAAAATTTGGTATCAAGGTGACGTCATATCGGCTTTAAATTATGTTCAGTCAATTCTCCGACCAAAATTATCCACAATCAACATGTTAAATTAAAAATCTAGCACGGAATATAATTTTGGCGCACTTTCAACTTCTAGCCCACTGTGACCACGTTTCATAGCCGACACAGCCAGCATGCATTGGTGAACCATTTTCAAATTTCCGTTCGGTTTTATTGTGAAATGTATTTATTATCACACTGTAATAAGATGGAAAATGGGCTTAGTAAAGGCATATGTTTCGCAGAGGGAAATGTTCGTCAAAAGACGCGAGGCTTATTATGATATGTAATTGCTCCGTCACTGAGGGGCGAAATCTTTTCATTTTTGACATTGGAAATTACATTTTTAGGCAGAAAAGTGCCTTAATCGTTTACTTTTGTCCTTAAGTAATTCATCATTTTTTTACTTTTAAAGGGGCACATTGAGGGGAGGGGCAAGTGCCCACCTGTCCCCGCTTCCGGCGCCCTTGATTTCGACTGTCCAAATCTGGTCACACTGCTTGAACTCTAACACGGGAAAACTTACCTAAATGTGTATGTTTTTGTGACTATCGAATAAACAACATTTTGTTCATGTATGCATACCAATCAGATGAAAATTTTCAGTTTCCTACCTTTCTTTTGTTAAATAACTTCCATCCTTTTCTTGCAAACGTTCCCACTAGTAGCACTCTAGGTTCATATTTCGACTCTTTACTGGGATGCACTGCATGGGTGTACACAGACATCAACCAAAAATCGATCAAGTCCAGAATTGTTCGATGTGTTCTCACAGCGGATCCTGCCAACTAATATGCACACCACAAAAGATTGTTTAATGGTTCCCCTTAAAATCGTAATACATTACAATTTAATAACAATAATAATAATAATAACGGTTATTTATCTGCGCTATACACAAAAGAATCACAGTGCTTACAATTTTCGGGAATAAAATATAAATGTAAAGCTAAATATATAATATTCAACTTAATTACTGCAATATCCAGTTCTATTTCTCCCCCTTTGACCACAAAGATTTGCCATCTCGTATTGTATTTATACGTCAGGAACCCTCTATACAGAACATCGTTAATGGTCGATTTAACATTTTCAGAACCTAGAAAATATTCTTTCCTGTAAACCCGTTTTGATTGATCTGGCTAATTTTGCATATATCTTAAATGGCTAACAGACGCAAACTTGAAAAAATAAAAACTGCTTACCCCAAAATGAAGAGAAATGCCAATTTTTAGGGGTTTAGGGTGTGTAGAATCCATTTATTTTATCATATATGCAATATAAGGCGGTATTTAGGTGAAACCGCAGTTGGCTGCCTGACACGATCTTGAAAAATTAAATTGAAAAGCTTGCCTTAGAAGGATGAGTAATAACTATTTCAAGGGGATTTCGGATGTGTAGAATTTATTTCTGTTACTACTTTCGTCATAAAAATAACTTCCGGGTCAAATTAAATATGGCGGCCTCACGCCATCTTGAGAATTAATTTTGATCCCTCTGCCTCAGAATGATGAGTAATATTTCTGTTTGGATATTTGGAGCTGCTATATCTGTGGTGTTACATATAAGAATAATTGTAAGAGCAATTACATTCATCCAATTTATGGTGTGAGAGAGGGCGCTCGCAGACGGAAAAGGAAGGTCAGTAAAAAGCCTCTGCCAATTGTGCATTATTTTCATTATTTTCCGCCTTCGAACGCCATCTTTTACTTGCACCATATTATTTAATCAAGTTTTGAGCCTACTTTTGCACAATTTTTAACCTCATTTGTTGGTCTATAACCACACTATTGGAATGAAACTGTCGCCGAGTATTACTTCGGACAGAGGCGCCATTTTTTGGTCCTTGCTGTACACACTGTGCATTATGGCCCGATCCACGTTATCTACGAGATTCGAATGTCCGCAATTAACATATGAACAATGGAATCAGGTGAACGAGGACCTACAAGCTACGATACACTCCCTTCACCATGACCTTGCAAGTGGTGCAATACTTCCCAACGAAGCGGGTGACCGTCTTGGTGTCATCATGCAAGACTTCTTGAGATCTAATCCACTCTTCAATTCTGCGAAAGAATCGACCAACCTACAAGGGTTTCGGAGACGGCCAAGTAAATCTCTCGATCAAATGAAGAAATTAAAAAAACTCTCTCCGGAAGAAGGCCTTCGGTGAAAATTCAACCCCCAATGACCGATCGCAGTTCTACGATGCCCTTCACACTTACAACTACCTACGTAAGAGTCACTCTTCAAAGATGAGAGAACGATCTACTAAACATGAGGAATCACTCTTCAGAAAGAATTTTTGGAGCTTTAGTCAGCACGCAGTCGATGGCACTCTTTACTCAGGAACCCAGACCCCTTCCTTCTCCCTTGACACCGCAAATGAGCACTTTTCATCAAAATATGACACAGAGCCACCCTCCATTGATGAACGCGATTTAGATTGGGTGAAAAAATAGCTAGTGAGATTGAATTTTCTTTCGACCGTAGACCCATCAGGCCAAAGGATGTCAAAGTTGCACTACAGAGTAGGAGCTCGAAATCCTCACCAGGCCCGGATGGTTTTATGGGTTACACTTCGTAATTCCGAAGCTTCGTAATTCCGAAGGTTCGTAATTCCGAAACACGTAAATTGCCTATACCTCGATGTTCGTTAATCCGAAAACGAAAAGGGGTTCGTTAATCCGAACATTTGTGGCGTAATTCCGACGATTCGTTATTCCGAAGGTTCGATAATCCGAAAACGAAATAAGGTTCGTTGTTCCGAAGGTTCGTTAATCCGAAAACGAAATAAGGTTCGTTGTTCCGAAGGTTCGTTAATCCGAAAACGAAAAAAGGTTCGTTGTTCCGAAGGTTCGTTGATCCGAAAACGAAATAAGGTTCGTTTTTCCGAAGGTTCGTTAATCCGAAAACGAAATAAGGTTCGTTTTTCCGAAGGTTCGTTAATCCGAAAACGAAATAAGGTTCGTTAATCCGAAAACAAAATAAGGTTCGTTAATCCGAAAACAAAATAAGGTTCGTTAATCCGAAAACAAAATAAGGTTCGTTAATCCGAAAACAAAATAAGGTTCGTTAATCCGAAAAATGAAAACCGGGAAAGCCGCAGAGGCAGAGGCAAGGGGAGGGGGCGGGGGACACTTTTGCCGTTCAATTATTATGAGGATGGGAAGGCAAGGGCGGCCGAACGAATTTTCGTTGGGGGTAAAGCCAAAAAATGAAACTCATACGTCAAAATGGGCACTTTGGTGATATTTTCACCTTAAGATTATCATCTGCTTGAAGTCATTGTGTGTTTGATAGTGATTAAGTAGAGAAAAACTTTTTGAAGTGACTTCTTATTATGGCAAAATGTATATTTAGGCTTTATTTTTCGGGAGAGAGTATAATGAGCGAGCGGCTTGGTAAAACAAATTCAAAGGTGAAGTTGTATAACGTTTTTTTGTGGTCAATTATTCTTAAAATGGCATTATTGCGAGGTGTTGCGAGCGTGAATCACAAGCTAAAACTTTAGGTTATTTCAATAAAAAATGAAAATTAGTTTTTAAAAATCCGAGCAGATTTCTGCTGTCATTAAAAAGATGTGCATCTAACTAAAGAATTAACACGAGCGCAAAACGCGAGCTTAAACATAATGACCAGAAAGGGAACCTGTAAAAGAAAGCATTTAGTGACCTTTTTATGATGCATATTTCACCAATCGAATGAGAGTGCGAAGCGCAAGCTGAAAATTTTCAATATTCCAGCCTGAAAACTCAACTTAACTTGTATACTTTAAGAAGAGTATTTTATTTCGAAAAAACATGAAAAACGGCATATTTATTTGTGAAAAAGGAACTTTCCCATTTTAGAAAATATTAATTCCCATGTTTTTTATTTCATTTCTGGTGCCCCCTGCCTCCCTTCCGACCTGATCTAAAGGGGACATTTTAAGAACTTTTTGCAGTTAGCCATGAAGACGATGCGTGTTTTCACCAATGGCGGCGGAACGTATTTTTTTTTTGGGGGGGGGCAAAGCAAAAAAAAGGGCCAATAGGGGCAATTTGGTGCAAACGGATATTTTCACCATTAGATTATCATCTGTGTAAAGAGGTTGTGTGTTTTGTAGTAACTAAATTGAGCACAATTTTTTAAGTGATCACTGAAGTTATATATTAACGTTTCATTTCTGCGAGCGTAGAGAGCAAGCGGTTTGGGGGAAAAAATCAAATCTGAAGATGTAAAATTCACCTTTTTGGTCAATTACTGTTAAAAGGGCATCCTTGTGAGATGTTGCGAGCGAATCACGTGCTCAAACTTTTGGAAATTTCATGTGGGCCTAGAATGATAATATTGATATAGATATTATTTACCCAGGGAAGCCACTTCAGTTCTGAAAATTATTCTCCCAGCTATTATTATTTTTTTACAAGAATGCTTAGAATGTCCAGTTTTCAGGTTGGAAAATCGGAAAAATTTGGCTCACGTTTCTCGCTCGCATCAAGTATTGTTTATTGAGGAACTCATTCTATTCCTGGTTACAAAAAAGAAGTATGAAATGTCCAGTTTTCAGGTTGGAATATCACAAATTTTAAGCTTGCGGTTCGCGCTCTCATTATTTAGTTCGTAAGATATATATTCTATTCTTGAGTCACTAAATGCAGTCCTTAAAAGATTACTTTCTGAAGCCTGTTGCATAAAACTTTTTACCTGAGAAAACTCTGGTAAAAAATGAAAACTAAGGTTAGTCTGATTTCTGCCACTGACTTTAGCACAGGGCAAAAACTCCTGTAAAAACAACCTGAGTTTTCTCAGGTAAAAAGTTTCATGCAACGGGCCCAAGGTCAGTATATAAACAAATTACAGCTCGCCCTCGCATTAATTCTTTAGAAAGATACACATCTTTCTCACGATTACAAAAAATGCTCCGAATGCTCACTTCACGTCTTGTTACATGAAATGTCTACTAGTTTGAGCTTGTGATTCGCTTTCAACATCTCACAAGGATCATTATTAGTATTATTTTTATTTTTATTACCAGCAGAAGTTGTTATTAAAAATGACATCCCCTCCAATACAAATCCTATTATCTAGAGGTTGCTCGCACGCTTCCAACACACTTGATCCCCTGCATCTTTAATTAAACCATTTGCTTATAGGCAGCAATTGCTCAGATAAAATCGAAATTAGCCTATGCTTGATCAGGGCGCCTATATTCTTAATGAAATACATGCTTTGGCCCCAACACGCATGTATCATCGATCTTTATTACTATAATTTCATAATATCGTGTTATCTTTTAATGACAACATCGTTTTTGTTACCAAAATGAATTATTTTAATTTTCGGAAATACGAACCTTATTTAATTTTCGGATTAACGAACCTTATTTCGTTTTCGGATTAACGAACCTTCGGAATTACGAACCTTATTTCGTTTTCGGATTAACGAACCTTCGGAATTACGAACCTTATTTTGTTTTCGGATTAACGAACCTTCGGAATTACGAACCTTATTTCGTTTTCGGATTGACGAACCTTCGGAATTACGAACCTTATTTCGTTTTCGGATTGACGAACCTTCGGAATTACGAACCTTATTTCGTTTTCGGATTAACGAACCTTCGGAATTACGAACCTTATTTCGTTTTCGGATTGACGAACCTTCGGAATTACGAACCTTCGGAATTACGAACCTTCGGAAATACGAACCTTCGGAATAACCGAGCCTTCGGAATTACGAAGCTTCGGAATTACGAATGTATGCGGTTTTACCTACGGCATCTTGAAGCGATTACCCTGTATCCACCACTTTTTAGCAACCTTGTATAACAAACTCCTCATTAATCCTACCCCCACCTTCATCATGGACCCGTGCTAAGGTAATTCTTATAAGAAAAAATGATACCAATCACCCTAATAACTTTCGTATGATTGCTCTTTCAAATGTATTTGGCAAAGTGTTTCACCAAATTCTTACGAATCGCCTTGAAAGATACCTTAATTAAAATGATCTGATCGACAGAAAACTCCAATAGGGTTTCATGACAGGCATTTCTGGTTGTATCGAACATAATACGGTAGTAACAAAATCCCCTGACTTGCAACTATACCATCAGTAACAAACCTGATCCTAGTACAGCATCCTACAAATACCTCGAAGTGTCAAGACAGATAACCTGAGTTGGAATTCCCATGCACATAAGATATGTTCCAAAGCTACTCGTACTCTTGGAATCATACGTCGAGCTTTGGTTTAATGTCATTTGAAAGTTTCAGATATTTCGTATAATCAACCTGTCACACCTCAACAATGATTAAATAATAATTCGACGTTGCTTGTGTAAATTATGTAACTGTCCGTGTTCTTTTTTATGGGGTCCACCCGCCAGTCATAAGGACCACTGGTCATAATACCCGCTAGTTATAAGGACCGCTAGTCATAATAGTCATAAGGGTCGCTATTCATAAGGGGCTTTGTTCATAGAGGTCGCTAGTCATAATCAACGATGGGGGTCGCCATTCATAATCAAACATGAGGGTCGCTAGTCATAATAAAGGAAGAGGGTCGCCAGTCATAAGGAGGAAAAAGGTTCGTTGATCATAAGGGTCGCCATTCATAATAGTGGATGAGGGTCGCCAGTCATAATAGTAGAAAGGGTTCGCCAGTCATAATAATGGATGAGGGTCGCTATTCATAATAATGGATGAGGGTCGCCAGTCATAATAATGGTTGAGGGTCGCTATTCATAATAATGGATGGGGATCGCCAGTCATAATAGTGGATGAGGGTCGCCAGTCATAATAGTAGAAGGGGTTCGCCAGTCATAATAATGGATGAGGGTCGCTATTCATAATAATGGATGAGGGTTGCCAGTCATAATAATGGATGAGGGTCGCTATTCATAATAATGGATGGGGATCGCTATTCATAATAATGGAAGGGGTTCGCCAGTCATAATAATGGATGAGGGTCGCTATTCATAATAATGGATGAGGGTTGCCAGTCATAATAATGGATGAGGGTCGCTATTCATAATAATGGATGGGGATCGCTATTCATAATAATGGATGAGGGTCGCCAGTCATAATAATGGCTGAGGGTCGCTATTCATAATAATGGATGGGGTTCGCCAGTCATAATAATGGATGGGGGTCACCATTCATAATAGTAGCAGGGGTTCGCCAGTCATAATGATAGATGAGGGTCGCCAGTCATAATAGTAGAAGGGGTTCGCCAGTCATAATAATGGGTGAGGGTCGCTAGTCATAATAATAGATGGGGTTCGCCAGTCATAATACTGGATGAGGGTCGCTATTCATAATAATGGATGAGGGTCGCCAGTCATAATAGTGGAAGAGGGTCGCCAGTCATAATAGTAGAAGGGGTTCGCCAGTCATAATGGTAGATGAGGGTCGCTTTTCATAATAGTAGAAAGGGTTCGCCAGTCATAATAATGGATGAGGGTCGCTAGTCATAATAGTTAATGGGGTTCGCCAGTCATAATAGTGGATGAGGGTCGCTAGTCATAATAATGGATAAGGTTCGCCAGTCATAATAGTGGATGAGGGTCGCTTTTCATAATAGTAGATAGGGTTCGCCAGCCATAACAATGGATGAGGGTCGCTATTCATAATGATGGATGAGGGTCGCCAGTCATAATAGTGGAAGAGGGTCGCCAGTCATAATAGTAGAAGGGGTTCGCCAGTCATAATAGTGGATGAGGGTCACCAGTCATAATAGTAGAATGGGTTCGCCAGTCATAATAATGGATGAGGTCGCCAGTCATAATAGTAGATGGGGTTCGCCAGTCATAATAATAGATGAGGGTCGCCAGTCATAATGGTAGAAGGGGTTCGCCAGTCATAATAGTGGATGAAGGTCGCTATTCATAATAGAACAAAGGGTTCGCCAGTCATAATAATGGATGAGGGTCGCCAGTCATAATAGTAGAAGGGGTTCGCCAGTCACAATAATGGATGAGGGTCGTTTGTCATAACAATGGATGAGGGTCGCCAGTCATAATAGTGGATGAGAGTCGCCAGTCATAATAGTAGATGGGGTTCGCCAGTCATAATAATAGATGAGGGTCGCCAGTCATAATAATGGATGAGGGTCACCAGTCATAATAGTAGAATGGGTTTGCCAGTCATAATAATGGATGAGGTCGCCAGTCATAATAGTAGATGGGGTTCGCCAGTCATAATAATAGATGAGGGTCGCCAGTCATAATAATGGATGAGGGTCACCAGTCATAATAGTAGAATGGGTTTGCCAGTCATAATAATGGATGAGGGTCGCCAGTCATAATAGTAGAAGGGGTTCGCCAGTCATAATAATGGATGAGGGTCGCCAGATATAATAGGATTTATTTATTGCAAACATTTCTTAATTACTTTGGCGCAATCTATCAAAATGTATCACTGCAAGGAAAAGACTCCCTGCAGATTATTCAAATCCAAACGTTAACATATATATATCTCAATTAATTATGATATCAAATTATTTGGGATAAGATTAGATAGGCCTATCCAGCCATAATGATTATGCATTCTCCTTTGGCGACTTGCTGTTTTGAAATTGACTGCGGTATGGTTTCGAAGTGGGAGGGGGGGACTCGGGTTAGGTAAGTTCGAAATGTTTGTGTGTGTTTGTGGGGGGGGGGTTAACATTGTACAGGTTTATTGAAAAGGACGGCAAGGGGAGGGATTGAGCCTCTCATGGTCCCGGTTTCCTGGGTCAGTCAGAATATCACGGAAAAGTAATATTACATTTCAAGATATTGAAGGTCAAGTCGCAAGAAAAATGTTGACTTAACGTTAAAAATTTCTTATAGATTTATTTATTTAATCATTTATTAAAACATCTTTATACAGGATAAAATGTTCAAATAAAACACTGTTTTTCAACACGGTCCTGTTATATCAAGAATATGAAATAACAATAAAATGGATACAAGCTTAATTAAGTTAAAATACTGAATATGCTTAATTTAAAATAAAAGTTGCAAAAAAATAGAGA